>NC_133908.1:1359333-1699166 GCF_964199755.1 Larus michahellis
CCTAAGATAAAGAAACTGGGGTGGGTGAACATGAGCCAAAAATTCATTCATAGGGAAATGCTAACTGGATGGAAAGAGGTGGTGTGATCTCTGCATACAATATTAGGGAGAGCAAACTACTGGATCTATATCTGATATCCACATTGTTAAAATACGTTGTCAAGCCGGAAAAGGTAGACAAAGACTTGCAAGGATGAGTCAAGGTTTGGAAAACCTGCCTGAGTGTGGCAAACAGAAGGAGCTCCATCTTTCAGTTTATTAAAGTGAAGTTTATGAATAACAGTCACAGCACAAAAATCCACCCATAGGGTGCAGATTATTGATAGCAAAAGAGTGTCTAATTTTGCAGATAAGGACAGATCAAGAGCCAGTGGTAGGAAATTGCAGGCATGGAAGGCTGCGTCTGAAAATGACGCACAGACTGCAATTTATGATAATGTTCGCTATTTAAGAAGTGCTGGACTTTTTGCTTGAACCATAAAAAATTAGACAAGCTGAAGCTGTGCAATGTGGGGTCCAGGTTGGAAGCGCTAGATCCTGCACAGAAGTCCAGAGTCCTGTGGCTGCCCAAAGTCCAAAGCAGCAGATTTTTAGACAGCAGCCTGAGATGTCATTTTAGGACTGAAATTTAGGACATGTGCTCCTGTATTACACACAGAGGCATGTCCAACACCCATGTTTTCCTGGGTGTTGCCTTGGTGGACCCTAATCCTTCAGTTTTCTCAAAGAAGGAGGAAATGCTAAGCCATAAATTCACATTTCTATAGCAAGGTCGAGCTGCGCGGGATGTCAGGCTGGCCCATACAGGGATGCTTCTCTGACTCTGAGTCTCAAATAGTCCCTGCTCACTGGGTGCAGCCTGCTGTACATCATTTCACAAACTGTGAGAAATTAGTTCCTGACCCTAGATATACAACTCAAGGGCAAATGAAGATCAAGATTGCTGGTGTCAGTATAGTCCTTCCAAGAGGTAATTTGCTTCCACAAATTGTCCCTTTCCACGGAGAAGGAAATTGCACCAAAGGCAACAAGGGACATAGTGGAAATCACAATGGAAATCAACCCAAGAGAACAAGAAAACACACTTGCCGTGCCGCCTGCCTGGCATCTACATCCCCGATCATCGCTTTGCAAGTGGCTTGAGCAGACACTGCGTCCACTGTGCTGTCCGCAATTGTGGATCCCCTTGCATGAAGGAGGGCTCTAAGGTTTGCTAGAAAGAAGAAGATGTGAACCTGCAGCTAACAGCCTTGGAAAGCGTTTTTCCTTTATAACGCTGAACTTGCAATGCATTTGCTTCCTGTTTTCTGAATTTCTCTGATTTACATGCACTCATTTACTAAAAGAAATGGCAGCAACAAGAGCAGAGCTGTCCTCCAGTGCACATACTAACAAAAACCACCAGGATATCTCTAAGAAACTGCAAATATTTAATCATCAACAGCTCTGGGCCAGAATCAGTCATTATTAGATCACCTCTGAAATAAGTCTAATTGGGAGCAGCCCTTGATAGAGGTGCTGGACTCTCATTCAGCTCATGCCTCCTCTGAGGGTTACACTCACTTTCCTAGAAACATCAATGATGCTGTGATGTGTGCTTTTGCTTGCATTTCATTTTGCTTTGCTAACTTTTGCACCAAAACACACTTTTCCATGAATGGCCAAGCCACGTGCGTTCTCTGAATCACAGCCCCATCCCTCCCTCACTGCTCCAGGGAAAGGAGCTCAAGAAATAATTAACTTTACTGCTTCCTGTAAAATCACTTGTTTTTCTGGGCCCTGGAAGGCAGGAGCTGGCAACATGGCATGTATGTTAGTGACGGCTCAGATCTTTCACCTCCTTCTGCTGTTTTTGCAAATGGAGGGCAAGACTGCCTTGTCTGATTGTCACAAGCAAAGATATGCAAGTAATTGTTTTCTTGATTTGTCCAGTGATCCAGAAAAAAATAATTGTTTGAGGTTGACCCAAAACCACAACTTTACAGAGTTTTTGGTAAAGTGAAACAGTTCATATTGGGTTAGAATGCCAAATGAAACACTTCCTCTGACAAGAAGCGAATTGTTTTATCTTGGAGGAGTTGTTTTTAATTGGATTTACAGGAGGGGGGAGTCCATAGCTGGTCACCTGGCTTGTGTTGGAGCTGGGATGGGAACCCAGCACTCCTGTGACTTTAGAAGGAGTGAGCTGCAGGCTGGCTGGAGACAACCTGCACTGAGCTATGGGGCAAGAAAGACAGCACCTTATCCTCCTGAACACGTCCAATATGCTGAGCCATTAATCATGTGAGGCAGAGCGCTCTCTCCTGGTCTACGGGCATGTGTCAGAGTGATGGGGACCCTGGCAGGATTCATCTGCCTGAACATCGGTGCAGAGTAGAGACGTCTCCATCTGAGTAATCATCTAGAGTCCCATTATGGTCAACAGTGAGAAATCGTCTCTGCCAGAAAGCTATCAATCTTGCTATCAGGGAGATATCTAAGTAGGCAAAAGCAGTGACTTGCATGCTGAAAACTGTATTTTTTCTCTAGATTGGCTGCATGTGCCTAGACTGTAGAAGTATAAATTTGGACCGATGAATTTCTCCTTTCCTTTCTGCTCCCCTAGTTTCCAGCTTCACTCCTGAAAAACTGGGTGCAGGACTGGAAGGGCACTGGTGAATGCCCTGTCCCTGGGTTGAGGTGCGAGGGGTACGGTTCACCCACACACATACCTGGGTGCTGCACTACCGAGCACAGACAGCACCTCTGCCAGCTTCACTCTCAGTGTACACTCACGCCAGTTTTACACCCGCATCTCCTTAGGACTCCAGCGTCCTCATTTGGAAAAAGCTGCAGGTTTTTTTCTCAGCTAGTACAATTCATGAATTTCAATCATGCTTTAGGATGCTTCTCCAGCCCTGAGACACAGCCCGTTGTGGTGAGTCACAGCACTGGGATTGTGCCCTCCTCACCAAATGCTGTGGCATTTTGGGAGCTGCTGTACTGAGTTTGGAAAAGGAGACAATAAAGAAGAAGTGAGCATAGCTGGAGACCACTAGAGAGGAAAACTTTCTTAGGAAGGCAGACGCCTGTAGTGGCCATCTGTACAGGTCAGGAATTCACCCTCCCACAGGCTGTGCTTTGGTCTCTGCTCTGCAAAGTGAAGCTGAGGCCAACATAGGAGTGGGGTGCTCAGAGCAGAGGCATTGCACAGCTGTAGTCCCAAAACACATCCTACAAGTAGGCATGGTTTCGAAGCTCCTCGTCTTCCTCTGCCACTTGGTGGCTGATTCACTGAATCCCAACTGTGACTGTTAGCTTTTCTGCCTGGAAGCCCTGGTTTGTCAGGAGGATTGGGAGCATGAATACGATTGTCTGCTCATAGGAAAGAGAAATATTTGGTTTAGCATCTTCCCACAATAACTATAGCACTAGCTCCAGAAGCTTTGCTTACCCAATCGGGCATTACCCTCTTCTTTCCTTCCTTTTTTTTTTTTTTTTTTCTTTCATTATTATCTGCCCAGGAGATGGAAATGCTGTTCTGCCTTTCTGGGTGATGGAATTATTGTACTACGAAGGTATCTGCTTGGGGATTGTATTCCGCAGTCTGGGATCTCTCCTTCCTACCCAAGATGCTCAGCTGCCCATGAGAGAGAAGTGAGGGATCCAGTGAGCAGTGCCAGTGGTGATGTCCATTGGCCTTCTCCCATGGACTACACACTGGTTGCACTGGTCTCCATCAGTGTATAGCACACAGCACAGTGCTTTCATGTATTTTTGGCTCACAGCGTGTCCATCCCCTTCCACGTCCTTCAGCACTAAAAGGTTTTGACTTCATACTTAAAGACCCCTGAATTATCCCATTTTCCACTGGGATTTCCCTTTACACCCATGAATGTCAGAAGAAGGGCTTCAAGGACATCCCATAACTGCTGGAAAGGGGACAGCAAAGGGCTACCAAGATGCTGAGGGGACTGAAACACCTCTCTTATGAAGAAAGGCTGAGGGATTTGGGTCTCTTCAGTCTGGAAAAAGGGGGGACCTTATCAACACTTATAAATACTTCCAGGGTGGGTGTCAGGAGGATGGGGCCAGGCTCTCTTCAGTGGTGTCCAGAGACAGGACAAGAGGTAACGGGCACAAACTTGACCACAGGAAGTTCCACCTAAACATGAGGAGGAACTTCTTTGCTGGGAGGGTGGCAGAGCCCTAGCACAGGCTGCCCAGAGAGGTGGGGGAGTCTCCGTCTCTGGAGACATTCCAAACCCGCCTGGACGCGTTCCTGTGCCACCTGCTGTGGGTGACCCTGCTCTGGCAGGGGTTGGACTGGGTGATCTCCAGAGGGCCCTTCCAACCTTACAATTCTGTGATTCTGTGATCCCAGTGGAGCGCTGGTCCATCGCAACCATCCTAACCAAGCACATGGTGATAGTGGGTATACCTGGGGAGGGAGGACACCAACGTGGCCATGAGGAAAGCACTAACATGCTGGGAACTTAATGAGAATGATGTAGAGGTACAACTGAGACATGGCGCATCAGTAGTATATGACAAAATATTAAACATGAGATTTTCCACCTTGGCAAAGGCTTCGAACAGGACTAAGTAGCTGAGCCTGGAGAATGCCCCTACATGTGTCCTTTAGTTCCCAGCACTGACTACTGCAGATTTCATCATGAAAGGACTTAGCACTTGAAAGGAAGAAGAAAGGAAGAAGAAGAGATTCTGACTAATTTGCTAACTAAATATTTACTAAAATAGATTGTAGTAATAAAAGTCAAAAGCTCCCTAAAGTTAGGATGCAAATTGAAGAGCTACAAAACACAAAAGGAGAGGTTCTGGTGAAAACTTCAACTCTGTACTAGCTTATGTATAGACCCACGTTTCTTCATAGCATCAGATAATTTAATTCTAAGCTAAAGCAAAACTAACACTGAAATTTTGGGAAAACCAGAAACTCAAAGAACTTTTTTTGGGTTAAGTGAAAATTTGTTTGACAAACCACAAACATTTCAATTTAAAATTGGAACATCCTTTTTTTTTTTAAAAAAAAAAATTAACCTCAAACTATAAAAAGCCCAATGATTGGAAACCAAAGAATATGACATTGCCCAAGTGTCTTTAATAAATGCACAAGCTGCAAAACAAATACAGATTTGAAAAGCGTTTTGTTGTTAACACATTCACATTTTCACTGACTAAAAGTATTCCTACAAAATTTCAGCCAATTCCCTCTCTAATATTCTGCCTTCTTAATGCAATCGTTTAATTCTGATTTAAAGTCTGTGAAATGAAGGATGAAGAGCTGATATTTCTCTGTAACCTTTTGATTTTCTATATTCTGACTTCGGTCCATTTGATCCATAACATCCAGATTTCAGTAGCATAAGGGATTTTTTACATTTATTTTCATAATTTAATGTTTGTTTTAGAAAAAGGAGGGGAGGAAAAGCTGCCAGGGCTTAATCATGCGGCAATCTTGAATCTTACCATGACTGGGGGAGGAAAAGAAGGTTTGGCGTCTTTGCTGCAGTGCTAATTTGCATTGAGGAGGATCTTTACCCTTCGCAGCTAAAAAAGATGAAGTGCTAACTTCCAAAGTGACATTTTGGAATTTGTGTGGAGGTTCTCACGCTGCTGGGGCTGCATTTAACGCTCTGACTGTTTCTTTTATTAAAGCCAGGGATGGCAAATTTGTCCAGAGGAATAAATGCTGTAGGGGGAGGTGGCAGTGGTGTATAACTCAGGAAGGGAAGTTTATCCCCACAAATAAATTGATATGGTAGAAAAAGCCATGCCTGTGGAAACCTGGGAGGTGGAAGGCACTGACCACTGAGGCACATGTTCCTCAGCACCATTCTGCAAAGGTCCCCCTTGTCCCTCACCAAAAGGCCCTTCTCACCCTTCTGGGCCAAGATCAAGAAAGACAAAAAGCTGCATTTACCCACAGGGTGCCACATGCTCTAAAGTCTGCAGCTGAGGCTGTTCCATGGCTCAGTTCCCCAGTCTCAGGACATTTTGCTTCAGCTCTGTTACGGGGCGTCTGTGACCCGCGTGGACAGCTAAAGCTGGTTTTGGCCAAAGCATCATTCAGTGGCCATTCGGAGGGAGCACTGAAAAACACCTTCTTCTTTTGCAGCTCTGCCTGGGAAAGGGTTAGATACAGTTTTTATGGCCAGACCTTCAGACCGTGGTTTCTACTGACAGCATCCTGGTACCTGCACTTCATCATGGTGCTGGGTTTCTGCATGGTGCTGCCTTTGTGCCACAGGGACTTACACGAGCTCCGAGCTTTGCTGATCACGGATATCCAGCAGGGTGTGTGTGGGGGGGTGTGAGTACGGATGTGTGTGCGTGTGTGTGATCGCAAGGTGGGGAGATTCTGCCCTCGCCCGCCTCTGCTGCTGCAACCCCCTCACCCTGGCAGTCTGCTTGGAAACGGGGCAGGCTGAAGGCTCAGGACAGTGTCTTCAATAATCGGGTGGTTTCTTCCCAGTTACAATTCAGCAAGCATTTCTCTTCAGTAAACATTAATGAGAGGCCTGAGTAATAGCTATCCATGTGATGCCAGTATGGTGCGGCTCTTGCAGCTCCCTGCTCATGCCAGCCCAAGCCATTTATTCCAGGAGTTTGTGTAGAGTGTTGAGCACCCGAGTCCGAGGGGCTCACCTGGAACAGAGCATGAGATCACTGTCCTGGCAAGGCACGAGATCACTGTCGTGGCAAGCAGTGAGCAGTGGCCATTTCTCCTTATTGCTCATAAACAGGTGCAGAAAGCTCCCTTAATTATTTATTTGTGGGTTACAGACTTTTGTGCACCAGAAAGGCATGATCCTGCGTAGAAAAGGAGCCCAGAGTTGTGTTTTAAATGCAGCCTGGTAGAAGGGAGAGCTTTTTCCAGCTTTTGAAGGACACCCAGAAACCAAGTCGTAATCACATTGGTTTGGATACAAAGGTTAGTTTCTTCTAGTGGAAAGATGCATCCAGGAACAGCACTGAGATGGGCCGTTGTAACTCTTGGATGGAGATGATGCATTCTAGGGTTGGAGTAGCATGAGTCTGATCCATTCCTAGGACTGCCAAAATTGCAATAAATTCTTGCTGGTCACTGTCTGGCCCAGACTGGGAGAGGCTGAGAACTGAGTCTGTAAGCAGCACTCTGCACAAAGCGCTTGGTTTTGGGGATGAATTGAGAGCTGCTGTGATTTAGGATGTTGTGCAGCTTCACTCATATCGTTGGTAAAGCTCCCCTTCATTTTCCCAGTAGCGAAATGTGAATCACATCCAGGGTTCTATTGCCATCCCCCCTGAGAAATCAGCAATGTGTCCTTCTGCTAATGAAGCGCAATGGTAGCAGCACCTTCCCTTTGCCCTCTGCCTCGCCCCTCTGGACCAGTTAGAACTTGCAGTTTCCCCCTCTTCTCCCCAAGCTCTGTAAGGACCCACTCGCATTGGGCCTGATCCGAATTCCACCGAAGCTGGTGGAAACTCTCCCTCTGGCTGACGTAGATGTTTAACAGCCCTGCAGCCATTAAAAGGCAGACCAAAAGGATGGGTGGATAGAGACCAAAAAATTCTGGCCCTCCTCAGAAAAATCTTTGCCCCCGTTTCAGACCTGATCCCTGAAATGTCCCTCCATTAGGAATGGACACAGGGGAGCGACCCCCAGGAAAGGGTCCCTCAGGCCCCCCTGACCCTCCTCTTCCTCATGCAATAGGGTACCTTTAAGGTCCCAGGCCCCCCAGCTGCCAGAAGAGCCATATATGGTTATTTGGATAGCCATCACAATGGCCTCCTGATGCCACGAGCTACCTCACCTTGTTCTGTTCCGGACCCTATAAATACGGGACCTCCAGCAGTTGGCCTGCTTTCGCTGAGCTTCTGGGCCCTCGACCTCTACAATGGTTGGTGGAAAGAGGACCCACAGCAGCAAGGCGAGCGGGTGCCCACCTCTGGGTGGGCAGCGAGAGGAGCGCTTGTGGGAGGCACCGAAGAAGAGGCGGTGTCAGAGGGGAGGCACCATCAGCTACTTGGCCGCGATGGCCATCACTCATGTAGCTGATGGTGTGGAGCCCATGGAGGTGGATCCGCCTCCAGATGAAGAGGAGCCCATGGAGGTGGATTCTCCTCCAGGATAGCTCCCCTGGCACCACTCCATCATGCCAGGGCTCCCCTCCACACCACCATCAACGCGGGGACGTAGGAATGCCCACCAGCGCCCTACCGGCAGCCTGGCCTCCACACCTGGCACTAGCCGAGAGGCCCACCCTCCATGCGTGACTGGCTTGCCTGCTCACACGTTCCATCTCCCCGGCATCAGCAATTAGTTTGATGATGGCTGTGGGTCTTGTGAGCCTTTCCTTCCCGTCCCCCCACCCCCCTTCTGAAGGGGTACCATCTCCTCTGCTCTGAGCCCCAAGAAAAGGGAACAATACAACATGGCTTCTGCAGGCTGCTGCACCCGGAGAAGTCCCTCCGAGGGCCACTACGGTCCCTGGTGCCTGGAGGTGGTGTTTCTTCAGCCTGAGGATGAGAAGGCTGCTTGACGGGAAGTTGGAGATGAAGCTGATCCTCCATGGCAGCACATGGAGAACAGCAACAGATGAAACAAAGACGCCAGAGAGACAGCTGTTCCTCTGGAGAAAACCACCACAGGTCTGCCAGGAGGAAGCGCTGGCCTTCAATACTAAGGCCCGTTCTATCTGCTTCCTCAGTTCTTTTCAAGATCAGGCAATCAAAAATTTCAAGAAAGAATAAATCAAGAAAGTCACAGTAAAAATGCTTTCCCTCTCTCTTGTTTGGTACTTTGGAAGCTGCATCTGGGCTCCTCTGTCCCTCGTGGTCTCCCCAGCCCAGGAGAGATGCGGGTGCCGGTGGTGGGGACCCAGCCCCGGGCCTTGGGGAGAGTGAGGGGCCGGGGCACAGGAGGGCAGGCTGAGGAGACTGCCTCGGGTCCTGAGGGTGGTAAGACCCTGGAGCAGGTTGTCCAGAGAGGCTGGGGATGCCCCATCCCTGGAAGTGTTCAAGGTCGGCTGGGGCTTTGAGCAACCTCATCTAACAACAGACGTCCCTGCCCATGGCAGGGCTGCGGACTAGCTGCCTCTAGCTTGACTTGCAGTGAGAGGCTCCTGCTGTAATTCCTTTGATATATGGCAGTCACAGCAGTGGTGATGACTAAAATCATGGATTGTTTTCAGCCTGGCTTAAATCACCTTGAGGTACACATTGGACTCTCAATGAGGGAGGTGAGGCCCGGCCCCAGCCCTGGGGACAGTGAGGGGCCGGGGCACAGGAGGGCAGGCCGAGGGGACTGCCTCCGGTCCTGAGCGTGGTGAGACCCTGGAGCAGCTTGTCTTGTTTGATTTGTCTTTAGCTGCTTGCCTTGTTGAATTACGGCACACGTTTTACATTCATGGATAACCTGTACAATGGTGTCATCAGTAGCCAAGTCCACCTCTTGATGATGAGCCCATTTGTGTGCTTCATCCCTTCCTAAATGTCCTGATGTGTCATGGGCCCATAGAGGTACAAAGAGCTCACCCTTATGTTCCCGCTCCAGAGCCACTTCAATTCTAGCATCCTGGAACACCTCCTCCTTGTTTCAATGTTCTTCAGTGGCACAACTCTTGGGTCCTTTGAAAGACTTTGGTCATTTTTAGAAATACCATGATGGAGAAGAGGGCCAAGCATGCTGTGGCATTGTGGAGATTGGGTTGCATATATAGTGTTTAAAAGAGGTACTTCCATTTCACTCCCCTCCTCAGTGTCCCTCAGCCAAGCTGGATCTGAATGAGACATACACACTATTTTGAGGCTGGGAAAATGTCTGTTTTGGATTTGTAGGTAATTCCAGGCTCTGCTGGAAGGTACTGATCACAGAGGGATGTCAAGGGTAGCATTAGGGAAAGAATTACATTTTACACCCAAGGCTTTTTTGAATATATAGGGAAAAAAAATTCAAAACTAAAAGACAGCTACATAGGACTCCTTAAATTCTTTAAAAAGCTCCTGTCTGCCATATGCTTCATTTCCAAGCCCGGCCACCAGGGACTGGTAGGAAATCTAGGCAGATGATATAGCTTGCTTCTTTCATGCGTGGCTGATTGAGGCTGTCCCAGCTGGCTGCAAAGGCCAGCTTGAAGGAACTATTTTCATATGGCTCCTCACTGGGCATTTGGGCTTACATGGAAAAAAAGCGCAAAAAGACAAAGCCTTCTCTAATCCTCAGTTCTGCTCAGTCCTTCAGCAGCTAATAGTCCTGATAAGGAGAGGCCTTCAGGAAACTTGCTGAAGACCTGGAGGAGCCGACAGGTGACCAAAGTGTGGAGAAGTGCTCATTAAGGTAAAATGACAGCAGAAAATCCCTGTTAGTTCTTTGCACTGGAAAATGGAAACAGTCCTCCACTGGGGCATTTGGGTGGTGGGAGAAACAAATCAGAGGAGCAACTTCAGACTGAAGTGTCAGTAAGGAGGATTTTAGAGTGAATCGATAAAGTGAATAATGGCAAATCGTCAGGATCAGCTGGTATTCACACAAGCATTGTAAAGGAGCTCAGATATGAAATTGCTGAGCTGCTCACTGTGGCTTGTAACCTATTGCTTAAATTGGCCTCAGTGTCAAAGGAATAGGAGGTGGCAAATGAAATGCCAGTTTTTAAAACGAACTCCTGGGGAACCTGGGGAAGCACAGAGCGGTAAGTATGACTTCTGCACTGGGAAAATTGGAAAAAGCTGTAGTGCAGAATAAATTAGTAGTCATGGATGTACAGTGGGAAGAAATGCTTCAGATATTCGTCTGAGCTCTTTGAAGGAACTGACAAGCATGTAGAGAAGGGTGATCCAGCTTGATATACTGCACATGGATTTCCCAAATGCATCCTGCGTGCTCTCTCATTAGGAGCTCCTCAAGAACTGGCTGCCTTGGCATAAGTGGGAACATATCATAGGTTAAAGGAGAGGAATAAAGAGCAGGAATAAATGAAACTCGTTGCCAGTAGAGCTCCCCAAAGATCTGTGCTGAGATTTGGGTTGTACAATGTTCCTAAACTACCTGAAAAGGGAGCAAAATGAAAGGAGATGGCATTTGCATATGATGTGCTGTTACTGAGAACAGTCAAATCTGAAACTGGCTACGAAGAAATGGAGGAATATTCAACAATATAGAAGGGCTGGGAGTTACAAGGCACATACTGGTGTTGATAAAGGCAAGCGAGAGCACATGTGGAAATCAATCCTTTCCACTTTAGTACAATGGCAAGCCCTTGCTGGTCAAGGAGAAGAGCTTTGCATAGCTGTGAAGGCATTAGGGCACTCTGATGAGCAGGAAGCAGAGGGCACTTGGTGAGTGTAAGGAATAGGGACCAGAGCAGCATGAAGTGAAACGCCCAGGGAGCATTCGCACCTTGAAGGCCATGTGCCTTTCTGGTTGTCTCATTTCAAGAAGACTACAGTAGAATTAAAAAGAAAAAAAGGTTTAGAAAAGGGCTGCGAGGATGAGCAAATCCTGTCTTGTATGGGCAGAGGATACTGCAGCTTCACATGGAAGGGATTTGATGGCTACGTGTAGAGTGGGGATGAAACTGAATGGGGAACATCCATCACCACCAGAGGTTCTTGAGGCAGCGTTAGTCCAAACTGCATAGGTAATCTCGATGTTTTCCTTTTCTGGGGGGTTGGTTTTTCAGGGGTATTTTTAGGTTTTTTTTTGGAGGGGGGGGAGGTAGTTTTTTTGGTGGGGTTTTTTGTATTTTTGTGGGTTTTTTGGTTGTTTTTTTCCTAGCAGAGATGCTGAGAGTTGCCATGATTGAAAGCATGGCAAATCCAAACTTCTGTGGAGACACAAGCACTGAAGATGGGATCCATGTCACTACCCGGAGGTGGCTCCAGTAAAGATTCATGTATCTGGATCATCCAGGACCACTCTTCATAGACAAGGGAAACACATAGGCTTGAAACATGAGTCACCAGTTCTTCCTTCAAGCAGGATTAGCTAAACAGGATACAGCCACGTGGCAGCCCTGGAGCCCATGCAGTCTGGGATGAGCCTTTCTATGATTTCGCTGCATAGATGTAGCTGCGTTGCTTGAAGCCAAAGCAAGCAAACTCCAATTTTTCTGTTGCTAAGCATGTTCTCGCTTTAGCTCCATCACCAACAGGTCTTACATGCATATCCATCTTATGGTCCCAATGTATCAGGCGGAAGGTGATGGTCTCGTGGAAGTGGTAGTTTCCCAAAAGCCATTGCCAATACCTCAGCTCAGGGGAGCAACTTCCCAAATACAAGAGATTTTTCTTTACAAGCCCCAAGGCAGCTGTGGCAGTCAGTGCAATCAAAGCCAGAGGGCATGGGCAAACGCCAGCGCTAAGGTGCTGAGATATTCAAATTGCAATGTTTCTACTGCCGTTATCTTTGTATGACATGTAGCACCACAGTCCTGCTGCATGGCTGGGACACACGGCACCACACAGTGCTACTGCTGCTTCTTCGACTCACGATAGTAGTCAGGGTCTTGCAGAGACTGACACTCATTCAAATTGAACTTGTGCTGAATGGGATTCCTGGTGAACACTCTGATACAGAATCTCATTAGCAAACACAGCACATTACCCCGTCAGCAGCAGTAGCAAACACAGCAGTCGCTTCATGGGGATGTCAGATTAGCTGCTTAGCTTTGTAACAAATATACCATGGTTCATTATCTTTTATATGAATCCACCTCTCCAGTGCTTTTAAGACCTTGTGAAATAGGCATTTCCTATTTGCTTTTTGCTCATGCAGCACCTAATTCTCCAATTATAAATTTGTATTGGAGCCCCTGTACACAAAGCCTGAGGCCAAAACCCTCTGCGCAGGGCACGGGGCTCCCAGCTGACCAGATCTTTGCCTTTGGCAGGGCTTCTTTGTAAAGCCTTTGGTGGCAGCATGAAAGCGTCAGCATTTTTCTCAGCATCACCTACCTCCTTTTTCATCACAAAGTGGGGATGATTTTGCTCTCGGAAAAAGTAAAATTAAGAAGTGAGCAAACAGTCCCTTTGATGTTAAGGAAACCTGAAATGTTGCATGTGGAGAATCCATGTGGATTCTTCCTAGGGACTGTTAAGGGCATCTTTGTCCATTGCGTTGGTGTCCTGGGAACTCAGCTTGGGTATTATGAGAATCAGGACAGACTCAGACGCAGGGATCAGGGAAACCTCTGAAAAGCCTAAAACCTAAAAAAACCCCTCTCTTGATGGTGTCCATAGTGTAAAGTGGTCTGGTGTTTAACAGGCATTCACTTGGAATAACTAGCACAGCTCATGCGTTGTAATGCACCGTTGCAAAGTCATGCCAATCAAACATTTATAACATGCCATCAATTTTTCTCTACACAGAACAGTGCCCAAAGATTTATAGCAAAAACGGTTCCTTCAGGCCTGTTCCATTAATACGCAACTAATTTGATAACGATCAATATTTGAGGGAGACTATTATACTCATTATAGCTCCAAGACCCAGTAAATATGGGAAGTCCGTGTGCCTATCTGCAGTCTGCCCAGGTAAGACACTCATGGTGCTCAGAAGAAAAAAAAAGGGAAAAAAAATAAAAAGAAAAGAAAAAAAAAAGAAAAGAAAAGAAAAAAAAAGAAAACAGCTAGGAGGGGATAAAGACCAAGAACTACTTAATGACCTCTTCAGGGACTACAAGTATTTTAGAACAAATTCAACAGCAATTTCTGTGATGTGCAGAAGATGGATCTGGGGGGGGAGGGTAGGAGGGTGTCACTTGAAATGTGGAGAGAAAGGCAAGCATTTTATGCCCAAACTGTTTCTGGATGGAAAGTTGGATTCTTGACTAAACCAAATTGATTTGAGAAAGTACCTGATTCCTGTGGGGATACAAAATCACATTTTCAATTGAAATTTTTAGGCAGAAAAAACTTGAGAGTTTTGATGAAAAGTCAGCTCCAAGAAATAAGATTCTATCTGCAGCTATTTCCCTCCTGATCCAATATTGTTACAGCTGGTTAATATTTCCCCAGTTAAGCTATATTTTGATGGAGAATTGAATATTTTTTACTGAAATACTTCTTTCTTTTTTTCCCAAAGTTTCTCCTTGTGCAGACTGTTGAACTTTTAACAAAAACATTTCAGATAAACCCACGTTTTTAATTTTTTAATGAAGAATAGAAAATACTTAGGGAAACATTAAAATCACTTTCCATCGACATTTTCATTTAGAGGATTGGAACCCATCATTCAACCAGCCCTGAAAGCAAGATTTCCCTAGCTGATTATGCCTCTCTAGGCTGTATTTTTCTATAAAGTTGGCACTGACTGAAAACCCTAAAGTCCTGCAGACCCTTTGTGCCGGGCAAGTCCGTGTGGACTCACACACAGTGGTGGGTCTCCTATGGCTTCTCGTCGTGAGTGCAGGAGGCAAAGGCTGCATGTGGCAAGGCTGAAGCCTTGGCAGAAGATGCCCCATGCTCCAGCATCGGTAAAGGGCTGTGTGAGTGTACGGCTACTTGTTTGGCAGATGCTCAGCAGCCTGTGGACAGCTGTAGGATCTCACTCAGCACTCCAGCAGCTCTGGAAGCTCCATTCCTGAGGAACTTGTTTAATGCACAAGACAATGAACAAGGGGAGGAAGTGAATGAGGCCTGTGAAGATGCTACAGCTGCAGAGTAAGCTTCATCACAGCTTTATGAACAACTTTATGAACAACTGATTTTATTGCGTTTTCTGGATTACTTGCTCTTTGACCTGCCAGTATGGTCAGACTCTGTTCTGGTGGGCAGTGTAGCAAAGACGGTTTGAGGGATCCGTCTGCTATGCTGGGAGAAGGGTGGAAAGTCAATAAACACGGGAGAGAACAGGCTAAGACTCTCCAGACAAAATGGGAGATGCAAGGCAGAGATCCCACCTCAGGTGGGCAACAGAAAAGGACAGAGAAGATACAGCAGTGAAGTCACAAATGAGACGTAAAGGAGGAGAGAGAAACCAGCTGGTGAAAGGAGCAGGGAGAAGGAGAGCAGGGGAGGTTCTGGGGTCCTGGTAGAGAGTTCATCTGTGCAGAAATTATGCTAAAACACAGTGGGTGCACACATCATGCAATGGAGGGGGAAAGGCAGTGAGGGGGCATGAGGGAGCCTTGCAGCAAAATCAATTAATACTTGAGCAAGTCAGCTGCTATTGAATGAGATTTGAATTTCACACCATTGCTGGAAACCTCAAAATAAACCTTTCCCCTTCCCAGTGCGTCAGAAATTCTGCCTTATAAGGAAATATTGCCTGCTGGATATTGTGGGGGCGGAAAGGGGAGAGAAAATAGGCTTCAGAGCCCCTGTCCTCTTGCGTCTCTCTAGCCCTTTATTTCGCTCTAATCCCCGGGCTGTGGTGGAGTTGGGAAGGGCTGTTTTCACCCAGCCTGTGTCAGGAGGGAGGAGAATTCCCGAGGGATGAAGAGCAACAGAATTACAATTTCTGATTCACTGCCTGCAGTCAACTTAGCGTCCTGCTGCTTGTTAAGGGGGGAAAAAAGGCATCTGGCTAGGTGTGCTCTCCAGGGAGGCTTCTGCCCTGCCTTTCCCCGTAAACTGTACTGCAGAAAATACAGCTCACGACTTGGAGGCAGGGGAGGGTGGTGGGGGGAGTTCAGTTCCACTGATGGTTTGGGCAGACTGAATTTCAATCGGCGTCAGCTGCTAAGCAGAGCAGGGGGATGTTTATAATGGGATTTAATGAAGCAGAGAATCGGTGTTGTCCTCTGCATCAAAGGGGTTTCCAGTAAGAGGGGAATGCAAAGCTTTTCATTACCAAATGAGCACGGAAATACCTGCCTGATAATCCTCGGCACTTATTGAGCACTTCCTAACTTCAAATAGCTTTGCCAGCCACCGAGAAAAGCCTCGCAGTGCTGCCCAGAGCCATGAGCACTTCCCATTGCATTTGCACCTCAGCCGCGGCACTGAGGCCAGGGACTGCAACTCTAGGGCACCGTGGCTCACTCACTTATGCTAGCCCATCTCAGGACATCTTGAGCCCTGCTCACTGCTCCACCTTTATTTCCATGTATCTGACTACTGTTGGGGCACAGGCAGTGGATACAGCATTGCACAGCTCCCAGTTTTAGCACTGGATGCCTGGAAACCTGTCCATCCATCAGTTGTCTGCTGAGCTCCTGAATTTCTGCCGCCATGACATGCTTTTACCAGGGGTTCTTCCAAGCGTTATGTAGCCCCTGAAGAGGGAGTGTCCATCTAAACCTCTCTTTCCCTTGAAAGAAGCATTAGTTCCAAACCTCTTCCCCCTCACCCGGATTCACCTGCTGAGAATATTTCATCTCTGCAGGCATATTTTCCTGAAGCTCTACCTGGCTTCTGCTCTCCAAAGCCTCTTTGCACCATGTACTCAATTGGTCATTCATCATTCCTGCGTGGAGGACAGGGCCAAAGACCTTCATATTGTGTACAACTGCCTTGGTACACACTGGGCCATTTAGCTCCACAGCGGACCTGCAACTGGACCACAGATTTTTCTTTCTTTCTGTCCTCATCTTCTGAGCCACCCACTGTTGCTTTTTCCCTAGTCTCCAAACCATTTTCTTTTCTTTCTCCTGAGGCATTTTCCCAGATTCAGCTTACCCAAGCCCTTCACACAGTTTCAGCAAAGCTAGAGCCAACCCAGGACTTGTGACCTGTGCTCAGTTTCCATTTTGTTTATAGCTCACTCACCATGTGCGCACCAAGCTGGTGATTCTATCCCATGTATGTAAATAACAATTTTTACCCATGTCTAAAAAAATCGGAATCTCTCTGAGCTTGTGGAAAATCTCCTTAATGGATCTATAGAACTGAGAGAATTAATTACTTCTGTAGGGGGTTACTCCTAGAATGTTTGCTTCAAATACTAAACAGATAAATTTATTCTACCTGATAAAAATGAGCACATGAGTGGTCCCACTTCCCATGTGCTTCACCATACCCCACTCCAGCCCTGCCCTGTATGCAGGCAGCCCTATGGAATGGATCCCCCATCCCTTTCCACAGGAAAGGGCCACAGGGTTCCTCCTCTGCCTCCCCATCCTCCTCTGCTCTCCCCATCACACGGGAAAAATCTAGTGTCTTCTAGCAGGGTTTTTTCCACTGTATTCGGAAGCAGCTGCACCAAGACTGTCCACATTTCTCCTGCTCCTGCCTTGATTCATGCTCATGGGGACTCATGAGTCCCTCTGCACTCTCTCCCAATCTCCTCACGGCTATTACCACTTCTATCTGCATCCTCTCTCCTGGGTCTCATTTCCCCTCCTAGGCTGTGTGCATGGGCAACATCTCTCTGTCTGTTTGCAGTTGTGGGTGGGTGGGTGGGTGGATGGATGCATGGGTCAAGGTTGACAATGATCATCATGTGCCCGTGATGCCACACTGCAGTTTGACCATCACCATCTCTTTGTTTCCCGAGGAGACTGACTTGGTGCCCAGCACATCAGCTCGTTAAGCAGTTCCAGCAAAATCATTTCCCGAGCATCTCACACTGAAGTCACCTGGTTTACTGAAATGGAATTGAACCAGCAGCTTCCCATGTCTTTGAACTGGCAGTCTTGAAAGCACAGAAGCAACCTGCCTGCCCACAGTGGAGCGGTGCCCTTCAGCAGTGTGAGCACCCCATCCCCCCCCCGGGAGCAGGATCCATCCTGGGGGGTCCTGCAACCTGCGGACTGAACGAGTTAACCACAAACCTCGCTTCTTGCATGTCAGCTGTTCACTTTTGGCCAATCCATCCTTCCCTTAATGGTGATTTATTTCACAACTTCTCAGCAGAGGTAATTTCCATATGGCACAGACTGCCGGAGTGGGCATTTTTCATGATATTTAGAAGCCAAGTCACTTCAATTTGCATAATATTCAAATGATTTCTAAATGTTGAAAACAGTTCACAGGAGAAAAACAAAAAGGTTACTCATAAATTCCATGACTTTTCTCCTGCCTCTGGGTGCAGGGAAGCTGGTCAAGATACCTATGATGCATCTCGGAATATTGCTGGGCGAGCAGTGAGTGTATCTGAAATCTAACCTGGTGGGAAGGGTAAAGGGAACCTGGTGGAGAGGGAAACGTGCAAGCTCACCTACCCGTGCAAAGCAAGGAGATGTACATCAGGCTGCTACTACCAGTCAGGAAGGTTGTTTTGATCTGGGAATTTAGCACTGTTCCTTCTAGTCCTACAGTGATGACATGGTGTCCCAAGGGGTTCAGCTCCCAGTGCCTTGGCAGACTCATCATTTTTTTGGCTTGTCTGGCCAGCCCCTCTGAACTGGGGAGCTGTGAAAAGGGAGACCAGAGGTCTGGCTTCCCATCTTCCCCTTACACCTTCTGCCCAGGTGGGTAACATGCCCATACACACAGGGAGAGGACTCTCCTGGTTATCAGAGGAGCTACCAGAGAAATACAGCATATTCCACGTAGTATCCCCATTAGGGCTAAGTGCTGCAGTTGAGATCCCAGCCTTGCTCCCTGGAGTTGATCTCTGCAGCAGACTCTAATCCGTGTTTCAGCCTATCTTCCCTCTTGAATTCATTCCAGGATGGCTCCTCACTGTGCATTATTTCATCTTAAGTAACCCTTTTCTCTTTGTTTACCTTTGACAAATATTTGCAGCTTTAGTAGCTCACATCCTTGGGAGGGATTATGCAAAAATCACTGTAGCCCTCTCTGCCTCACATTCAGTGTTAGTATCTGAGATCTACTAACAAGCTCAGGCCTTGCTCCTGCAAAGCCTTTAGCTGTGCTTTACTTTAAGTACCGCGCACGCTCCTGGGTGCCTGTGATTACCCGTGAAGGCTCCGTGGCGCTGGGAGATACTGGGCAGAATTTATCCCTTGATTTAGCTGAAATTGTATAAATAGGAAGGCAGGAAAAAAGACCTAGTATATTTATACTGCAAATTCTCTTCATCCCATTGGCTTTGAAATAGATCCAGCATTTGTTTGCTTTTTAATTTTTCCATTAAAAATATATATGATTCAAGGTTGATTTTTTTTTTCCCCCTCCCTGTCCCTCTCCTCCCATGGCTGGTTTTTAGTTATTGTTCCACAGCTCGTGGAAGAGGGCAGGGGGGCACATTAGCTTCACCGTCCACTAGGAAATATTCTCAGCTAGGGGCTGGGAACTGGGGCAGAAAAGTGTGAGGCAGGGGAGAGGCTGTGATTCATTATTGCTAGAATGGGAAGCACCTCTGAATATTATCTCAGGATCGTCTCTGTTCTTCTGTAGCATAAATAACTGGCTCATCCCTAATGACTCCGTTCTTGTTAAGAGGAAGCTTCATTTGGGAGCTGTGTGCAGCCACTTAACATGCAATCTGCATCTTGCTGACTGTGAGTCAGTGTCTGTTTGATCCCACAATGCCGTAGAGGATAGTGCTGAGCATGAGAACCTGTGTGCAGTTCCCTCCCATAGGATCTTAAACCTGCTCTGTCCTCTGGAAGGCTCATCAGTGGGGGGCAAGGAGGGATGCTCGGGGTAGCACCCCTGGGCTCTGGTCAGCAGTTAGGTGCCAAGGTCCTAAAAGCTGGTGCAATGTCTCCTTCACCGCATGTTTTCTGCATTGAGGAAAAAGGGGGTGCTGAGCCTGGGGGGCAAGCCCTGTCCCTCCCAGCTGAGCCCATGGATCAGAACACGTCCTCTAGAGGAAAATCACTTGGAGGATCCACTTGGGCATTCTGTATCCCAGGCACATGGGAATGATGCAAAAGGCACCTCTGGCATCACACTGACATGCGATACCAGAGTGGTGCCCCAAAATACGTTCAGACCGCAGCCCCGTCCCGGCCAAGACGGTCTCATTGCACCCTGTGGCTCTCTGGATGCAGTCATCTCGTCTCTTTTTTCCAGACTTAAAGCTCTTTGGAGAGGGAGCTGTCTTGGTTTGTTTGTTTGTTCAGACCCCTGCATAGTGGGATCTTGGACCATGATTGGGACACTTGCGTGTTCCATGAATACAAATGTAATTAATTAATGAAAATAACCAGTGGGAAGCCAGAGCTTATTGCTAGAGGGACTGATTCACTGCAACAGTGTTTCTTTTATTTATTTCAAGCTCTTTGCGCAGGAAGCAGCTCTGTAACTGCCATGGATGCCCAGAAGTGAATCAAGTGAGATCCCAATTGTCTGCCTGGTTGGAGGGTCTCTTGAGCAGAGACCCTCTGCAGCTCTGGAAGGAGGCTGCCGAAGGTTGAAGGGTCCCTTCGGCACCTCTGAGCTGGGCAGGAAAGAGCTACAGGGCTCCTCATCAATCAGCCATCATGCAGGGAAAATCTAGTGTCTTCTAGCAGGCTTTTTCCGCTGTATTAGGAAGCAGCTGCCTTTTAATTAGAGGATAGCTAAGTGCTACCTTGTGATCTGTGAGGTTATGCATATTTAATAATGCCAGCTCCCATCTGCTGTTGCCTAGTGCTGTGTTTTAGGAAGTGCAGACTGGAAAGTCCCCTTTGATGTTTCTTCACACTGGCTGTTCTTAGAAACAGGGAGAGCACAGCAACTCAGCAGCTGGGGATGCTTAAGCCATTCCAAAAACTGGGGGAAACCGTGTTGTGCAGGGAGGTACCTCACCTGATTGTGCGAGGCATTGATCTGGCTGCTTTGTTGATAGCGGAGCAGACTCAGTTGGAGCAGGCGGCATTTTGGAGCTGTGCATGCTCTGGATGAGGAGCAGGATGGACCTGGAGAGGGAAGAGGAAGCAGGCCACTGCCACTGCCTCTCCTTATTCAAATATAATTAGTCGAAACTCTGCTAGTAGATTCCTTTTTTTTGGTGCTGGTGCGAAGACAGATTAGCATGAGCCTGTCTGAGGAAAGGCTGGTCCAGTTCCTCAAAACAGTGACCCTCCAAATGCTTCCATCAGCTGTACTGTCTCCCTGGGTGAGCCAGCAGCAGCAGAAGGTGGCAGAAAGAAGTGTTGAAGCTCTTCCACCGAGTGCTGAGGGCAGCAGAAAGCACAGAGGAGTTATGCCCATCACTGAGCATTGCAAAACCAAGTGTGTCCACAGTCCTGCTCATGTTCTAGCCCAAAACAGTGTTTAAGGTATTCCTTTCTCTGTATTTACTACTTGATTTTCTATTCTATGTTCTGCATGTAGCTCTCCAGATATTTCCATGTTTACCTTCTCCTCCATGGCCTTTTTGCAATTTTATATTACAGTGCTTTGGCACTTCACCCTTTCCAATGCAGTGCATTTAGGTGTCACCAAGTTGCTCTCGGTATCTTTATTTTTCCTCCGCACATGTCAGGAAAAGGCTACACAATGTTCAGGTAAAATTCCTGTGTAGGGAGCCTCCCATAAAGGAGTAAATCTTACCAGCTGCATACGAAACCACAATTTGGAGCTTGAAGGGACTGAAAGAGGAAGCAGCTCGCAGCAAGAACAAACCTGACTGCACTGATTTTCATTGTCTGACATGAGGAAAATGCAAAAAGATACTAAATAGTTGGAAAGGAGGAGGCATCAGGCTTTCATAGCACTTCTGCAGCGTGGTGTTAGTAACACAGGCAAAGCAAGAAGCCCCACATCCCCGTGGTGCCATACCAGTGTCCTGTTCCAGCAGACACGTGGCCCTGGAGCTGCTCTAAGTGGGACACTGATATCATTTCAGGTGGCACAAAGACAGCTGGCACAAGCACTTGTCCTATGAGTCTCTCTCCCTGGCACAGGGGGGAGCAGGTACTGCTTTGAGCTGACATGACCTGAAGCAGCCCTGCAGATGTGTTTGTGACACTAGGGACCATCCTGGTACCTGTAGTTTGTAGTCCCTTGCTCCCTAAGGACTGGTCCCACTGCAGCAGTGCTGCTTGTCTCATTGGTGCCTCCTTCCTCTCTTGCCAGTGCCCTTCAAACCAGGAGAGCAGCACCTGCAAGTCAGCAAGCATTCAGAGAGAGGTGAACAAGGACAGCCAGTTTGCTGCTCCCCAGGATGTCCCCCAGGAGAGGGGATGCTCCTGAGGGGACCTTCTCCATCACTGCCAACTGGTTGTTCCCTCTTAGCCAAGCAAGTTCAAATCATTCCCGTGCAGAGAGGCTTAGCAGGGCGTCCCTGCCCCCAGGAGCCCAGGGGTACCAGCAGCTCAGAAGAACCAGATGCCTAATTGCTATAGCTCTACCCGTTTGGAAGTACAGGCACAAGCAGCTCTGTAGCTAGCCAAAGGAAGGTGCCTGCAGGCTTTATTTGCAGGAACAGATGCAGATTTTGGATGGGATGGAGACAGTCAACAGGCTGATCAGGGAATTTGCTAAATAAAATATTTTTTTGCCAGCCTTGTTTGTTTGTTTATTTTTGTCAAAAGTGAAATGTCTTGCTGGAAAGCCTCCATTAAACCTGAACTGGGAAGACTGCCAAGGTCTGGGATGGGACCTCAGGTCAAAAACAATGTGCTGGGAGCCAATCTAAAAAGCAAGTATCTTTTGCAGGGGATTTGCCATGTCGTGGGAGCTTTGTGCTCTAGTCCCTTCTGGAGGATTGTAATTTAGGTCTCTTGAGTCCTATGTCAATGCCCCAAGCACCAGGCAACATGTTGTTGTGGTTCTGTCACTCACTTATTGAAAGTTTGCTCCCGGACCAGAGAAACTGTTTTCCCATGAATATTTCATCGAAACCAATGTGTTCCTGTGGAAAAAAAAAAGGAAAAAAAAAAAAAGATGAAATGGTCTTTTCTACAAAACAAACACACACTGCGTCAAAAACCAATTCAGTACACAACTCCTGCCCATCCGCACTCCTCCTGAGTCCAGCTAGGCTCTTGGAGCTAAGCACAAGCAACAGAGCCTGAAACAAGCTGTCTGTTGCCTAGATCTGTGCCCCTGATCCTCTCTTCCTTTCCATGGCAGAAGGAAGGGCCATTTCACCTCCAATTCTGACAAATTTTCACGTGGAAAAAATCTAGTTGAGAGGAAGAGACGTGTTTCTATGCATTGCAGGCCCAGCTGGCCATGGGTGAGTGGGAGGAGATGCCCCAGGGATGCTGCCGGCGCTGAAGTGCATGTCGTGACTGGAGACCCAGCGCTTTGCAACCCCCCGAGCTGCTGTGCAGCTTTGCGTAGCAGCTCAGAGCTCCCGCTCAGCCCACTCTGGGCGGGAATACAGTTAATATTTCAATAACAAATCTCCTAAACTCGGGCTCCCCGTGGGGCTGGCATTGATCACTGATCCTCAGAGCTTCACTCTTTCTTCCTTCAAATCTTCCCTAGGCTGGAAAGGCGGCTGCTTATTGATATTCAGAGGCAAATATTGCAGTCTTTCAAATGCTGCCAGGCTTTATGAAGAGCTGTTAATAAAATGGATTCACCCAGCAGCAGAAGCAAACCGAAGTGCAAAAAATGGCTAGGAGGAGGCAGAAGGGGTATTTCCAGACAGCTGGGGGCTTTTCCCTACACTGCCTCCAAGGTCTTGGCTCAGGATTGTTCAGCAGCAAGAATCTCAAAGCCAGATTGTTGGGTTTTGGCACGGGAGAAAAGAGTTTATGTTGCAGATCTGTATTGAGCGCTGAGAACGGCTTGACCCAAACAATTTGGATTCAGCCACCCTCTGATCTTCAAGATATAGTTCCCAGAGCACCTTTTGCTTAGCAGGTGGATCTCTGGGGAGCAAGTTTGCAGCCATTCATGAAAGTTCTCCATCATGTGGGCAGATGCCTCCTAAACAAAAACTAGAGCATGGCTGAAGAAGCAAAGATATCAGATATTACAGCAGGGGCAGAGGATCAGGCACCTTAATGACAGATTCACCAGTATAGATCACTGTAGTTGGGGACTCAGTAGTACCACAGTATGTGCTATTTTCTGCACACCTCTGCCTTTTCAGGAAGAATGCCACATCTACCAGTGCACTGTGGAACCCTTGTACCATGGAGGAACACTCATGACAGTTTAGTCAACAGTGTACACTAGTTTCCAGGAGCCCCAAGTTTTGTCTTTGATACTGGGGAATCCAAGAAAACCTAGACATTTAAGAGGGATCAACTTGGAAGAGCAAGCCAAAGATAAAAAAGGCATTCTGGTAATGCCTGAAATCAAGACATTTCCTAGGTGTTGACAGCAAGGAGGAGGAAGGAGGTATACTTGGCTCCCAGCAGCTGGAAAAGATATCTGAATATGGTCTCTTTCCGCCCCTGCAAGGAAAAGTGCTGCAGGTTCCCCTTCACAGAGTTTTCTGGTCACAGCTTTGCTTAGAGTCTGCATGAGGAGCGCAGGGGGTCTACCATGAGCATCAGAGCAGCAGACAGACTGTTCCTCAGGGTGGTGGGCTCAGGTGCAGTTTCCAGAAGGGCCATGCATTGCTCACACCTCTCTGGGATGTAGCTGCTCCTTCCAGGGACAGATG
The DNA here is from genome assembly GCF_964199755.1 of Larus michahellis. Taxonomy (NCBI): domain Eukaryota; kingdom Metazoa; phylum Chordata; class Aves; order Charadriiformes; family Laridae; genus Larus; species Larus michahellis. Next base: position 1,383,662 of record NC_133908.1, read on the forward strand.
ACGCAGTGTCTTCTCCTCTTGAGACCACTCTTACTACAGGTGGGGCATGAGTCCCATCTGTTCGTCCTAACTTCTTGGGCTGGACAGGTCACACATACTTGTGTTGGGAGGGGAAACATCAGAATGACTGCCCTTCTGGTCCATACCACATCCTGGCCCCTGGAAATGCCACACGTCTTTAAAAGAGGCTAAAAAACAATGTCCTAGTAAACATGGATATATGGTGGCACTGTGTGTGTCAATAAAGACCCGTGTTGTGCATTACATTCAGATCCTTTCACCATCACAGTCTGTGTTGTTCTTGCTCTCTTTGACCTTGGCGTCATGGTGCAGACATTACAGGGCTCTTGCCTGACAGTTGCTACGTTTTGGGAGTGAGTTACTTGATTTCTTAATTTGGGAAGTCTTTTGGGATTTGGTGGCTGAATGGCTATTGTTTACTTCAGCTCTGAAAAGGACATCAGCAAATATGCCCACAGTGCTGGCCTGGGAGATTTACTTGGACATATAGCACTACAACACAAAAATTTTGGGAAGCCACAAAACACAGAGTGACTCATCCTACTTCACAAATGACTTTCAGCATCCTCAAAGGTCCCTGTTGCTTGTGTTCACTTCTGGAAGGGCTGAGGTTTTTACATCAGGGTAAACTCCCCAAGAAGAGTCACGAGGAAGATGAGACGTTTGAGTTCTTCCACAAGGTGAACCCCTGAAGCCAACCCTGTTCTCCTGCCTCCTGAGCCTCACAGTAACATGGAGGTCCTTTGACACCCCAGCCATTTTGTTTTGGAAGGGCTGAGAGTCAGTCGCTATCATCAGAAAAAAGGAAAAAAAAACAACTTCATGAGTGGTCTGCTGAGGCTTCTAGCCCTTTACCAACCCTGTGCACTGTAGCAGAGCTGGGATCTGCACGTGCAGGGTATCCAGGTCTGGGATCTGCACCAGCCCTTGCTTGTGGCACCATGCTAACACCCAGGAACTCAGCACAGCTCCAGCCGCTGTTGGCTGGGGACTGAGGGAGGAAAAGGCAAGAGGAGTAGACATGACTTGTTCTTCCAGCCCAGGACCAGCTCATTAGCAAAAAGCGCTTTGCTTTTTAATATCTTAAGGCTCAGGCCACAAGAAAGGTCACAGATGCCTGGCAGAAACTCCCTCCTGAGCCTACCCTTCAGCCAAAGCACACGAATAGCTTGAGGACATGAGAGGTCACATACATACTAATCAAATGAGCATTGCATATAGGAGCCCTGGGGGAGGAAGGCTGGGGTGTGCTGGGGACTCTGCTGTTGTGAGAGGACAGGGTGTGCAGAGGACAGAGGCAGAGGGAGTGGGGAAGCAGATGGGGAGGAGGAGGGCAATGACTTGACAGGAATTACGCGGCGCATCTCATGCTGTGGAACAGTGCCTTTGACCCGGCTCCTCTCAGAAACTTGGTTCAATTTGCACATTCACTTTGAAAGGGCATTTTCATTAAAGCTGTTCTGTGGCTGAGATGCTGGGATCAGGCAGCTGAACAGACTGTAAAGTCCCACTCTGGACTTGTGCAGCAGACAGCAATGTAGCACCACCCAACAAGATGTCAAGAAACATCTAGATTGCTGCTTAATTATTTATATTTCTTGCTTTATTATTAAAACTTGGTCTTCCACCCTCTTTCTTAAGGTCTCAGAGCATGTTTGTAATATGACAGTTTTACTCAGGTTTTTTTTAAATGTCTGCATGTCATATTCCTATTGAAGGCGGTGGATGGGTGACCAGCAAGAAGGGTCTGGGTGCCATGGGCTGGCTGCTGCAAGCATGGGATAGATGGGGCCCCTGGAGAGTAGCAACTGCCCACTCCCAGGTAGAAATGGGATAGAGACACTTCCAGCGTATGCATGGTGGGAAGAAAGTGTGAGAAGAAACCAGAATGTGAGCACCCATCAGACCACGTGTTTGTGTCACAGCAGGACACACTGTGGACTGTGTTTAGGCATGTGGGAGCACATTGCGTTGGTGGAGCACCAAAACAGAGGTTGCTCTGCAGGACATTTGTCCTTCTTCTCTTCCAGCATATCATGCAAAGGAAGTGCTGCTATGAACACTTCCCCATGCCCTCACCAACCTTCCTCATGAGGGCAGCCAAGCTGCCAGGCAAGTGGAGGGGCAACAGTTGGCATGAGAAATTAATATTGGACTTGGGGGGAGAGGTGAAATGTGCATCACACTTCTGATGATGTTTTGTCTCCTCTGGACTGCCTTTCCTGACAACAAACTTCTTACCTTTAGGAACGACTCTGGGATCACTTTGTCCTGGAGGTCTGTGCTGGAAGGGACTCCTGGAAGTCATAGCAGGTCTGTCACCAACACTAGATCTGGTCACTGCTTCTGCATCTAGTTAAGCCTAGGACAATTCAGCTGCTGAAGGACACTTTCCCTACCTCTCTGTGACTTGTCCCAGGACTTCACCATAATCCTAATGTCCAACCTGAACCTCCTAAACTGTGGCCATTATCCTTCTCTCTGTTTTTGAAGAAATTGGTTGCATCATCTTTCTAACTCCTTTTCAAGCAAAGGTTGCTGTCAGACTTCCCCCTTAGCCTCCTGCTTTGTGTCAGACCAAACTGTCTCAGCTACCTCAGTCTCTCCTCATAGGTCATATGTCCTTCTCCCTGCCTATGGGGGTAGCACTTCCTTCTATGGGTAAATTGAAAAGTTTAGCTAGACCCCTCCAAGGGCACTACAACCACCTATGGAATAGTAATGGAGCTCTTTGTAGCAAGCCCCAGAGTACTTTGGTGTCTCTCTATCTATCTCAGCATTGCTTCAGGCAGAGGCACGGGCACATATTAGTGCTGTTGCAAGAGAGTTTTTCCCTTCTCTGGACTCCCTTTTTCTTTTCATTCTGGAGACACAGCATCCCAGCCACTGCAGCATGAGTAATCCTCTCCTGCCTTTGTTTCCTCTGTGGAGTATCACGATAGGCCTGGCTGAGTTTTTCCTCCACCTAATCACATCCCTGCTGGCTAAGACGAGGTGAAAGCCTGTTTGCTCATGTCAGCAATCTGCAGCAACCATCCCTCCCTCTGAAGGGGCGAGATTATTTTAGGCATCTACGGAGGATGCAGCCACATAGAGCTACCTGCAACCAGCAGTATTGGGATGGGTTGCTAGACACCCTCTATAATCTGGCTTTCCTGTATTGTATCAATAAATCCCTTATCCACATTAAGCCTGCCCAGGATATGTCTCTCTTTCCTGTGTTTCTCAGACTCCAGCGGCTGCAGCATCCCTTGCAGTGACTACCTCCCTGGTGCTACCTGCTCCTCGCATCCTCCTCCTGCTGCTTACACCTGCCCTCGGGCCACCGCAGCAGTTCTAGCAGCAGCCACCAGGCTGCTGTATTTCCCTGGAAATACAAGAAAAGGTCTGCATATGCAACAGCCTGCTTGGTTTCTCGGCGGCAAGGCGCCGGTGAATATTTGTGAAGGCAAATATTCCCCTCTGCCCGGTGCGCTGAGCAGCCCTGCGCTACCTGCGCCCGCACCGACCCCAGGTGGAGCCTAATCGGAAACTGCCTCCCAGCAGACGGACTCCTTCTGCTGTTATCTACCCCTTCCCAGCTACTCAAGGGCTTAGTTCTTGGATGATCTGTTCTGTGGGCTCCAGAAGAGAGCTTAACCCCTACTCTGGCTACAGAAAACCTTTATTTAGCCCGTCATCCTCGTCATTATTATTAAGAAGGAAATACCTCCCAATATGCTGCCAGAAGATGCACAGCGTTCCTCTGGGTCGTGCCATGTTGTTGTCTCATCAATAGCTTTACGCTTCATATTCGACCTTGGGAAGCCCTGGTGAGCGTGGCCCTAGCAGTGCTGCCTCTCAGTGCACTTGATCTAAATTCAACACGTATCAAGCACCACCATATATATGAAAAACCTCTAGAGAATTTTGTTGAGCAATAATAATGCTTTTCATGAGAAACAAACATTAAGCAACTTTGTGATTAAACTTTTATATGTTAAGCATTTAAAAAAACAACAGCTCGAGTAAGCAGCATGTGTGAATGTTGCTCAGAGATAAGCCAAGAATCTGCTATGAATATGTATCAAAGAGTCTTCATGGTAGAGCTCTGTCATAAAATTGCGTATGTGAGGTTGTTTGAAAAACTGGTGATGGGAAGGCAAAAAAATGCCAGAAAAACAATTATGAGCATGCACTCTAGCTTCCTCGGTTGTGTATATCCTTTTGAGAGGCATCGTGTGATATCCTTCTCAGAGAATAGCATTGTCTGGGAAATTTGATGGTAAACAGGCCCGGTAGGTGTGACATTTGGGGGCATGGAGATAGATGTAGCTGCTGTTTGTAGCAATTTCATCTTTCCTTGTGAGCACCGTGATTCAAGTAATCTTGCTATGGAAACTACAAGCTCTGGCCCCGACCCTGCAAAATGTTCTGCATATGGATAATAGAGCTGGGACTTCCTTCCTAAGCCCATCTTCATCGAGATTTGGGGTCTCTGAAAGGTTTTCAGAAGACTGGTGTGTTCATTTCCAAGGTCATCATGATAGCTGCATTGGCCCTCGGGAGCTGGGGAGCATTCTGCATCCTCTGCACTTTACTGAGGATCCTGCTGGTAGTAACGCCTTTAAGAGGAAACGCACAGAAATGTGGTAAAGCTGATGCGCTTCCCGAAAAATGGCAAATTCTTTCCAACCACCACTTACCCAGGCCAGCTGCCGCTGGCTCCTTCGGGTAGGTGTTCCTGCAGGGGCAAGGGCAATGGGCTCAACGGGGCACCAGGGCGAGCGGGGACGACGGTTCTCCCCGAGCATCGCAGCCCCAGGTCCAGGGGCCGACGCCATTGCTGCCCCTCGCGCCCACCCAGAAACCGGCTCTTGCTTTATTTCCCAGATCTGTCTCTATCCTGCTTACCACCATCTATGCATATGTAAAAGCCTTGGTTTCTAGCAGCTTTAATTTTTTTTCCCGATGCTTACACCTAAACTAGGACAGTTGTTTTATCCCTGAGTTGGCTGGTTGCTCTCTATGTAGGTTAATAAGGTTTTCCTTCATTATTTAGACAAGATTTTGTTTGTTTGTTTGCACTTCTCCGAGAAATTCAACATTGTAAAATGCTACCAGGGGCAAAGAAAATAATAATTTTGTAAATTTTAGGTTTCTTAGGGGGGGGAAAAAAACCCACAACAAAAAAACAACACAGGAAAATGATGTTCCCAAGTAAAACATCAGCTAAGGCAGAATCAAGTCCTCAGGGAGCCCTTGGTCACCCGGAACAGCAGAAGTAAGGTTTGACGTTACTTCAAAATATTGTCTGACATTTGAAAGTCGGAAAATTTGAACACTTGAGACACTACCTTTTGTTTACATGTGCACTGTGAGTCACAGGATGAACCCCTGCACGCTAGCCTGAATGCTGCCAAACACTTTCATGGGGGGCATAAAAAGCAACATGTAACACTAATAATCGTAAGTAATATTACTATTATCACTATGACTTCGCTATCAAATAGGAAGAAGGGAGCTGAGGTTAACAATGATGAATAGATATTAGGAGTTTGACTATAGCCAAGGAAAATAAAGATGATTATAAAATAGCATTATCTACCTGGCCAACAAAAAACCAAGAAAGATTAAAAAATGTATCAGGACCAGAAGTACGTCTGGCAATCAACCAAATCCCTCAGCAGACAGCAGTGATGAAATCAGCAATGATGGAGTAAAACAAGCAAAAGTATTAAATGAGTGCTGTGTTTGGGGAGATGATGGAAGAGGCTGCCACGTTGCATAGAGTCTGCGCTGCTCTGTCCCACGGCAGTGAAGAATGATGTTAAACAGCAGCAGATAAAGGTAATACATCTAATCCCGGAGGCCCAGGTCACTTGCACGGTGAGCTTATAAGACTTGACTAAGGCAGCCTTTGCACAGCTGATGTTAATTTTAACGAGCTGATGTCAATTTTAATGAACTCCTGGCATATTGGGGATGCTCCAGGGAAAGGTCTTCTCCAGCAGTATTGGTGAAAGCCGGGTGGGATGGCTTGGGGAGGATCAGGGATGGTTACACAGTTACAAGCAAAATAATGGGACTCTTGCTTTACCGGTAACCAAGTTAATAAAATAAGACCCCCCCCTAGTTCATCTTACAGCCATGTTAATTCATGCTATTGTAGATGGCACAGCTTGAAGGAGCTCCGTAGGCACCAAGGATCAGACTCTCCCCGTCTTTGCTGGTGATGGGGTAGAGGATGGGGAAATCCAGGACGGCCGCACCGGTTCTCCCTGCCTGAACTGGGATACAGGCTTCAGGCCCCCGCAGGCAGCCTCAGACTTTCTCTTAATCCCCTGCCCTCAAATTATTAATATTCATGATCAAAATCATAGCTTTCCTTCTCAGGAAATGGCAAGCTCAAAGAAAATTTATTAATGTATCCGTTTTCCTGCAAATATTTCAGAACCTGATTTCCCAGAAGTTTAGCCAAGGCACATCCTCTGCCACACAGCTTTCACTGCTGAAGGAACTGCCAGCTTGTGGAACACAGCTTCTGCCTGGAAGGGTGAGACTTCCAGTGGTGTCATTTCAGCTCCACAGTCTCCCAGTATTGCCACCTGGCAGCCTGTTGTGGCAGGGGATGCAGAACGGGGAAAATCTCCTGGAAAGCCATGCAGTCTAGGTGCCAGGGTCAAGGGCGGCATGTCAGAGCTCAGGAGCAGGGACTGAAGTCACGGTAGTGGTTGCTCTGGGAAGTCACGGTAGTGGTTGCTCTGGGAAGAGGGTGATGGGCACAAGTAGAAGAGCCTGTGTGGATGGTCGGACAGGACAGCAGAGGTGGGAGCTGCACTAGGTAATGGGCTAGATGATAGGCAAAATGCTTCAAATAGATCCACAGCCAGGAGAGGAACCCTTAAAAGCGGTGGCTCATTTCTCCAGGCAAAACATTCTGGTCCAGACAGGTTGTTGATCCCAAGCCAATCTGAGTCATTAGAACACAGAGATGGAGTCCTTCCACCAGGTGGGGCATCTGCTGAAGGGCTGCTTTCCCTAATGGATCAGTTGATCCCAGTGCCCACAGTGTGGAAATTGGCCATACTGAGTTGAATCAGTACAGGTGACCCTTGTCCCCGGGAGAAAATCATCACAGAGTCAGAGGCTTTAAATGACACCAAAGTGGCCGCTGGGATTCGTGCCAGCCTCTCACACAGGAACGAGTTTCTACAACAAGCAATCTGGAAAGGGTTTTGTTCCCACCACAAATTACGGCCCTGACAGGGGACGCAACTTGACATGGAGCAAGGATCCACTCAATCTGTCTTGCCTGCAGTTCCTAGGGATATTTCCTTAGGAAATCTTCCCATGGCCCGATAGAATCTTCAGAGCAAAAATGTCCAAGTTACTTAACTGGCTGCACAGCTTCAAGGAGTTTACCCCATATCAGCTGAACCAGAGGAACCATTGGCACATGCACTTTGAGTCCACAACATATGTGCGACGACTCAGCTTAATTTAGCTCTGAGTTTAAGAGCTTTACCTAAGCTTTATCACTTTGCATGCCTCACCAGCTACAAGCACAAACACTGGTAACTCTTGGCTCAGAAAATACACGATAATCTATTAAGTGTGTAAATGGATCAGGATTGCAAGTATGAAATGTCATTTTCAAAAATGCTTTTTCAGAAACGGGTGAGTTGAACCACTCTAGGGACAATGATGTTTCTCTGAGACTTACTGCAAACAAATGGCCTTGGATGTTTGCACGTGGAGCTGTGTGCAAGTGTGCGGGTTAGGAGCAGAACCATTATTACCTGTATATGCTGCTGCTAAACTTCCCATGTGGACATAATTTTATGGAAAAGGAATCTTTGACCCTGGTTGTCTGCTCGTACTCACGTGGGACGAGACGTGGTAAGAGCTATTTTAAGACCGTTTAGAAATATCAGTAGCGCAACGCAAATCACAAGGCAAGATGCTTGGGGGAAAGCTCCCAGGAGGTGAAGTGGTTTCCAGGGTACTTCTCTATCTCATCGAATGCCTCCCATCTTATCATAAAGCTATGTGTAAATAATAGCTGCAGTCAAATACAACACAAAGTTATTTCCGCAAATTCCAGGGAAAATACCATGCTCTAAGATGGCGGTTTTATAGAAATCATAACTCCTAAAGTCTCTGGCATTGAAAAGGTTATTTAATGTACACCATTAAAAATCACAGGTCCTCTCAGGCTCAGGGAAGATTCTTGGGCTATTTTCAGATTGCCCTGCACAACACTGGTAGGCTGAGATTTTTATACTCCTTTGACTACCAGCATTGCAATGTAAGATGTAACTATTCCATGAGAATGCTTTTTGGCCAAAAGTGGTCTAATGGACATAAGAGGAAGCATCAGAGAAAGCAATAACATCCTTGGTGGAGAGTAAGAATCATAGAATCATAGAAGCTGTTGCCTTGCTGGGAAAACAGCAGGGATATCAACTCCAACTGGGACATCAATGAGACTGAAAGAGAATGAGCAGGGACAGAAGATGGGCAGTGTGAGCCCTTTTGGTGATCAAGAGCAAGACATGAGTGAGAAGACATGAGTCACTTTAACGCTGAACAATTATTTATCTCTATGACTGTGAATGAAAGGAAACATTTTTTGTTAAATGACTGTCGTGTCAAGCAGCAGTTTGTTCTGGGTGAAAGTCACCCGGAGCAAGAATCGCGGAATTTTCACGGAATTTTTCGGAGTTGGAAGGGACCTCTAGAGATCATCTAGTCCCACTCCCCTGCTAAAGCAGGATTGCCCAGAGCACGTTACTCAGGACTGCATCCAGGTGGGTCTTGAAAGTCTCCAGAGAAGGGGACTCCACAACCTCCCTGGGCAGCCTGTTCCAGTGCTCTGTCACCCTCACTGTAAAGAAGTTTTTTCTCATATTTGATCAGAGAATTTGAAGAATGATACCAAGTGATCTGGGAATCCACTGCACGCTACGGTAAACTAAATAGCAAATAGGCAAACTGAACTACTCATGGATGCTGCTTTCTCCCAGCCGTCATCTGCCCTGTCTATGACATAGTGTCTCACCCTCCCTGTGTTTCCCACTGCTCCAAGCATGGCATAGCCAACATGCAATTACAGAACTCCCATCTCCACTCTGCCCGCCTTCAATATCCTCTGGTTTCATCTTCGGACAAGTACAGACAGGCTTCCTCAGGTGGGTGAAGATTGCTGTAAAAACCCCAGACCTCCTTGCTGTCTGCTTGAGAGTTATTCACGAACAGGGGGAAGGGCTGAGTGAAGCCAACATGTTATTCCCAACAAATAATTTGGCCAACTCCAATTAGTAACTCTGAAAAGGCTGTAGAGAAGTGGTATACTTATTTCCACAGGAGCTTGAATATTCTTCACCTTGTTAAGACCCTATGTAACCTCTTTTATATCTGAAATAAGAGATTGTGAGGGTAATCATCATCTGCTTCTCAGTGTTTGCCACTAAAGTTTTATGAGTATTTTGGTGAGAATTGTTAATGGTGTTTACAAGTAATGCTCCATGATGTACAGGGCTGGCTTGAGTGTGACCATGATGCTAATGGGTACAGCCCTGTTAAAAGTTACAAAGACTGAAAGGCGATGGCAACTTCTATAACTTTTTGTTTATTAGTAAGAGTATTTCTTACACATTCTTTCCTGCAACAGTGCATTTTTCTCAGAGCTGAATACGCTGACATGTCACCCACAAGGACTTGTGTGACAACGGCTAATATTTTGTGCATTTCTTCCTGTTGCATGCACAACTTTTGCGCCTGAAGAGTCTTTACCTATGGGTACAGCATTTTCTCTGGAGAAGGTGTTTTCACGAACATGAGACAAAAAAAAACATCAAGCCAGGATCTATGCTTACAGGGAGCAGCACAAAATTGAAGATGGGAGGTGACAAGGTGATTGTCTGACTTCCCTCATGCTGTTGGCAGGCTGAGGCAAAAAGAGAGGATGAGCAATTCTTTCCTGAAGTTCCAGGTCCCTCATGGAGGCAAGGGATAGAGAGAGAGAAAAGGTGGTTGGGGTTTTCCTTTGATATAAACACATGGATTTTTACCACTCATTTGAGTGAATACCTCTGTTTCAAAATTAACTCCCACTGGAGGTGAGGTCCGGCTTGGATTACTTCTCCTCTAGGAAAGACATCTTTTTCAGTACTTGTGCTTTTCTGTGGTCTCTTTCAGAAGCTGCTACCTGTACCTTGCCGGGGTCCAAAGGCGGGCACTGCAGCTCCCTGCTGTGTCAGGGGATTAGATGGTGTGGCTCCAGGGGACAAGTGGACAAGATGGTGTGGCTCCTTTATGCTTTGAGCTTCCTCCTGAGTGGGAAACAGGAAGACTTAGACCATTTCTTGTTGTCTGGCACCTTTCCTGTGGACCAGCCCTCTCCATGAGGCATCTTCCAAGGGTATTTTCCTATGCAATCTTTTGGCACAGCAATGCCACACAAAATGTCACAGGAACTGACCTAAGCTAGCAGGTTCCCAGCACTGGAGGTCAGGCTTTGGGTGCAATTCCAGCTCCTGCTGTACCACTTCTCTCCAGCTCTGTTGGAGCTACTGCACCAGGCTTCTTCCCTGTGCACTGAGTTGAGGAGGTGAGGAGTGAGTGACATTACCCCACTCCTCCCCTCCAAACCTCTTCCTCAAACCCTTCCTTGTTCACTGTTGCTTGAGGCTGCTTGGGTCTCAAGTGGTCCAAGAGGTATTGGGTCCCAATAATGGTCCCAACCCCTACTGCACGCTGAGCAGATCACTTGTGGATTTCCCTCGTGAAAGGCTGGAGGGCACGCCGTCCTGCAGCCTTAACGTTGAACATCATGGCTTTGTGAGTCAGATTGTGTGCAGACCTCCTGCTCTGCTCCCATATGCATCACCTTGGTGCGATGCTGTTGTGCCTGGAGCTGCACGGGCTGGATGAAAAGCCCTTCCCACAGAAGAAAGAGACACCAGCTGCCAAACTCAGCTGGAAGCCAGCAGCTAAGCCCTACCTCCAGCCTCAACAGAAGCACAAGGACAGTATGTCCAGGTGGCTATGGTATCAGAGCACAGGCTGGAGAGCACTACAGTGGGAGGTTGTCCCTGGATAAGTCACCCGATTTGTGGCTGCTCAGCCCTGCAAAGTCTCCCCAGTCAGCCAAGCCACATTAGACTGCAGCTGGACTCTGTACAGAAGCAAGGTGCTGTCCCAGTGAAGGAGAAAGCCATGAAGAAATCAAATTCTGAGCACTGGAATGCCCTTAATCTTTGACCCGTGGATCTCTGCGTGCTTTCTGATGAACGGAGAGAGTGTGCCGTAATTCCCAGAGCGTATGCAAGCCGGGATGTGCAGCACATAACCACCGAGTTCACAGCTTCACAGGCAGCACTTCCACCACTTTCAACTCTTCAAAGCAATTGGCTGGAAAGCACATTAGAGATTTTTCCCTTTCATTCAGCCATGTCATAGACAGGAAGCAGTGAGCAGTGGGGACAGCTCTGGTATACCAGGGAGAATGGGAGAGCAGGTACTCCGGCCGAAGTATAAAAAGCATTCACAGGTGAGTCAGATTCAAGCATAAGTGCAGGGACAGCTTAGGGCTCCCATGTCACTCAGATCTTGAGGAAAAAGTGAGGTTGGGCACAAGAGCTGGAAAAGATACAAAACCAGAAGGTAAACCACAGTAAATCTGAGAAGATGGGCAGAAGGGCAAACTAGCTTAGGTGAGGTAGGTTATGAACTCGCAAAGCTTCAGCAGCACTGTGGTTTCAACCCCAATGTGCAAAGCTGCCCTGCAACAGCCCGTGGATAATGTGATGCTCTTTCGATGGAGGTGATACATTTTTGACAAGCTAAGTGTGTTTGTGTAGGTGGTTAGGATACAGGAGTTGGAGTCTTTCTGCCAACTCCTTCCTTTGGGTGATAAACTACCATTTTTAGCACTCACCTACCATTCTTCTACTTTGAGTGGCAAACTACTGAATTTTGGACACGTAATACGCCTTTGGCTTACGCTATCCAGCCAGAAGAGTTGGTAGGTGCTGACATGCCGTGAACTCGTACTTCAGCTCATGGCATCTGGTGGTGACATACTCGCAAATAATGTGGGCAGTGGGGGGAATAAGCACCAGAAGTCTTGGTCAGATGGAGATGCTCCAGCCAGCTCCAACTGAGCAGAGCCTTCCAAGTGAGCCAATCCATACGTTATTGGCACAAGTTGGAATGAGTTGAGTGGAATGCTCCAGTTTTGGCTCAGCAGGGCACTGACACGACCATACAGCTTCCAGTTCTGGGTTTACTGCATTTTGCCCCAAACGTTCTGAGATTTGGCCCTTTTTCTTGCGGTGTTCGGCTGTTTATCTGGTCTGTAGAGGCACTGCAGATCTGTAGATATTGGCTGAGATGCTATGGAGAGAATTGTTTTGGAGGGCATATGCAGCAGTACCCAAAGCATTGCCTGCATGGAGTTAAACAATTCTCTGTCACGGGTTACTATTGTAGGAGAGTGTCTTAGTCCTTCATGGATCCAACACCAGCTCTGTTCAATTATTGGATCAAGCCAGCATCGGAGTGGTCAGGTGGTCCTTTAAGGGGTTGAGAAAACCCTACTGATGAGCCAAAGGGAAAATGCTGGTTCTTGCATCTTGGCTGGGAGCAGAACAAAGTGTACCCATGCATTCACCCTTAAAACAGACAGGTTGGACTGTAAACAGGTTGGACAGGTTTTACTTCTGTAAAACCAAGAAACCCAGAGACAAACAAGAAAAAAACAGAGAAAGTGACATCTGGAAGGTCAGGATAGAGCCAGGGGAGATAGAACTGCAAGGGCTGAGGACTTACATTAGAGGAGAAAAAGGATAAGAATTGAAAGGCTGTTAAGAGGGCTTTCCAGCTCTGTATTCTTGCCAGTGATTAACACCCTCTCCCCCTGGCTGCCTGCAGCTACTCCTCACTACAACATACACAGCCCACAGCAAAGGCGTTGCAATTTGCCTTTTGCACAGAGCCATTAGCTCAACAGCTCAAAGGCTGGAGAGTCTGATGTCCCTGGTGTCCCTCTCCTCCAAAACTGCTTACTGCAAATGATCCTAAGGAACCCCTTTCCCCGCAGATCTCAGGGCACGAGGATTGTTCCCCCTGCCTCCTGATGCTGAGATGACATTGGGAAGTGCTAATGGAGAGGAAGGGACAGGGGAGGGAAACTGTCTCTGAAGAGGCAAAATAGAAGAAATCAAGGGCTACTGGCAAAGGGAAAACACTGCAATATTGTTCTGGGTTCACCCAATCTCTCTCATTCCAACAAAAAGAGAATCTTTTGTCTTTTGTATTCAGGATATTTAAAATAAAAGGGTTCACTAACAGCGAAAATTTTGGTCAATTTTAAACAACAAAGAACCTGTCATTTAGAAAGAAAGGAGTCTGAACACTGTCACATGGGGAATATCAAAATGAAGCATTTTCTCATTTCCAAACCAAAACATTTCCTTCTAGAAAATGTGAAAATGAGGTGTTTTGACATGTTCAAAAAATTCTTTTACTACCTTCTTGGATGAAAACATTTGGCAAACTCAGTCGGCATCAATGTATAAAAGTTTCAGCCCCTGAAACTTCCAGCTTGTAGATAATTGTGTTCATCACAGAGCATGGCTCAGCTTCGTCAGCTTCGAAGCTCGCGATGCCTGGAGCGTCAGAGGGATGTCCATCTACTGGACCATCTTTCTCTGCTCCAACTTGGTAAGCCCCATTCTGCTCCTCACGCTGAAGTGCCTGTGAGTCTTTGGGTCATAACCTGGGGGGAGAAGTCGGAGAGAGGTGTAAGTGCCCCCACCGACAGCAGAGATGCCTTACACCAAGTCCCCAGGCAGCAGCAGCTCTCTGCCCAGTGAGGAGGACAGACGGTCCTGCCCTCTGCTTGGAACCAAGCCCACACCTTGCAGCTGACATCGGTCCACTTATTAGTAATACATTAAATCCCAATTGTTTCTTAATTCTTTTGAAATGGGATAACAGGGCAGTTAATTAGCACATAGCAAAACATGCAATTCTGATGAGGAGGCACTGGTTAACATACCAACTACCAAATGTCAAGATGCATTTTTAGCACTGAATGGAATTAATTTGCCAGTGTTCCCTTGTTAAATGTCAGGTCCTTATGGCTTGTATACATTAAACAATTCAGGAATTGGAAAGCACTTGTGTAATCAAGTTAAGCGTGAGGCGGGCAGATTTCTTTCACCTAAACAAACCTGAAACTTTCCTTTTCCAATTAATATTTCATTTTATAACAGCCGCCACATTAATTCTTAATTAAATGCTTATTTGAGACACTCTACTGATTAGTGTGAACTAATGAGGAACAATATGAATTGTTTATCCAGCTTCTAGTTATTTTCCTTCATAAAAGGAATGGTGTTTGGATGACTTCTTTCATGTCTTGCTGTGCCCTAAAATGACTTTCTTTGCAGAAAAACTTTCATAGAAACAGCACCAACTTCAACCACAGGAGTATCCGCTGAGACTCCAGCACATGGGGTGCAGACAGGACTGTCTGCAGAACACGTCTTTGGGGGTGAAAATGAAGGTAGTTCCCAACAGGTGATCCTGCTTCAATGACAGTGAGCCTTGCTTCAAGAAAGCCTAGGGTGGTCAAAAACACTAATGTGACCTCGAGTAAAAGGGGGAAGAATCAACACCACTCAGATTTCCAATGATATAAATTTAGTGACAGTGATGATGGACAGAGCTTCACAAGTCATAGAATCATAGAATCACAGAATGTGCTGGGTCGGAAGGGACCTTTAAAGGCCATCCAGTCCAACCCCCCTGCAGTGAGCAGGGACATCTTCAGCTAGATCAGGTTGCTCAGAGCCTCATCCAGCCTGGCCTTGAATGTCTCCAGGGATGGGGCCTCCACCCCCTCTCTGGGCAACCTGGGCCAGTGTCTCACCACCCTCAGTGTAAAGAACTTCTTCCTAATGTCTGATCTAAACCCACCCTGCTCTAGTTTAAAGTTATGAATATGTGTGATCACAAATGTGTAGGCAGATGACCAGGAGAAGCCGTAACGATCATCTTGTCTGATCTGCTTTGCTCCAGGCAACCACAGACTAGAGACTTCTTGAACTAAAGTTACATGTATGTTCTTCCTACCTAACTCCCAGCAAAAAATTTCCAGCAGGAATTTATCTACATGCCTTTTCAACCCATTAGACAGCAGCCAAAAGCAGAGAGGATGATGCAAGCTAGCCCTCACTCGGCGCTTGTGCTCTCCCACGCAGAGGCTGTCACACCTCTCACCCCTCTCTCAGCCTCTCCCACCTCTGCTGCCTCTGAGGCAGGGGCAGTACCGCCACACAACACATGAGCCTGGGACGTGCCACAGAGTTAGGCGGTGGCATTACGCAGTTCTCTGTTGCATTGGTTGTCCCTTTCCTAATAAATCTGAGAGCAGTTTTGGCACTGCTGAGTGCTGGGCAGGTGTTCTTATGGCACTTTCCCCACTACCCGGATCTATTTCATTCACACCCTGTGATTATGTGTGTATAGTCAAGGCTGTTTTTGTCTACATTTATGACTCAGCCTTTATTGACCATGAACTTATTCTGGCATTTTATCACCTAATCATTCAGAATTGTGAGATTTTCCCTCAGCTTTTCATAAGCAGCTTTAGATTTGACTGTCCTAGAGGCTTAGTTGTTGGTGGTCCACAGCAAATTTTGTGAGTTTGACAGCCAGTCCTTACAAAAAATTCTAAAACTCCCTTGTGAAGAAATAAAGAGGCACAGGTTCAAGGCCAGATCCTTGGGAAACTCTACTGGCATTTTCCCTTCTTCATGAAAGCCCATCATCTCTCTCAACCACTCGTTAATTCACCAGAGACATCTCAAGTCCCTCGGGACAGCTTACCTTCCTGCAGGGTTGTTAGTGCAGGGACCTTACTAAAGATTTTGGGAAAGACAAAGACATCAGGTGGATTTATCACCTATGCACCTATTAACTCCTTCAGAGATCTCTCATATTTTTGAATTCTTCACTTTATTTCTATTTAAATATTCTTTTTGACCCGTGTTACCAGTCTGATCAAGTCTGTATTTCTCCAGATGCTTCCGAGTTTCCTTTAAAAGCTGGTTCCTCATTTGTTGTCTTTCATTGCTATAATATTGGGATTGATTTAAGTGATACTTTGCACAACACAACGAGTAGTTCAGCAATTTTATATCTGAATTCCTTTAAACCTCTTGGGTGAATGCCATCTGTTCCTGCTCATTTCCTACCGTTCATTTTATCATTTCTTTAAAAGCCTCCTCCTTAAGTTCTGACAGTTGGTCAGACTCACCCTTTGTAAAAAGACTTCCCTAAGCTCTCCATAACAAGCACCAAAGCAAAGAAATAACCTTCCCTCTCTTCTGGGAGCCTTATCTTCCTGGAGAACTCCTTTTAAGCCTCCATCATTTAGCAATTCCCTGGTAGGCCTCCTTATAAAGTATTTGAAAAGAATCTTTTATTTTAAGCTTTAGTTCTTCGGCAGGTAGTTTCTCAGAAGCTTGTTCAACTTACGATATTATGGTTTCACATTTCAAGTCACAAGGCTTCTTCTCTATTTTCATCTTTTTTGAAATGACTTACTCTTTTAAAATAATTCCTGCTTAACTCTAATAGTTCCCTTCACCCTGTTGTTTAACTGGTGCTCCCTATTTTTGGACTGTTTATGCCTTTTTCAGTGGATGATACGCCCTTGCTACATACTTCTGATGCTGTATCTCTAAATAGGCTTATGTCATCCAAAAATACTTTACGTTCTGCTCCTTTTATTTTCTCTTAGTGAGACTTCTCATTTTTATGCCATTACTTCTTCATGCCCTCTTAAAGTGAGACTTTATTAAAGGGGATTTTCACCTGTGGCTTTTCTTGTACAAATACAAGTCTATAGTGATTATCATTACAGATTCACTCTTTGATGACTGCATCTGGAACAATATGGTTTCAATGATCAGGATTAAATAAAGGATTTCTTCTTTTATGATAGGATCTCTGAGCATTTGCCCCAAGAAGTTCTCGTTTAGACTGTCTAAAAATTAGGTTCTACACCTTATCTCACTGTAACATCTACCATCTCCACATGGACATAACGAAAGGTTCTCATTACGTTGTGTTTATTCTTCCCATGTCTTTGCTTTCCCTACATTTTAGTGAACTTCAGTCTATGCAAAAACATAAGAGTTGCATTTAGTTGGTTTAGGTTATGACTATCCTTCCTGGCAATTCAATGGGATGTGCAGAATTTCTACATCCTCTCTGCTACTTACTGCTCTGTGGAGCTTCTGTACTTTATGCAAGCTTCACCTGCAGTGACTCAGTATTTTCTTCCTGGACACCAACCAAAACATTAAACATTGCTCAGATCAGAATTCACTACTTGCGGATGTCCAGAGGAATTTCCCTCTGTGGAACTGTGCTTGAATACTGTAACAAAACCATAAAACCCAATACCAAATAAAAGTGATCAAGACCAGAAGTTACCTCCTCAAAATAGTGTCTGTGAATTATTCTCACTTGTCTTCCGCAGCTGTGAAACCAGAGACTCTTTCCTCAAAAAGCTCCATCAGCAAAATCTACCACATTTCTCCTGATGAGGCCTGACCTCTGCAGTGAAGACGGGCCTAGTGAATACGCCATGTGTTAATTCAGCAGCGCTGCACGTTATGCTGCTGAGACACCTTTTACACACCGGTTAAAATCCTGACCCCACCAAGTTTCATCCTTAAGACCCTTTGTACTCCCGTGAGGCTATGATTTCTCCCCGGCTCTCTCTCGTTATTTGTGGGCACGCCTGGCTCCGGCCCTGCGTCGGCAGCGTGCCTCCGGGGGGATAGGCAGATGCCATGTTTGGAGCTTGTCAGGCTCGTTGGATTATTATTTTTCCATCTTTCCTCAGATTTCTCAACTCTCCTGCCTGTGGATGGTGTCTCTTGCCGCCCACTCCATTTCTATAATCAGGGGAGAAGCAGTAGTTACTGAAAAAAAAAGCTCAAATTGGGTAAATCTCCTTCTCTGAGAGCTTAAGAAAGCAGCCGTAGCTCTGTCCCAATTACCGTTTTTACATAATTAGCTCTGGTCTGGGAGGCTACGCTGCAGGCAAGATTGCACAAAATTATGAAAAAATCCCCTCTGCAGCCTTCCCGGTGTGGGCAGAGGGTCTTGGAGACCAGCAGGTGGAGTCAACTGGAGGTATCCTAAACAGTGAGATCAACGAGCAGTCCAAGCTGGTGCTTGTGCAGCACGGTGTGTCTTGGTTATAACAGCAGAGAACAACAAATACGACAGACAGTGTGTGAGAAAACTATGAAAAATTGGGGTTTCTTGCCAACTGCTTTTGCCACCCCTCCCCACCAGCACGAGAGCCCTCCAGGTCCTCCTGCAAGGACAACTGACTTTATGGAGGACACGACTCTGGCAGAGGGGGCTCAGGGGTCAGCAGCAGCAGGAGCAACCAGCTCCTTCTCAAATGGAAATCTTTGTGGTCTCTGACCTGATGGAAGCTCCTGCAGATCCACCCCCAGAGACCAAACTTAGCAGCTGAGACAGATTTTTTCCTTCAAGGCTGATATTCAACTAAGATTTTCAGGGAAAGAGAAATTTCTCCCCCTTAAGTCTCCAATTTCAGTGACCTTTTTCTCAGGATTTCTTTTTAAATGTACAATTTGGGGGCTTTAGGGATTTAATTTTTTTTTAAGACAGTCCCAGAGGCTCTGGAAAAATATTTAGTAAATCTAAAAGCTTTTATTGTTTCTACCAGAAGTTTTCATGGAAAGAAGAAGCAGTTCCCAAGCATCTCTTTCCAGACACAGTAACGATCCTGTACAGGTACATGTCAAAAAAAGAACACGTTGTCCTTTGCAGCTGATCCTGATTGCCTCTGAAGGTCTAGGAGTCCCTCTCCAACTCAGTAATGGATTCAGGCTCAGAACGTTATTTATGATAATGCCAACAGTGAAAGCAGACGTAGCTTTATTCTGCTTCTGCGGGTATCAGGCAACTTGTTTCTGAAAACCTCATAAAAAACCTGCTTATTCCTTTCTCCTGGGTGTAAGAAGTGAGCGGGCACAGTTACGAGCTGGCTGAACTCGTGTCATGGAGAATTTCCTACCCTCCAGAACTACAGTTAATACATTTTGGGGACCTCTGCATCAGCAGATCTGCAGAAGGTCCCTGTCTCTCATCAGCAACCCAGGGCCAACACAGGGCAGCTTCAAAAGCGACATGTGAGATGGACTTGCTTCCTGCCACATTGCGACAGAGACTTTCTTGAAGGACAGGAAAAGCCGTACGCCCTCCACTCATGTAAATCAACGCTAATGCCAGCAAAGAAGTGCCTCGGCAAAAAGGAAAGGGAGACATAGATATTACGTCAGTTCTCAGCTGGTGTTTCACTCTCCTAAAGATATTTTTCATGGGTGTGAGTTAGCAATTCCGATATTCCCTTTAGGCTCTGCTCAACTTAAACAAATATTAAGTAAGAAATGGGATTTAGGTGAGATGGATCGATTCTTGCTGTTCTTGCAGAGATGCAGGGATTTTGAAAAGCAGAATCCATCGCCATCCCTCCCTGCATAGACGAGATTGTGCAGATGGGGGCACTCTGGCTAAATTCATTCTAGTACTCTCGCAAGACATAAGGTGAAGGATACTTCTCCAATATGCATATTTTAGCGGACCGTGGTGCCTGCCTGCATCAGAAAGAGAGACACACAGGCCAGTCAGATTGTTATATTAGTGGAGCAGTGGAAAAATAACAACCCAGCTAGCCCAATGAATATTGATTTTTTCCTAATCAAGCCCAGGATGTGTCACATGGTAATTTCTGTGCAAGGCATGTGATCCCATACACTGCAGCTGGTAATTGCCCGCTAAAGCATGTGGTCCATGCCCCGAGTGCATCAGGGCAGCTGGGAAGGGAGACCGCTGTCAGGAGAGGGGTCTGCATTGAATGCCTGAGCCTCAGGAAAGGCTTGGCTATTACCAAGCTGAAGCAAGGGTTTGTATGAAAATACTAGGGCAGAGGATTTTACCTCGGCTAGTTTGTACATATCTGTTACCCTGTCCTTACTTATCCTCGTCCTCACCTTCAGGAGCGCCGTCCAAAGGGCATCTGAGCACAGACATCTCCAAAATCTCACATGAACTACTGAGTTCAGGAGGAAGAGCTGCTCCATACACTGGACGGCATGGCTGGACCTGATGCTCCAAGCAACAGGCGCTGTCTGTTGCAGAACAGCCCTGTTCTGTTCACAGAGGTATGCTTTGAACTGAATTTGGACGTGAAAGAACCCATTTTATCCTTCTCCTCCTCCTCTGGGTCAGGCATCTTTCATCCTTGCTCTTTTCCAGTAGCTGCCCAAGAGCTAGTGCTGCCCTGTTGCCCTCTGAAATGCTCTGAAATGGTACATTTTGCCAATTCTGCTTGCATGAAGCTGGACGGGTAGGTCAGGGCTCCCCTGTGCACATCCTGAGCATCCACTGCTGACCACACTAGGGCTTTGGCAAGCTGGGCTTTATCCCCTTCACCAGGACATGCTTACCTCAGCTCTTCACATCTGCCCCTCAGAGGAATTCATCCCAGTGACAAAATGCAGGGCCAAACCTCTCAGTTCAGGAAAGAGCCCTGGAAAAATCAGGTTCATGACAGGTGCTAATTTTCTGTTATTAATTTAGATAGTAAATTTATCATAACTATGGGTTCTAGTGTTATTATGGCTATAATCCTACTAACAAGATGAGCTGCCCAGCTGGTACTTAATGCGTCTGAAACTGAATTATACTGCTGGAAAAACAAGCCATGCGGAACAGGAGCGGGGGCTGCCTAACAAAGTTTAAATCTCATGCACGGATCTCTGTGGAGAAACTGGGATGCTGCTGGACCAGAAGAGAGAGGGGGAATTTAGGTTCAAGGGGTCATACGTGTCTAAGTGTAATGAAGGGAAGGTTTTATTCCATTATATAAAGACAAGAGGGATTTTAAAGCTACCTAACTTCTTCCCGATTAATGGGGTGAAAAAAGCCAGTAAGAAACACTCAGAGGGAAGCTCAGCCCTAGGAAGGTCACCATATAAAATCAGCTAGAGCATCACCCTTCTTCTGTTATGTCTTCTTGGTCTGCCAATCCATGTTTACTCATGGAATCATCCCCAGGTATTTTGTGTCCTTGCACAGGACTAACTCACTTTTTTCTCCTTTAAGATTGTCAAGTGAAGCTCCCTCCTGAACACTCTGTTCTCCTTTGGGAGCCTTCCTGACCACAGATCTCTTTTTCTTGCTCTAGCCTTCAGTGCTGCAAATTTCTCTGACGTTCTGAAACTGAGATCTGAGCCCAAACTCACATTCAGGTCACACGCAGTAACACAGCCCCAGAATTAATGTTCCCAGAACCAGTGGGAAGTTCAGAGCATCTCCCTCCCCCCTCCCTCCTTGTCCCATGCTGTACATGATTATTATTCCAATCAAAAAAAACCCAAACACCAATAAAATAGGTGATTTCTCCAAGGTCAAAGGGCAGAACAACACCAGGATGAAGGGGAAGAAGTCACGGCTCTGACCTCTTCATCAACCACTGCAGCATCTATAGCCTTTGGCATGTAATTTTTTCCTACAACTTGTCCCCATCTTTGGGGACTGTTCAGGCAACCCTCCTGTTAGCTACAACACTGGTGTCAGTCACTGGCCGGCTGACGGAGACCTTGCATCTGCCAAGAGAATAGGGACTGATGCAGCAGGATGAATGAGTTCTGCACAATGTTAAATGATTCAGCTAAGAGGGAGAAATGCAAAGATGAGATAGGCTTAGCTGAGGGCTGGAGGCAGCGAGGGTCACATTTGTTTGGTCTGTTCTGATAGGTATTATTTCTGAGTAATAGCAATGTGCCTTTCCAGAATTTGCAGGCTCAGCCTTCACCTGAACCTTTAAAACTGCCTCAAAGTACAGGGAATGAATAAAGATGACCGGAATGAAAATTTCAGTTCAATTGCAGACACTTTGTCTCCTAGTGTCCCTGTTTTGCACAGTCTGCATGGCTGCTGGTACCTCGGCAGGGCAGAGGAAGAAACTACCGAATCTCCCTGTTTCCCACGAGCTTTGCCAGGGGCCAAACCCCAGGTCGGTGGACTGGGGAGGATCCACTTGTGTTTGCTGCTCTGGACTCTCTGGCACATGGGGGACACATACCTGTGCATTCAGAGGTTTGCAAAACCAGCCTGCACGCATTGATCAGAGCTGCCTGAATGGACACAGTCCCATGGCCCCAGGGCAGAAACCTCCTCAGGTGCTTAGCAGAGCTCCACAGATCAGGCAGAGCCTGCCTGGTGCCCAGCACATGGTGACAGACTGCGGGCAGAGCCCCTTCCATCACTGATAAGGCATCAGCTGGCCCGTCTCCAGCATGAGTGCTCCTCCTTCTTCCATGTCCAATTGTTCGAGAGAAAATCTATCGGTCTGGAGTTATTTATCTTCATCTAACCAATCCCAACGCATTCTGTTGTTTAGCAGGGAAATTCGGGAGTTCACAGGTGGCTATAAGTCAAGCTCAGGCTACGTCTGTGAGCTCTTTGAGGCAGAGAGCTCTCCCACCAGTTTGCAGCAGACCAGCACTGGTTGTATAGTAGGAGAAAACATTTTTGGAGCTCTACAAACAGTCTCAGTCACAAGATTTGCAAGGAAGAACAGGCAGGGAAAATAGGTGATAAATATTAAATCTAGGCTGGGCTGTTCCCTGGGGACACAGCTGGATTACCTCACCTGGATGATCCATCTTCCAAAGCACTGCTTTGGGGGCGCTGAGGCTGACCTGGTTTATGATTCACCAGGGCCTATGCAAAGACTGACACACATGGGGAATGAGCAGAAAAGGAAGACTTTCTGAGGTTTCAAGGCATAGGTGAGCTCCTCCTGCCCAGTGACTCCCAGAGAAATCCATGAACAACCTTCAGGAGATGTCCTGGATGCAGAAGCCTCAAGGGACCATGGTGATCATGGAGGGACAATTTTGTTCAAGCCCCAAATCCACCCCACAGCTCCAGAATTTCACCCAGCTTGTGGATAGGGTAGAGTGCACAAATTTCACAAAGGTTCTGAATCTTCCTTCAAAGGCTGCGGGCAATCAAGAAATGATTTCTCACTTCATAACCTGATCTCCCTCACAGTTCCCACGTAGAACCTTATTTCTGGTCTGATTTTGATGGTTCCAACATTTAGTTGCTGAATCTTAGGCAGTCTTTGTTAGCTAGACGGAAAGCCCCCAGCTACCAGAAATCTTTTCCCTCTGTAGGGACTTACAGACTATGATCATTTTTCCTTTCAGGTTTTCTAAATAGATTCAAGTCCTTCTTCAAGTTTTCCTGAGCGTGCATTTCTAGAGTAGTTCTTTCCTGCAGTGGGGCCAGGGTGGGGGATGCTTTGCGTTTATTGCAGGTGATCAGCAGGCAGATTTCCTTGTTTCCAGAACGAGCTCATCTGTGAAGGACCACAGAACTCCAGCAGCAAACACAATATCCCACAGGTTATGAGCATTTGTAAGACCTAGGCAAGGCTACTTAAATAAATCCATAAATAAGACTATTTCCTATTTTTCCTCCTGTAATGCTCCATAATGCAAGTTGAGGAGCTGGTTCTGAATATTCATGGAGAAGCACAGATTAACTACTCCTTGTCCTTTCAAGTTAGCCTCTCTCTTTTTTCCTTGCTTCTATCAGTCCTTCACTTGCTGTGCTTTACTTGGAGCGATATTCCCCTACTGCAAAGACGCGTATAGCTAAATAACATGTTTTATGCTGAAAGCTTGTTTCGGGCATCCAAGAGACAGAAGTAGGGCCAAGAGGTGCAGGTCCTGAAGATAAACTATTGATTTGGATCCCTCCAAGGTGCCAGATTATGGTTTCTTTCACACCAAGGTAAATGTGGTATGCACAAGTGACTGTAGACTTAGAGGCATGATGTTCAGCACAGAGATGTCAGATGGGTATTTAGCCTTTCTACTGTGTTTCCCAGCCCAGGCTGGCTGGATCCAGGTAGGATGAAAACTCAGTCCCTTCCATGACAGAGAAGTTGTCCAGTTGGATGCCCAATTGGATGCTATGGCCTCCAAAATCTGTGACATTCCTGCAGCTCACCCCCAACACAGTGACTGCAAAGCCTGGGAAAGTGCTCCACTGATAATTTTGTCTCTCTTCTCCCCTTGCAACTGTGAGGAGTTGCTGACTGATCTTCCTACACTTCAGGCACCTTCATTACTTCAGTACAGGACTATGTCATGTCATGGGTACATCAGATCAACCAGAAGGACCCCTGTCTAGACTTTGTCCATCCCCACCCAGACACGCAACTTGCAGCTGCCTCCTGCCCACCATCAGTCTTCCAGAAGTCTTGCACTGACCCATCAGCAAGCATTTAAAAGGTTTCTACCCCTTTCTCCTGCTGTGCAATCATTAACTTGGCTTTCAAGGTCCTGAATTTATGCCTGCCCCACACTTCTGAGGTCCTGCTCTTTGACCTGGCCCTGTTGATGTGGCTCCCTGACATTATGGTCTTTGGTAGAC
Source organism: Larus michahellis (assembly GCF_964199755.1). Taxonomy (NCBI): domain Eukaryota; kingdom Metazoa; phylum Chordata; class Aves; order Charadriiformes; family Laridae; genus Larus; species Larus michahellis. The sequence continues at coordinate 1,408,244 of NC_133908.1, forward strand.
ACTAGACTTGCCTGTTAGATTAACGTTGGTTGTTTGGGTTCTGGACTTAACAATGGGCCCAGGGTTGTTGCTCTGTCTATTCTGTCAAGCCTGTCAAGGGCTGTCTTAAGCCCTCGATTGAAGTCCCCTGTTCCAGGAGGACCAATTCTGGCTTCCTATCACTGCTTCCAGCTGGTCTCGGCCACTGGGCACCACTACCCACATGGTAACTGCAAATTTTTACAGGCACATGCTCATATCTCAGAGCACATGTGCCTGTCTGCATTCATTTAAAGGCAGAGGCTTCCACCTCAGCTCTTGCAAACATTGAAAATAGCCAATGTTTTTGCCATCTGAGTCCTCCTGGAGTGGGTGTCTTGTCCTCCGGTTTCTCTTGTATATGTAGAGGTAGCAGTTAGACATATTCTCTCCAGCTATGAACAAATTTGTACAATGAATGTTAAGGAGGTACCTGTTAAAGAAAGATGAAATATTTATAAGCTGCATAAAATCTCCATTGAAAGCCCATTCTTCATGGAAAGTGACACTTGCACTGTAGGGTCTTCTCAGCTGATAAAGAAGGTGCTAACCTATCTGGGTCTGTACAGCAAGGGACTGTATTTCTAGAGCATCTTTGTAAACCAAGACTTCACTACTCAGGCTGCCGGATCATCTTGATTAACTACTGAGGTGGAAATCTATGAGAAATCCCAAGGGATATATATACACACACACACACTCTGTGGGATACCCAAGAGTACAGCTGCAACATGCTGAGATTTGCCCCAGCTAAAGATGCCTAATGGGGGAGACAATTCCCAGGGAAAATGGTTTGTCTGAAGTCAGGCCCCAACATCTCTCAAGCTGTGAAAATTAACCGTGCTCCTGGATGAAATAGAAAATACACAAGTTAAAATAGAATATCCTTGTCAAGTAGCGACTGAGGTGTATTATTGTGCCTATTGCCTTATACCTCTCTCCCAATCTATAAATTTGCTTCCTGGCTGCACGTTGTATTGGAATCAACTTTCGATTTCCTTACTAGTCTCTGATATGAAGAGCGGTTTCAAATTTTTTGACTTATGGTAATCGCCCCATCTCCCAGGCAATGACACACCTGCTTTAGGAGCTTTGAGTACTTTAGAGGCATAGATGGCCTGGGACACCCATGAAACCTGTCACCAGGGCCTGGATGGAGGCAGGCACCACTGGCTGCTCAAGTGGCACAGAAAGGAGCTCTTAGAAAGGGTTTGCAAGTGGCAAGAGAGCATAACAAGCTTGGATGGATGTTGCTAGAGCATTCTTCTATTCAGAAAGCAAAAGGAGATAAGCGTCATGACTGGCAGCCCTGGCATTGGCAACCTTGTTTTGGCACACCCTTGTTTTTTCTATTATGAAGGGGAAAAAATCCTACATGTTTTGGTAGAGTTTTTATTGCAAATCAGAATGTTCCCTGAGAATTACTGCTATTCCTGAAGCATGGCAAGGCTCTTTCTTCAGAGGAAAGGGATCCAAAGAAGAGGTGGGAGAGGCGAGAAGAGAGCTGAGCTGCCGTGCGAAGGGCACACCTGGAGCAAAGAGCATTACAGTGCAAATAAAGTCCTCCGCAAGTTCAGAAGCTTGCTACCCTGAGCCAAGGCCACATGCTGTGGAGAAGGCCATCCTGTGGACGCTGGTTGGGTATCCTCAACGTGCATGTGGACATCGTGTTGCAGCAGAGAGAAGCTGCGGGAGAGCCTCGCGAGGAGCTGAGCACACAGTACTTCATGAGCAGCGCTGTGCAAACAGCTGGGATGCAGGCGCCAAGCTGGGAAATTCCTATTACTCTGCTGAACTAATACTATTAAGAAAATGTCTGTACAGTCAAGAAAGAGCAATTAAATATTGAATGGTTTGCTCGTATGCATAACTGTGTGAAGAGCTCTCAAACTCTCCAGGAGACGGGAGCCTGTCTATCACCAGCAAACTTTTCTTAGCAAGCATAAGAAATAGCGTTTGAGGATGCATAGCACCAAGCCTTTTGAGCAGGCATCAATTAGTTTTAAGCTGAATGGGTAGTCCTAGGAACATCAGAGGCAGGATTCAATATGTTTAAAGTGGGTGGCAGCTTATACGCCTTACAGACACAGTTTTAAAAAGAGGAAGTGTAAAAAAAAAAATCAAAAGCATTTAATGTGCAGGGGCTGGGTAGTATTTTCAACTTATTTTCTACCTCCTAGAGGCAATCATGCCCATCTAGGTCCTAGAAACTTTCCTCTGGTGAATACTGTAGGACCAAAGCCTAGGTCCTTCAGGACATTCAGGTGCCCGGCTTTACCTGGTGTGTCAATTTGAGTGATAGGACTTAGCAAGAGATGCTGCGCATGGGGTACTGACAAGGCTGAGATGGTGAATCTGTCAGTCACTGCTTGCGAGGTACTTACTTGGTCCCTAAGCATGCCTCTGGAGATCTTCCCTGCAGGGCTGATTGCTCAAGCCCAGCTTTTTGCTGAGGTGACCTCAGCCAACGAAGCTCTGGGGCTAACATGTATCTCTCTGTGCTGCTACCAGCGGTGGGGCCAGTGCTCCAGAAGGGCATTGGAGCCCTTCTGCAGAGCAGCAGACCCTGCTCTGTGACAAAACAACCTCCAGGTTCTGGTAACCAGCCCAGGAACCAGTAGTGGTGGTGTGTCTGCCAGGTTCCCAGCAGATGGGAGAAGTAGTGATTCAGGAACTGAAGGCCATCTTTTAATGCATTCAGTTGTAGTGCACAGAAATCCACACCCAACATTGCATCCCTCATCATTATGGGATTACCACAGGAGGGAATTTAACCCCTCTCTCCACACATGATGCATACTGCAGATCCTACGCTTCTAGAGCTGTGTATGTACGAGAGATTCATGAGATCAGGAGGAAAGCAGGCGAGGAGAGGTGGGCTCTGTAGCTTGCTGTGCAGGAGCTCAGCCAGGAGGGGCACACCTGCAGTTTAGTCTCTGTTCTTGCATTTATTTCTGTTTTTTTTTTTTTTTCTGTTCATTTCTGAAGACCACTTAATACAAAATGTGTGTGATAAGAGCGCGTTGTAAACACGCAGGCCACACCAGGTTCACATCAACTCCTGTTACAATCAGTGGAAGCATTCACACTCACTCAGCCTGGAACTGTGTAGGACCTTATCCAAGAACCGTTATTAATAGGACATAATTAATTAAAGTATGTGCTAAACTATAAGCCTCTGCCACCCGCAGAGCTAAACACAAGCTCTTGTAGCATGTGTGTCTCAGGATCAGACCACCAGGACCACCGACTCCTTCCTGCCATTAAGAAATTGCTGGGGCTGTTTCAGAGAAATATCTACCAGTAACAACAAAGGTGTCTTAGCATCCCAGTTTATCAATACAAATGACAGTAATTACCCAGCTGGCTGTCAGTGTCTCTGCAAGGGGAACAATAATTTGTCCGCATTAGTCTAAAATCAAAAACTGAGGAAGAAGTCAATGCAATGAAATGAGGTCCAGGCTGCAAAAGCGTGTGGGAGCTGATGGGTCACATCAAGGGAAGAGGGAGCATGGAAAGTGCTGAGGAGGTGGTGGGTCACAGGGGTCCCGCCTGTCTGGACTGAGGAAGAGGAACATGACAGAACATCCCTTCGTCTTTCTTAGGACTCCAGACTGCACAGTCCATGCCCGTGGCAGAGGTAGAAACTTTGCCATGTCCTTGCAGCCGTCCTTTGCCCAAATCAAGTGGGATGGGGAAGAAGCCATTAATTTTCGGTTCAAGTCCTGATGAGCAATTTATTAGACATTGCTCAAGATTGAAACTCACCACTCCATAAAATGACAAAAAAAAAAAAAAAAAAAAGGTTTCTAGAAACAGGAGATTTGGGGTAGGTTCTCAATGCACGGGAGATCTCAGCACTGTCAGTATCAGGAATTACACTGAGATCAGAGTTTAAAAATTAACGTTTGGACTAATTTAAACTGTCGTTTCCTCAGATTGAAACATTTTCTCTGGATCAATACTTTCTTCCACAATTTTTATTTTTTTTTTTTAAATGTAATAAAGCCACATTTCTCACGATAATGAAATTTAGCTTTTTGTTGGAAGATTCTCAGCCAGCTCCACCTACTGCTGCTCATAGTGCTGCTCCTGTCATCGTCAAAGCTTCATGAATCACTGCTGCTTCCCTTCCTCCCAATGGAGAACATGAAGCAGAGGTGGGTGCACCCTCCCCCAGACCAGGTCTGTAATCGTGACCAGTAAAAAGTGAAGGACCAGGCTTGTCTTTTGCTGCGTGGACAGGAACAGAGGACTGGACTGACTGCTGGAGCTGTTCCTATATGGAGGAGATCAACAGCAACAATGGGGTTGTTGCTGCCACCACTTCCCAAATCACTTCCCCCTTTGTTACGGTCGACACCTTCACCACAGCAGCAGCAGACACGACAGATCACTGCACTTTCCACCCATGAGAAGGCAGAGGAGCAAAAGGCAGGGTGGGCTACAGCTGCCCCTCTCACCACTGCAGTGCAGCACATGCCAACTGCTGCATTAGGACACGCTCTAACTGCCCACTGGCTCCATAGCCCTGCCGCCCACAGTCCAAACCAGAAGCTGTTGCAGATGTTGGCAGGATTGCTTCAGTGTCTTTCCCGTCAGGGGAGGGTCCTCAGGCCCAGCATACTCTGGGTTGATCTCTTGCCGTGTTGTCATTGTGCCTCCTGCAGCACAAGAGGCAGGGCTTTACCTTCCTTTATGTTTCCATTTTCACTTTCCATCTACAGGCCATGAAGTACTGGTAATGCAGTATAGAGCCCACTGGCACTTGCCTTACTCCATTTTCTTCTCTGTCTCCGCATAACTCTCCATAACTGATATTATGATGTCCTGCACAGGAGCCTCTCCCAAGCCCTTTCTGATCCAACAGAGCACTTAGATACCCAGAAGGTTTTTTGCAAGGACCAGATTTGTGCAACAGTCTTGAGGAGGGTGTCTTTGTGAGGCTTATCCTGCCCAAACCCAGAGCACCACAGGCACATGGTCATTCCCAACAGCCGTCACCAGTATTAGACGCCTCTTGTACTGCCCTCAGTGAAAATGGATGTCCTCCATCATGCTCACTTACCACAGAAGATGGCTCACCTCTTGCCATTTGCTCCAGAAGCTGAGGATCACATTGTCTTTCTAGCCTATCTCAGGTAGATGCATGGAAAGGCAGTCCTTGCCCCACTGAATATTAATTCATTCTCCACCAAGACCTCCATTGTCTATTTGTCCTACCACCCACAGAGAGCAAGAAAGCCTTTTGAGAAAGTCTTTGCTCTGGTGCTGTGAACAGGACAGAAGAACACAGTGAGCATACACACTGTCGTGTGAAAATGAGAATGAACAACCCTTCCCCACACATCTTAAGGCAATCCATGCTCTTATATACCTCACCTTAATCATCTTCTCTCCTCTCCAAACTAAGTATCCAGGTCTATTTAATCTCCCTCTCTCTCCCTGCCATTGTTCTGCTGTTGTCATGTGTACTTTCTTCTCTTGTTTGTAGAGATAATCCCATTTAGAAATTAGCAGCCCAAGTGTAAGACTCTGACAGATATAACTATGAACAACTGACCATATTCAGGCATGAGATGAATTCACGGGCAGCCAGGTGCACAGGTATTTCCTTTCACTCCATGGTCTTAAAGCAGGAGACTCAAAAGGCCAAAGTGCTGGATGAAGGTCCTGGCAAAACAAGAAGAGGCCACGGGGTCACTGATCTGCTCCCAGAGATTATGGAAAAAGGGGTTTTCCTTGCCCCCTTGGGTAGCCTGTTCCTGTGCAAAATTAGCCTGGTAGCTGGGTATTTTTCTGATTTCTAACTTAAATCTCCTCTGTTGCAAAGCAGGCCAATTACCCTAAGAGGAGATGGAGAGCAATTATTCACTCCTTGCTTCAGAACAGCCTAGTACATATTTTACACCATTGTCACATCCTTATTTGGGCAGCTTTACTTTTCTCTAGGGAAAACAGACTAGCTAAATTTCTTCAATCTTTTCTCATACAACCTATTTCCAGGCTCTGTTCATTCTCCTCTTTTCATTTCAACCCTATTTTGTCTCTATTGTTCTGACAGTGCAGTGCCCCAAGTGGGGATCATCCCCTTCACAAGCCCCGAGGATCCACGGCTCCTGCTGCTGAGTGGGGGTCAGCGGCAAACCTTGCCCGTCCCCTTCGTAGGACCCACTCTAATGCCCAGATCAGTCTCTGCAATGGAGCTGAGCACTTACTTTACCACACTTCAGTTTGTGCATTTGATTTCTCCTTGCGTTAACTTCTTACTTGCCTCTATTCTGTTTCATCTGACTGATTTTGCAAGGCCTTTCTAATTGAATCACGGGTTGGCATCATCACCCCTCACCCCAAAGTTTATCCACAAAGCTGATAGGAGGTTTACTCAGCTGCCCCAACGTAGTTGTGTGGTGTTACTGCAGGTGTGTTGGGTACCCAAGAGAACCTGGCGCGTCTGACAGTCATGATGCGGGGCTCACAGGAGAGCAGCACCCTGCCAAACTGGCAGCTGGAGGCCAGATGGGATACCCGGGGGTATCTAAAATCGAACAGATGTCCATATTTAGGCATTTAGCAGTGTCTGATCAGTTCCACCATCTAAGCTGTTAATAAAAAGATTGAAACAAATAGCTGTCTTTTCAGTCCCTATGAAAATGTGGCACTATACAGTGTGGTAAATTGTACAGCTGGGATGGTTCTCTGTGAGGTCAGATAGCTGGAAAAGAAGTAAAAGATTGACTCACGTCAGGAAATCTGTTCTTCACCTACAATGACAACAGACGTTTACCAGACAATAAACTTGTGTCTCCATTCTTACAATAACAATGAGTGATTTTATTACTCATTAAAACTGGATAGTACCTTTTATATATAAGTATGTAGGTATAAATTTGAATGAGACAGAGAACATGTGATTCTTCATATTTTTTTGTGTGGATTTTCTATTTGTAAAACAAAATTAACATCAATACCACAAAATTCTTGTGTATTCTCTGTGTGGCTATTGGTCTGACTTCGTTGGTCTGCTTGAATTATGAGTTAAAAATTTTTCAATGAACTGGGCCCGGGACAGATGCCTGAGAGACTTAAATCACTTTCCCTGCCTCAGAACAGATTCCTGATATTAAATTCAAAGTCTAATGTTTTTTAAATTGTCCCCATGCTGTATGATTTGCTTTCAATCCTATTTCCCTACTTGTAGGAGTCTCTCATGTCAGATTGTGTCAAAAGCCTTATGAAAGTCAAGGTATATCATATCTATCACTTTCTTCTGTCCATAGGCCAGTGACCCCATTAAAGGAAGAGATTAGATTAGTTTGACATGATTTGTTCTTGACAAGTCCATGTTGGATGTTTCTTACTGCCTTTTATCCTCTGAGTGCTTATGAAGTGTTTGTTTAATAATTTTCTCTAGCATTTTTTAGGATATCAAAGTCACGCTGACTGGTTTGTAATTCCCCAGCTCTTCCTCTTGCCACGTCTCTCTGATGATACCTGTAGGTCATGGGAAACTCCCCTCTTTCTTGGGGAAAGTAGTGCCCCTTTCTGTTTCATGGTGTATGAAAGCCAGAAGTGTTGTAACACATGTCTGTAGCCTGAGCCCATGTTGTGCATGCCCGCTGCCTGCAAGACCTCGCACTTGGGAACAGGGAGAACTGGGGGTCAGGGACTTTTCCACCTCTCCTGGAGAGATGGCCTGGAACTCCACAGGAGCACTGTGCTTGACTGGAAGCCCCTGGGAGGCTGAGGAAAAGCTAAAGTAAAGCCTCCCATTCTACCCTCCTTTCCCATTCACAATGCAGGTTGAAGCCGTGCGTCGGCAATGCTGAAATCTCCGGCATTTTGGGAACGGGAGGGCGGTGTGAAGCAAACAGCATCTGCTATCAGGATCGATAGCTCGGTTGACTTTGTGCCAAGCGAACTGCTGCTTCCCAGCTTTAATTCAATCCCCCACCCCAGCCATTTCATAACCAATACCCGACCCCGGCTGCCGAACCTCCCTGTTGGGCGCTGCACCGGCACCACCCGGCCGGATCGGGGCTTGGCGCAGCCAAGGAGGTCCCATAAGCCGGCGTCTGCCCCATTGACTTTGTCGAGCCGCTCGTTCTGGCAGTGAGACAATATTCTGTGACGCTAAAGGTGAGGTGTCGCTGGAAAATATTCCACTCCTGCAGACCGGCAGAGATGCTGTCAGTCAGAGGCGGGGCAAGCCCTGTACTCGAGTTCACCAGCCGCTGGAGGGGAGCTAATCTGTATTCAGCGAGTCCCTTATTGAAGGGAATTATGCAGGGAAGTAAAGTTTTCTTTCTTCCTCGGTGTTGTTTTCAAGTTACAGGAAGAAATGTGGAGTTGGCACAGCCCTTAAGAAGGATTCAAGCTGGAATCCCGCTTGGGTGAATCACTGGATCTCACCCCACCAGTCCCAACCCCACACTGGTTCCCAGTGCCAGCCGGAGCCCTGCCAGCACTGAGCAACCGACTAGACACATGGACCTCCAGCAATCATGGTGGGGTCCAAATCTGGACTTGACTGTGCCTGTGGGGGTCTTGGTGCCCTCTGTAGCTGTGCATGAGTTCAAGTGGAGCACAGCAAGCCCAGCGCTCGCCACTGGACCCAGCTGACATCCAGGCTGCATCCCAGCCTGGGGCACTGACTGAGGCTCTGCATGGGTGGAGGTTTCCCACGGGGCCATGGGCACTGGGATTTCTGTCCGCAGGAATCCAGGGGGACCACAGGGACAGTGAGACACTGCAAGAGCCCCCGTGTCCTTCACTTGAGGGGACATCAAGTGGTATTTCAGTAAGGTGTTCAATGTGCCACCCACCCCAAGTTTTCCCCCCTACACACACACACACAGAATCAGGGATGTTTTATGGCTAGATTTTCTCTCAGCTCTTCTTAACAGAGAAAAATAACAGGTAGAGAGCTTCTGCAGATGCTTGGCAGAGATGGCAACTCATGAACAGATAATGAAGGCTTTATTCTCCATTTGTTTAGCTGTTTAGGCGAGGAAAAATGAGCAAGAGCTTGTAGAGAATCGGTGACGTGCTTTTGGATGTATGATAAAATAGATGCTATCAAATTCCTCCTCAGAAGTTAATTTGCTGCGGCAGCCAATTGAAGCAACAAAGCTCAGAGCACCCTTTTGTAAGTTATTTAGTCTCCAGGAAACACCTTGTGAGCCGTATACAAACCTACCCCTTTTAATTGGAGCGCACAGTAAGCCTATGAGCTACAAAGACTTTTGACTGGTTCATGCTGTAATCAAGTTTAGTCATCATTATGCAAAACTAATTAGCAAGTCAGAATCCTTTTTTGTCATCACTAAACCATTGCTGCATTTAGAAATGAGATCCCCAAGATCTTCCCTTTCCCTGCCCTTTTCCTGCTGCTATTCTGGAATTAAAGCTTCTCTTTCCATCACGACAAAGGATGTGGTGAATATAAAAAAGTCTTCTTCGGCTCTTTCCTAAAATGTCAAAAATTGAAGAATACTTGGGTTTCTTTGCCAGTTATTCTGTTCTTGGAATTCATTATTGCAGCAAAAATTTGAGATGTTTTGAGCAGTCTATATGACTTCTGAAAAAACATACTTACCCCTGCAATCTTTGGCAAGAAGGGTTTCCAATTTGCCAGAAATGTTTGCTTAATATTTCTGTTTCCAAAGTGGACTTAAGCAACATGGTTGGTTTGTTTGTTTGTTTTTCAATTCCCATGAGTCAGAAGCATTGTGAAAACATTTTACAAAGATTAAAAAGAAAATTCCTTCCAAAATACGATATACCCTCCGTTCCTGCTCAGTGCATGTACGTTCCTTGCTGAGCACAGCAGTGGTTCCCCAGGTTTGCGGCAGCCCCAGCAGGTTGGTGTCTCAGCACCAGGAATCCCAGGAGCCCACAGCAAGTTTCTGAAACCTGCCTCAATAGCAGGGATCCTCAAAGCACGGTTTCCAGCTGTGCAACAAAGAGCTGCGTGCCGGTGAGAACGCATAGCCTGAGGTTTTCAGGTTACTTGCTCCGTGAGATTGCTGTGCTCCAGGATCCTGAGTCATGTATCAAGAAATTCCATCAGAGCCTGTTTTATTGACTAAGTGCAAGTGTTTCCTGGGTCCCTAATTCTGGGATGATCTGCCTTGCAAGTGTGCTGAAAACCTGGAAGTATGGAAACCTCAGCCCCTTTGCATCTAAGCAGTGAGTCTGCCCAGCCTCTGCAGACCCTACAGTATGGTATCTCTACCACAGGGCAATCCCACTGCTGTTCTGCATGGAGCTAAGGACTTTCCATGGCTGGTTCTGGAGACTATTTTGGTCTAGTGTGTCTTCCCACAGTAGCAGGGCCTGTTGGTCCTACACAACCTCCTCACCTCTTACTTTCCAAACTACTCCAGGATTTGCAAGTTTTCCTCCTGTTAGCAGCTATGCTCCTGGTAGCAGAGACCTTGCTCCTGTGTGGTTCCAAGTACTGGAAATGATCACAGCAGCCGAGACAGGGTGATCCAGGGCACTCTGGGATCAGCCTCTGTCTCATGACCTCAGTTCAGGTATGGCTGGGTGCAGCAAGAGCATCTTTCTAACCAAGGATTTATTTTTTTTTTGGCGGGGGAGGGAGTGGAATAAAGGGAAGATAAAGGCTCACACGATAATTCAGGTTAGAAGAGATCACTGGAAGTCATCTGCTCCAACTGCCTGCTCAAGGCAAGGTCAGGTCTGAGGTCAGACCAGATTTCTCAGGACTTTATCCAGCCTGGTCTTGAAAACCTACAAGAATGGAGACTCCACAGCCCCTCTGGACATCCTGCTCCCATGCTTGACTGTCCTAATCATGAGAAAGTTTCTCCTCGGCTGTCTTGTGGTGGTCTGGAATACTACCACAGGCTGCCCACACACCTTAGGGTGCACGAGCTCTGTCTTGTCTCGTGTAGGGAAGGACCAACAGCATTTTGGAGGGCAGGGCTGGAATTCTGGAGGATCTTGAGAAATCCGAGAGATGATCTGGAAAATAGAGTATGCAATTCAACAAAGGCAAATGAAGAGTCTGCATTTAGATGCGCAACTGCACCAGGACAGAGTAGGGAATGACGGGCTACACACGGTGCTGTGGAAAAGGACTTGGGAAACACGCGTTGAGCATGCTAATGTAAAAAGAGGTGAATACTGCTCTGGCTATGTTGACAGGAGAGCCTCAGGGGGCATATGGGATCTGGTCTGGAGTGTTGCAGTTCAAGAAAGATGAATGAAAAAGTTGAGCAGCCAGAATGACAATTATTAGCGGTAACCTGCAAAGAAAGGTTGAAATAATTGGAGTTATTCAGTCAAGAGAAGACTTAGGGGAAACATAATAGTCTGCAGTTACATAAAAGGTTTCTGTGAAGAGAATAATTTGTTCTGCATGTTCATTCTGCTTAGGAGATGGGGTAATTAAATCACAGTTAGGGAAATTCAGATTAGTTATTAAGAAAAGTCTGTCTAATGTAAGATAGTTAAACACTGCTATGTATTTTTCACGGGTTTATTGTGGAGTTTCCATTGCTGGAGGTTTCTAGGAACAGGATCATTTCTACAAACACCTTTCCTGAAGGCCACAGAGCTTTCCTCGGATCAGGGAGGTGGAAGAGGTGGTCTCTTCAGATCTGTTCCAGCCCTATTTCCTATGGGTCTGTCGTGCAGGTAGGTGCGTCTTTTTCAGAAGTGTTTATGCACCGACTGCAACTCTAGAGATCTTACTGCCTTTAAGAATTGGATATTAAGTCCCTTCTGAAAACAAGATGGATGGTCCTAAAGTATTTATGTACTTTAGAGCTCTGCCTGGTTTTCACCGGCCTCCTCTCTGAGCAGCTAAACCTCTACTGCCATTTTAGGTAAGATTAAAGCAGTAATTAAACTTCAAACAAACAGGGACTCACAGACTGAGAACGTCTCCAGAGGCTGCACTGTCCCTACACATTTGTGGTCTAGACACTTCAGTCTCGTCATGCCATCCCCTTGGGTGCAGCCTCCAGTAGGGTCATGACTGGGATGAATCCAGCCTGTTGACCAGCTCCCTGACACCAGGTCAAACCCTGCTGTAGTGAAAGGTGTTGACTTTCACCAGAGCCACAACCAGCATAACCCAACTGTCTAACAAGGCTGTTTATTCTCTGCAAAAGAAATCTGTTAGGAAATGTTTGCTCCACTGTAAAATATGTTTGATCTTCTTTTATTCACTGAATCTCTTCATATTCGTTGCTGCATTTATCTTGGCAATGGTTGGGCAGCTGACCACCATTTTCCTACCATGAAACAATTATTCTAGCATCGCCCTGAGAGCCAAGGACAGACATGAATACATCTATACCGTGGAAGAGAAGAAAAGTAACCAAGGCAACTCACACAGCTCTGCAAACTAATGAGGACTTTCAGTTCCCATTGCCTGTGCGTGGCAGTGGTAATAACCACTCTTTACGGATTTGCTTTGGTGTCACACAAGATTCTATTCAACTAATTCCTCTTTCTCAGAGATTGCCTCTCAAAAAACAGATGTAGGCTGAACCAAACCCTCCACTCCCAGGCTGGATTCAGACCCAAACCTTTTACATCTTTAATCGTCTGAAAATGGGCCTGACAAATGGAGCAGTAAATGTGTTTCATGTATCTTCCTTTGACTGTAAAATAAATGACCTTAGCCATGGCTCATCCCTCTTCTCCGCAGTTCTGCCCAAGCAACAGAACTTTATTACCACAAAAGCTCATGAGGTGGCCGGGCCAGGTTTCCACTGAAGACGGTGGAAATTTGGTGTGTTTGGAGAGAGGCTGAGGTGGTTTTTTTTGTAACTGGAGTCCCACATATGAAAAAAACCCAAGGACTTGATAGTGGTGTCATCAAAGGTCCTTTTCAGTAAAGCTTGGCTGAGTTGATGCTAGAAGACAAGGTTCCACCACCAGCTCCGTGACCAAGCTCCAGGGAGGTGCGCAGTAATAGTGTCTGCTTTCTCGGTTATAAAAAGGAATCTCATGATTCAGTGCGAAAAGGCTCTGAATACAGATTTATCTCTAAATCTGCCCTTATTGCTGCAGTATCCACCAACCCACAAATGCCATAAGAACTGCATCTTGGCCACCTATTTTAAACGCTGAGTTTCACAGGTTGCCTATTTCCCAGCATGCACTGATGTCAAACTTTTGATGTGAGATATCTAACGGGGAGAAGAATGGCATGTGTGAGATTTGCTTATGGTGCATTTTTTAGACTGCCATTAAACTGATCTATTGCTGGAACAAACAATAAAAAACTGATTAAAACTCAGCCCTTCATAAATTAAACATTGTTGTCTCTAGCTGGCAAGCCTGCCACTTGGCAGAAAGCTAGAACAATTGAACTTGGTGCAATGTGTGTCTACAGAGTGACAGGCTGGGGGGATTTATTCCTCTTCCGCACCACATTACCAAATAAAAGGTACATTGGCAAAATCAGAAAACTCATGAACCCTGCTGGGCTAATGGCATTTGCAAAATACCTGTCCCAGGTGAGCTACTTTTCAAGCAGATAAGCCATCAAACTGCCTACTTGAAGGTTCGGGGCTTTTTATGAATATAGATATTTTAATTAGGGTGATTTGTATTAACTGCAAATGTTCTGCTGAGTGAATACGATGATAAACACTTGTGCCTGGTGCATGGTGTCCTCAGAGTCATCTACAGCAGGAGTCTCTGGGCTAACCAGCGCAAGCCCGGGACTAAATCAGAGCTCCTTCTCAACATAATTTCATTGTAAGGAAAGGAAGAGCAGGAGTAGGAAAGAGCTGTGAGCTGTGAGAATGTATAATAATTTTGTTCCTGTCCTGATGGGAATAGTGTGCTGCATCCCCACTGGGAACATCACAGCTCCCGCTCTGCATTTGCATGTAGATTGAGCCTCAGGTAGCAAGCAAGGACTGATTTAAGCATAGCCCTTTCTCTCCTTTTGCTGTGCTCTGACTCCCACTCCAGCTCCTACTCTGGGAAGCACCAAGAGAAGAACGAGGTATTTTTCAAAGCTGCCTTCTGTGCTTTTTCAGACACCCAAAGGCAGACCAGCCCAGCGGGGCTGCTGTCCCCACACCACTGCAGTCAGCTTTGATGCTTCTTCCAAGGGATGTTTCTTCCATGAGGTATTCCTCTGCAGTGAAGGACCCCCGAGCTTCAGTGTTACCTTTGATTCCCAGCTCATCCCATGTGCCCAAGCTTTTTTATAACGACCCTTCTTACTCACCCAGTCTTCTTTCTGTAGGTCATGCCATCAAGATGGTCTGTTAACCCACATCCCCCATAAGCTGCTGCTTGCTTCATCCTGTGGACTCTTGTGTGTTCATTCAGAATTATGATTGCCTCTTTTTCCAGCTGCTTTTCGAGCCTGTAATGCACATAAGAAGATTAAGGTATTGGAGCTGCTGGCAGGTGCTGCTGATGTGGTCAGCTGTAAGAAAATGAATAATTTCACTTGGGTCTGGTCCTTGGACTCAAATATGCACGAGAGTGGAATAGGATTTCGGATGCTCCTTCCCTGAGCTAACCAGAGCATGGATTGTCCATACCCACCTTTTATGCATTTGAGTGAGGACAGCTAACCTGGCGCACGCTGGCTCAGTCTCTCTATTCACCCCTCTCTTCCTTTACTTTGTTTCTCTGTCTGATGGCCTGTACTGCTGTCCTATGTCATAGCTCCTGGACATCCTCCACATTTAATAAATGACTATGGGTTCACCGTGGGGCTTCTCTCCATTTTCAGGATACAGAAAACTGCTTGCTCTGTGAGTGTGCTGAGAAGAACAGAGATCTTTAGTGGTTCCATGGACTGCAGATCTGGAGGTGGCATGCAAGCAGAAGCTTCTGAGTGAGTAGTTTCAAAAATGCTCTGCCTTTGGGCTGATGTGATTCTTTCTGACCAACAGAGACTGCTTTCTCTGGAGGCTTGTGAAGAATGGAACCTGCAAAAGAAAAAAAAAGAAAAAAAGAAAGGCTAGCCACGTGACAGAAGAAGTTGTACCTTAAAAGGTATCTGGAACCAAACTCTCCCATGACATTGAAGAGCAGAAGAGTAACTCTCAGTAGGAATTACCCTGGCATCAGTGGGGAATGGATATGGGATTGCTGAGCTTGCTGTCTCAAGGGTAAGCAGGCTTTAAACCCAGAAATGTCCATTATCAGCTTGTCAACCTGTTTAATCAAGCTAAATCACCTTAAGCAGCAATTGCTGCGCACTTTTCAGCCTATAGTGTGGCGTCTTTAGGCACACAGGCTCCAGTTAGAAAAGAATCCGCTGCCCAGTGCCACTTTGTCCCCAGGTCATTTCTCCAAGAGATCCAATAGCTGGAAGCGGGAGCTAGAGACATTCAGTTATAAGGTGGATGCACTTGTAGTGGGAGCTATGGTAGATACCATAGCCACCTTTTCAAACCTAATGGCACCTCCCAAGCAGGATAATGATAAATATTGAAGTCTCACTTTTAAAATCTGAGCCTGAATTGTGTTTGAAATTTGTTTTGTGTTTTTTCCAGTCCCAGGATCTTATGGATCTTTTTGCTGTGAGAGAGAGCTCGTTAGCTGGAAGCTAAAGACTCCTCTTCCGCCTGCCTACAGTCAACTCATGGGTGTTATGTTAACAGCATAACGTTAACATCACAGGCAATAAGTGTTTGATGTCCACATTATGTCCACATTAAGGTGGCAGAGTGGAGGACCCACTGTGAAAGTCACCTTCCTTGAGCACCAGCCTACGCAGCACTAACATTGGAACATCTAACACTAACATTGGTGCATCTGCCAGACCTTTCCTCTCTTAAGTTTTGCCCTCCTGTCTGTTGCTTCTCCAGATACAATAGCTGTAGAGTAGAAAGCACGTTGGACCTAAAAGAAGTAGATTTTCTATTACATCCTGAAAGCATGGGACAGCACACAACTGGAGCCGCTCTAATGGGAAGAGTGGGAGAAGCCAGAAGGTAAGGTACTATAAGAAGCAGTATCTGCTCTGCAACCAAAATTCAAGGAGAAAAAATATGCCTAGTTTAAAACATTTACTCCTGTCATGCCTGCCAGTAAAGTGAACATTAAGGGCTAAAGGAAATCCTGGCACCTCTTTATCTGTCCCTGGACTCCTCTGCAACGCTGAAACTGGATTGCAAATCTGTCTGTCAGCTTCAAATTAAAGCAAAGGCTTTCCAGGCTGGGCTTGATAAAGGACTTAGTGAGATGATTCTGCATGGTGGGACTAACAGCAGAGCTGAGGTGCTAAGGATAAAGTGTGAGACGTGCTGTGGATCGTGATGGTTATAGCCAAGACATTGTTCTAACGATGCATGGACACATGCTGACCATGTGGACATGCTGAATCTGTCTTTTCCTAGTGCTGGCACAGACAGGCTGTTGTGTAAATCTGCCAGGTTTAGAGTGGCTTGCAACCTGTGCAGAGCTTCTCTGGACACATGGACAAACTCTGTCTACGCAGGAAAGGGGAGCCCTTGCCTCTTGGCTTCCTGCTGGCTCCTCTCAGCGCAGCAGCAAGATGCTTGCACGGGGTCAGGCTTCACATCTGGGGCTGCTACTGGTTCCCTTTCCTCCTCTTGGCTGCAGTCACTCCATCTGAGGCTGAAATACACCACTTGCCCTCCCTTTGACATTGCTTATGCAGTGCCCCAGCAGAGATCCAGCTGTGGGTCATTTGATCAGCCACTCTGTAGCCATGGTATAAAGTTACATCTGTGCTAATAAAGAGACCTTAAAATTCACGTCCTTGTGTCTTTTCCCTGTTTCAGTGCAATTTCTTTTTCAACCTTGATGCTATCTGGCTGCAGTTAAATAGCTCGAGTCTAAAGGACACCTCCTCGATATTGATTCTGACTGCTTAAACTTCGTTATTTCATTCAATCTTTTGCTCAATACTGTACCACACATGGACACCCTGGGCTGCATATTTAGTCTTCAGCTATTATTGGTTTGGTATTAAATGATCTGTTTCATCATAAAACATACACAATATTCATCTTAATTTTTAGAACCTAAAAAAGTATATAAGTAGATGACATTTCGATCAATTAAGCCGGCTCCTCTTTCTTCGCCAAATTAGCTTTCTACAAATGGCTTGTGCAGCAAAGCATTGATGTCTTTAGGAAGAGAGGGGAGGAACTTGGAATAGAAACCATGTCACTGAACTCTAGGCGGCCCCTGGCTGGCCTGGGACATCAGTAAGCGGCTGATACCCAGAGCAGGACAGACCTCAGCTTGGTTCTGGACACACAGACACTCTCCCGCACAGGAGCATCTGGTCTGTGAAGCTCCAGGTAGGCACAATTTGGCCATGATTTTCATACAGAGAACTGGGAAGGCTTTATCGAGCTTTGTTTGCTGAGTCACCAGTGCTTTTTTAGGAGCAGCTGGTGAAAAAGCAATCCTGAAAGGGGCAGCAGTGCTGCAGAGATGTGACTTCTGCCGCTTTGGTCCTTGCTCTGGGTCTAGCAGCAGTGAAGCTCTGGTGAAAAGGACAGATCTCCTAATCCCCAGATCTCAGAGTGCCTGGAAAGGCTGTGCTGTGGTGTTGGGCTCTTCCTGTGGCTGTTACCCATACTCGGTCGGAGTGGCACCACCTCATGCTCTCCAGCTGTGGCAGTGATGGTGGGCCCTGCCTCCGAGCTCCAGTCCAGTGGGTGTGCAGCATCACAGCCATTCCTGCATGGCAGCCCGGGGCAGCTGAGCAGGATGGGAGATGGCTTCTGGAGCTGAGTAGATATTGGCACAGAAACATCTCATTTTGATTGGAAGCATCTGGGCTTTGCCCAATGGAAAATGTGAAAGTGGGGAAAACAACAAAACTCATAAATCTTCTCCCTTCAATCAGAAAATCAAAGTTCTTATTAAAGATGTGTTTTGAAATGGATAGTTTTATCAAGTTGCACTTCTTCGTTGCCTCTGCTCCAGTCACTGGGGCAGAACAGAGCTTGCACAAACCTTGAACTGGTCCATCCAACGCGTGGCTGTCCCTGCTCGCCTCTGGCTGCTGTCTTGCAGCTCTGCTCTTCGTTAACTGCCCTCCCTTGTTTTCAGACAGGTGGACATGTTAATCACCTAGTTCATTAGCCGATGCCTTCCCATGGGGTCAGGGTAAAGTGCAAACCTGTATATCTTAGCCTCACCGTGCCGACAGCTCCTGCTTCGCAGCTAGAAGGCAGTCAGCTGATGCAACTTTAAATGTCAATAAATCTGACTCACAACCTTGCCCCCCATGCCCGCCCCCTGGTCAATCAGGAAGAAAAGAAAGTGCTCGGCATAAACCACTCACCCTGAAAAGTCTTTGTGCAGTTCTGCATGCCCTGGAACCTGTCTCTGCTCCTCCTCTCTCAGCCCCGGCGCGTGATGGCAAATGCCTCAACATTGGCCACACTCAAACGCCGTGTATGAAGGGTGCGAGATGTGCCTACACCGTGGACCAAGGCTTTGGGAACCTTCTGCTTCTAGAGAGGCCCCTACAAGTCATACAGTGACGAGAAATAGGCACTACCCGGAGCGTCTTTCACCCCATCCCAAGGCTGGTGTGGTCTTTCCCTGCTGACTACAGAAGTGATGATGATGAGTGCAGACAACGTGCCTAAGGCTGGTGAGAAGTGCTTGGCCCTCACATACGTCAATATGCTGCAGTGGCCCTAGTTTCAGGTTATTTCCACAAAATACGCAAACTTTTAACACACCGCTGCACCGGCACGCTGCAGAGATCACGGTGCCGCAGCCTGCGCCATGGGGACACGTCTGCACCCTGACTGTGCCCTGCATCAGTGAAAAGGGGGTGACAGCATGGGGTTTGTACATGCCCTACTGGATGTTTGCTTGCTGGTCATCGCGGAGAAGCACATGAAAATGCTTTGTTCATTAAGAAAGAAACACAATCCAGGACCTCAATAGTCTTAATAAGAAAACTATTATCTAATGAATTTAGGTTTTTGCCTGGGGTTAAACAGATTTCAGACACAGAACGACTCGCTCATGGGTCGGTTTGAAAGTATATTCCTTGTCAGTTGGGTAATATAATTGTTATGGAAGGGGAAGGTGGTTCATGTACCAGATAACACATTTTAGAGAGCAATGAACAGTGTGTAACAAACTATTATGATGAACTTTTAAGCTAATAAAGAATTGTGTTAAACTGTGAAGTTTTAGATGTCACAAGTAGCTTCAACCAGACTCAATAATGATCCAGGAAATATCTTGTTGATTCAAGTGTATTGAAACAATATTTGAGAAATCCTGCAGGAGTTGAGCCCTGAAGATAGCTTGAATGCAGCTGCAGAATAGGGGCATGACTTGACCGTTGCAAGGAAGGAGCGATGAACATTTATTTTAGGCTTGGAAACCTTGCTGTCAGCTGGAGAAAGTCATGGAACCGGGGTGGATGGGGGATGCTTCGGTCTCGTCCCAAGCACTGAACTTCCCCAGGGGCGCGCGGGCAGGCTGGGAGCAGCATGGCTGGAAATGCTGGCCATGGCAGGGAGGGCACATTTCCACTGGTACGTATCACGGCTTTTCTGCATCCATAAGTCAGCATGTGAAAGAAGAACAGAAGTTTTGACTTTAATAGTAAAGGAAACAGCTAGACACGAGTCTTAGAAAAGCTGTCATGTTCTGCCATCAGCATTCAAGCCCTGCTGTAACAAGTGGGGACCAAATCCTGAAGCTCGAACCTGATATCAAATTTACATGCAAAATAAAGAGGGAATTCTGAGCTGGTACTTCAGGCCAAGCTGTCATTTGCCATTGATAGTGACAAGTAAAAATTTCAACTTAAATCTTAAATATACAGAGCTGGCAATTTCAGAGCTAAAATTTTAATCGTGTCTTAATTCTGTAATTTGTGTGTAGTCCTTTGTAACATAAGCTCAAAATGTCAGGCATCAGGACAGACCATGTGCAAACCTAAATTGCATGTATCTAAGCTTTAACGGCAGCTAACTGAAGCAATATGTTGTCTGCACATGTCCCGTGTCTCAGGATGAAGACGCAGAGCATCGATGCCGAAGCCTCCACTGGTCCAGAAGAGATCCAGCAAACTCTTGGAAGAAAAGCCGGTTAAGACTATAAACAGGCAGGAATTCCCTACGCCGTGAGAGATTTTCCCCTGGGGAATTATGATTATATGCCTGCCCCGTTGCTGTAATCTTCTGCTGTTGGGTATGATTGGTGAGAGGAGGCTCAGGTGAACGAGCTGTGCCCGACTGAGCACAACCCCTTTTATGAGCGGAGCTTATCAGACTCGCCGACGTGATGGTCCGCAGAGAAGCTGCGCTGTAAGTAAGGAGCAATTTCAATGCGCCGTCTGGAGCTGTGCCTGCTGCTGAAATGCGCGGATATAAATTAGAGTTAACTCCCCCCGGCTACGGGAGCCACCCTGGATTTACACTAAAATGAGGCGTTAAGGTGAGAGACTGTTCTTGCCTGCTTAACCCAGGTTCACATATTTCAAGTGGGTATGAACAGAAAGAGTAAAGTCTGTTTAATAGCTACCAGACATAGCGACTACTTACCCTGCATATTTATTTCGACTGCGTGAATTCATTACACCAAAATTAAACATCTTTTCTAAATTATTAATAATCCTAAATGTTTATGAAAATACAGAACAAATAAACATGACGAACACTGTGATTCAGATGAAATAAAAGATAATGGTAATACTTACATATTTGCATATGGAAAATGAAGAATTCTGAGTTAATGAGATTTATCCTTCTCTCTGACCATTTTAGTGGAATATTTTTTTAAAATCTATTAAACTCAAGATTTCCGCATAAAACAATGCAAAATACTACCAGAAAAAGACATTAGAGTCAATCTATTCTTCATGCTAGTCACAAAATCAATTGCAGTTATTGTTCAGAAAAATTAAAAACCTTTCTACATTTTATTAAAGTGCACATCTCAACCATATAGGGAGATAAATAATTGATACATTCCAAATACATCACCTGCAAAATATTTATTGGAAAAAAATAACTGTTTTATCACCCGTTTCCTTCAACAGCAGTGCTATGCTGTTGTGATGTTTACAACTTAAATGGCTTTTTTTTGTAACAAGAAAACATGCCAGCTGCTTATTATTTCATTGTGCTTAACATTATTTTATAACAAACCATCAAATTTGCTGAAGATAAAACCCATTATCTGAGGAAAACAGTTGTACGCTAACAGGTATAGCAATTTGGTTCCCTTAGCGTGATGGCACTTCAGCATCTCCACAGCAAGTAAAATATTTTTGCTGTGCTGAAGAGTCTGTTGGTCCTTAAATCACGCCTGGATGTCTGTCTAGAGGATTTGTCTCAATTCTCCCGAAGGGGCACTGTGGGGCTTGGCGAGTTCCTTGCTGTGAAATGCAAAGGTGGCGGAGACGTTCCTTTCAGGCCAGCGGTGGACGATGCCCTGGGCGTAAAAGGGGCTCGGGCAGCTGAGAGCAGGGAAGCTCCCTGTGCCACCGCAGCCCATCTGTGAAAGGGGCAGAAGGGTGGTCCTGCTCCCCAGGTGTTCTCGGGTGTCCCGTGTGTGACCCCTCACACAGGCAGCAGGAGATGTGGCTTCCTGCCCTTTCCAAACAGAGACACAGAATCACAGAACTGCCTGGTTTGGAAGGGACCTTTAGGTTCACTGAGTCCAACCATCAACCCAACGCTGCCAAACCCACCACTAACCCGTGTCCCTCAGCTCCACGTCTGCCCGGCTTTCAAATGCTTCCAGGGATGGTGACTCCACCACTGCCCTGGGCAGCCTGGTCCAGTGATAACCCTTTCAGCAAAGAAATTTTTCCTAATATCCATCCTAAACCTCCCCTGATGCAACTTGAGGCTGTTTCCTCTTCTCCCATCGCCTGTTCCTTGGGAGAAGAGCCCGGCCCCCCCTGGCTAACCCCTCCTTTCAGGGAGCTGCAGAGAGTGAGAAGGTCTCCCCTCAGCCCCCTTTTCTCCAGGCTGAACACCCCCAGCTCCCTCAGCTGCTCCTCACCAGACTTGTGCTCCAGAACCCTCAGCAGCTCCGTTGCCCTTCTCTGGACACGCTCCAGACCCTCAGTGTCCTTCTCGTAGTGACTGAACACAGTCTGAACTGAACACAGTATTCAAGGTGGGGCCTCACCAGTGCCGAGTACAGGGGAACAATGACTTCTCTAGTCCTGCTGGCCACACTATTCCTGATGCTGTTGGGCCTTGAGCCAGCTGGAGAGATGACGTGACAGCCCCACGTTGTACCTGGACAAGGAAATCATGGTAAGTACTGCTGGGAGCCCAAGCAGCAGATCTCGGGGACATCCCGAGATGCTATCTCAGGGCTCTCTATGTGCAGTCCTGCATCATTCAAGTCCTCCCAACAGCCAGCCTAATCTTTATTTTCCTTTATTGCTCCACTAACTAGCCTCTCCTGGGCAGGCGTGCCAGCTCTCCTGCAATCAGCAGTAAACCTGCCTAGACTTTATATTTATCCCTGTGCAGAGTGCCCATGGAGTTTGTTACACGATCTTCACGCAGGCTCCTTCCTCCTCCTGCTGCTTTCTCTGTGGTTGTGAGGGGAAGCTGATGTGACAGACTTAACAGCTTTTGGAGTTCACATGCTTTTCTCAGCACATCTATACCACCACATCTTATAGACATTAATCCTTCCACCATCTCGTGGCCTAAGGCATTGCTGTTGCCTGCAGATGAACAGGGGAAAGCAAACCACATGACATCCAGAAGAACACGGACCTGAATGGTTTGGCCAGGTCATGCCTTGATCTAAGGTCTTCCAAGTTCCCTGTGAATGTGATAATATTTCCTTGGTAATATTTTTCATATCATCCTGTTAATATTCAGTTTCTTAAGAGATGAAAAGGATGGGGAAGGATTCCCAGTCCCTGAGCCCAGTCCTTGGCTTTTGGAAAGTTGCCATGACTTTTCTGCTTAAGTTGCCATTACTTTTTGTTTGCTAAACTACCTGTATTCATGATGAATTTGTTCACAATTGCCTTTATGTTTTTTCCTGTTTAAAATTTCCAGCATTAAAGGATATGTTCAAGAAAGAAAAGCTGAACTTATAATTTGCTATGTCTCTGAAGGGTTTAATAACAGCGCAGTTGTGACTCCTGGATGTGCTTATTAAAGAGCTAAATCTTAGATCGTGAGAAGCCATGGCATGTTTATTGAATGCAACAGCCAATTAATAAGTAATTAATAGTTCACCAAAGTTTAGTATATTGAAGTGGGGTTTGAGGAACAGGGAATCGTTTCCTGGCATCAGGAAATGCAGGAATGTGATGAAAATCACAAAATGTCACTCAGGGCTGGACCTCACAAAGGGTACTAAGGGAAAAGAAGTAAATTTTCTCTTGCTGTTCAAATAAAACGAGAACAGAGAAAGATCTGTAGCCGTGACAATGGAGAGGTAGAGATGAGATTGAGGGCAGGTTCAGGCAGCATGCAAAATGAAGCAAGTACTTGGTGTTCAAATGATATTGTAATTACTCACCGTGGGTTGGCCAAAGGGAACAAAGTCATGGGTGGGAGAGGAGGTCGCAATTAAAGTGAGAGCAAAACTCGGAATAACCGAGATAATAAACTCCGGGAAAGGGGACTCAGTAACCTCCGTCCAGAACTTGGAATGACTTAGCATGCCAAGCCACGCTTGTAGCAAATGCCTTCAGTAGATTTATCAGGTTTGGGGTGACTGGGTATGACTGCAGAGTAACAAGTGTAATACCTATCTCTGAAACAGAAAAAAAGTGCCTCCGGCTTGTTATTGTGACCTGAGCGTTAATAAAAGCTGTATGATAAAGATTGAATTAAAAATATCAAAAACAGTTAAATGAATGGCAAATGAAATTACATATATCACGGTCTACCACCGCTAAATTGTGCCAGAATAATTCAATGTAGTTCTGCGATAGGAAATCTGCTTCCCTAGGTGAAAGAATTAAGGATGCCTCCCCAGAGATATTACCAGGAGTGGAAGCGAAGTGTCCACTGCAGTAGCAAGAGGTGGCACATCCACCTTTCTAATTCAAAGCAGGGAGCTTCTATTTCACATGTTCACAGCTCCAAATGAAGGCAGACTGAGGCCCCGTTTGGAGCTTTGTAGATTAAATGCCTTCAGGTTCAAAAGAGTCACATTGGTTCATTGCCTTCATTACAGCAGGAATGTTTGTTTGGCACTGCCAGAAAAAATAAGCAAATAATTAAAATGAATCCTTCTATTCAGATAATTGCTTGATACACAAAGGGCTTTTGACTTCCTAAATGGTACAAATCCTTACCAGCAGTGGGCACCTCCCTTTGGGCTCTGCTGCGATGTTGAGAACATTTGCCAAGAACATAGCGAAAAAAAGACTATTTATGCTGGCTTTAACCATGTTGATTTGTTATTTGTAGCTCTTATTATTTGGCTAGTATAAAGCAAGCTGCTGTACACACCCAGCGATCCATTTCCCAGGACGATGGGGAACGAGGACACCGTGGATAAGGAAATGCGAGGATGACACCAGCACACTGAGGACTTGGTGCAGAGCTACTCAGACACATGGGACCCACACTGCAGAGTCAAATCAGCGTATTTTCATGCTCCCCACAACCTGTGGCTCCCAGGGCACTAATTGCCTTGACCACGGTATCTGTGTGTTTGCAGCGCACCACATCTGCACCAGTGACCCCTCCCAGAGACCAGGGGACATGCTTCAGAAATACCAGTCACTGCTTCTTCCTCTTGGTCCAGGGGAAACCCCTGTCTCCTTCCTGGGCTCCCCCGGCTCTGTCTGAGATGCGACGTTGGGGTAGACACAGCAGCACCGTGCAGAGAAACACAAACTGCCTTGAATAAAGACAGGTGATGCCCACGGTGCAGGAAAACAGAACGATTTGGAAGAGAGCTGTGCCTGCAAGCACTGTGGCCAACCTAACGCTAACGGCGTAGGTAATACGTAACACAGATAATCTGCCTATGGATAAGAGCATGGTTGAGCAGGGAGCTTCTGAAAAAGCTCAAGTGGAAGAAGGAAGTTTACAGTAAGTGGAAGAATGGACTGACCCCTTGGGAGGATTACAAGAATGCCGCCAGAGCGTGTAGGGATGAAACGAGGAAAGCCAAGGCCGCCTTGGAATTAAACCTGGCTAGGGATGTCAAGCTCAACAGGAAGGGCTTCTACAAGTACATTGGACGCAAAAGGAAGACAGAGAAGTTGTGGGCCCACTGTTGAATGAGACAGGAGCCATGGTGATGGAGGACGCAGAGAAGGCGGAATTAATGAATGCCTTCTTTTCTTCGGTCTTTACTGCTCGGCCCAGCCCTCAGGAGTCCCAGGCTTTGGGGAAAGTAATGGGGGAAGAGGAAGACTTCCCCTGGGTTGAGGAGGATCGAGTGAGGGATCAATTAGGTCAATTAGATATTCACAAGTCCATGGGCCCTGATGGGATGCACCTGAGAGTGCTGAGGGAGCTGGAAGAAGTCATTGCTGGGCCGCCCTCCATCATCTTTGAAAGGTCCTGGAGAACAGGCGAGGTGCCTGAGGACTGGAGAAAAGCCAATGTCACTCCAGTCTTCAAAAAAGGCAAGAAGGAAGACCTGGGGAACTACAGGCTGGTCAGCCTCACCTCCATCCCTGGAAGGATGATGGAACAGCTCATGCTGGATGTCATCTCAAGGCATGTGGAGGAAAAGAAAGCTATCAGAAGTACTCAACATGGATTCACCAAGGGGAAATCACGTCTGACCAGTCTGACAGCCTTCTATGACGGCATGACTGGATGGACAGACGAGGGGAGGGCGGTAGATGTGGTCTACCTTGACTTAAGCAAGGCGTTCGACGTGGTCTCCCACAGCATCCTCATAGGGAAGCATAGGAAGAGTGGGTTAGATGAATGGACGGTAAGGTGGATAGATAACTGGTTGAAAGACAGAGCTCAGAGGGTCATGATTAGGGGCACAGAGTCTAGTTGGAGGTCAGTGAGGAGTGGTATTCCCCAGGGGTCAGTACCTGGTCCAGTCCTCTTCAATATATACATCAATGACCTGGATGAGGGGATAGAGTGCACCCTCAGCAAGTTTGCCGATAACACAAAGCTGGGGGCGGTGGCTGACACACCAGAAGGCCGTGCCACCATCCAGAGAGACCTGGCCAGGCTGTAGAGTTGGGCAGAGAGGAACCTTATGAAATTCAACAAGGGCAAGTGCAGGGTGCTGCACCTGGGGAGGAATAACCCCCTGCACCAGGACAGGGTGGGGGTGACCTGCTGGAAGGCAGCTCTGTGGAAAGAGACCTGGGAGTCCTGGGGGACAACAGGATGCCCATGAGCCAGCAATGGGCCCTCGTGGCCAAGGAGGCCAATGGCATCCTCGGGGGCATCAAGAAGAGCGTGGCCAGCAGGTGGAGGGAGGTCATCCTCCCCCTCTGCTCTGCCCTGGGGAGGCCGCACCTGGAGTGCTGGGTCCAGTTCTGGGCTCCCCGGTTCCAGAAGGACAGGGAACTGCTGGAGAGGGGACAGCAAAGGGCTACCAAGATGCTGAGGGGACTGGAACACCTGTCTTGTGAAGAAAGGCTGAGGGATTTGGGTCTCTTCAGTCTGGAAAAAAGACGGCTGAGGGGGGACCTTATCAACACTTATAAATACTTCCAGGGTGGGTGTCAGGAGGATGGGGCCAGGCTCTTCTCAGTGGTGCCCAGTGACAGGACAAGGGGTAATGGGCACAAACTGGAACATGGGAAATTCCATCTGAACATGAGGAGGAACTTCTTTGCTGTGAGGGTGGCAGAGCCCTGGCACAGGCTGCCCAGAGAGGTGGTGGATTCTCCGTCTCTGGAGACATTCCAACCCCGCCTGGACGCGTTCCTGTGCCACCTGCTGTGGGTGACCCTGCTCTGGCAGGGGGTGGGACTGGGTGATCTCCAGAGGGCCCTTCCAACCCTATGATTCTATGATTCTATGATTCTAAGTAAGTAAGTTTTAAAAACACAGCCAAAGCAAAATATTTAGGTAGTGTCAAAATGAAATATTTAGGGGTTTTTTTTCTAACCTGCTTTGTAACAAAACTTAGGGCTAAACATAATTTTGGAATCTTAAAATTTCCTGAAGGAGAGCAATTTCATTTTTATACCAGCTCTTAGTACAGTTTCCACCCTGTGTTTTGTATCTCAACTTGGGGTTGATTTAAAGCAGACCTTTAGAAAGAAGACACGCAATTTAAGTTTAAAGACTCCCATTGATCCACCACATGCTTCATTGAGTTACTGTTGAAAATGTATACCTTATCTCTAATCGTTCCATCCTGTTCTGTATTAAAGGGCAATCCATGTTCAGACAGACAGAGAAGGTCTGTGTATGTCAAAGGAAATGATTTTGCAATGAAATAACGTGATTTGGGAAAGCAACTTTTGCTTCAAATGATTTTTGGTACACTTTTAACTTCAAAAATTCCTTTTGGCTGAATCATCATTGACAGTGCCATTAATCCTGATTATTGTTAGCTATTGAATGTTATTTCTAATGAAAATTTTCATTGCCTTTGAAGCTGCAGTTTGCTCTTTCCTAGCACCAAAATAATCACAGAAGGGCTCAGAGTTCAGAGCAATGGTCTGTCATACTGTATAGCTCTTGGATATCATTAACAAGTTATTTGATAATTACTTCCTAATACGTTTTGGATCCTTTGTTAAAATCATTCATTTAAAGTTCATAAAACTGTCATACAAACCATGTTCTTTAATGTCTTTAAGTTCCATTTTCATGAATAAAACATATACACATTTAAGAGTTCTCAAGTCTGTACTTTAAAACAATTAGGAATTCAACAAGTTCATTAAAAGTATGATCTGATTAACTGTTCAATCAAAGTGAGTTTGCTGCTGCTAGTTCTCCTGGGTTTCTTCTTGATGTTTTCACGCATTGCAACTCTCAAATCCCATGAGCAGGAAGCTCAAGATGTCCTACAACTCTGAATGACGATACAGGAACAGCAACTTCATTTTCACTGGATTATTGTGAGGGGTAGCAGAAATCTTAAGCACCAGGCACAAAATTTATTAGAAAAAAAAAAATTCTCTCCCTTCCCTTGAATTTTACTGGCCCTTTAAATTCATCTTATTGTGAGAAAGAATTTTGTCTCAAGAGAAACACTACAAATCAGTAAAAAAATTGCTTATAATGCAAACTAAAGGTGGTGTATTCTTCCACTAATGGTTTTTGAACCCCCTTGCCCCAGTTTCCATGCTGCAAAAGCTGTAGGCGCAGAGCAGTCTGCAGACCCAAGTAGAGAGGCACCAGAAACAAATGGATACGGGCATAAAGGTATAAGTTTATATCTACATTTCATCTATCACTGACCGACCTCACACTCATGGACTAGAACAGCTGAGACCTTCTCTCCTCAGAGCCACTCGCCTTCTCGAGTGAACGGGGACATCAGCACTGTGCTGTACGTGGCCTTGCGTCTCCTTCATACCGTGTGGTGCCCCTGTGGCCTGAAGATACCAGGGTCTCCTTGGAGGTCTGCAGAGCGGCTGAGCAGAGTGTTGTTTTTAACAGCATGGCAGCAGGCTTACCTGGTGTGTGCCCTGCGGCGTGGTACAAGGCACTGCGGAGGGTGCTCGAAGACGCAAAGAGTGGTGAGGTAGATAGTGAGGGTGTTGGAAGCACTACATACAACAGGGGAAGCCAAAACTGCTGTAGCCAGTACGGGTATGCTGCCTATAGGAAACACCAGGGAGCTACATCGCTGTTGAAGTCAGCTGTGTATCTAAGGAAATGCAGGCAACGTACACACGGATGCCTACGTTTGCTGAGTGAGATGCACCCATTTGACTGAATCATAGTGAAGAGTGTTTCCCAGAAGCTCGCAGGGCTAAGCCACTGCTGTGGAAGGAAACCTTCTCCTCTTCTTGAAATAATGAAAAAGGGATTGCTCCAAAGAATATTCAGTGGTTCAAACACTGCTCTGTACCATGATCTACAGGGAAAACGTGCCAAGAGTGCACAGGTTTCTAAGGGCTGACATGGCTTTCTTATAAGTTTCTCCACTCTTCTTCTACCCGATGACCAAATAGGTAGGCGCAGAACGAAAGCCCCTGTTGAGATACCAGTGGCTGAAAGCTAAAGCTACATGTATTCAAACAAGCAGTACACAGTCTACAGAGCATGACTAACCATAAGAACTTCATCACTGAGATATTCTCCTGAAACGTGCAGTGAAGGGACTTCAGGGCTCATGCAAAGAGTGCCATGGGAATAGACAGGTCAGGCTTCCATGCAAATGGCATTTCCGCAGCTAAGGAGGCAGGACATCCTTTCCAGAGCTGCTTTCCTGAGTCTCTGCCCTAGGTCAGGAGAGTCAATATACCCATGACAGAAAAGGAGCAGGTGCCTTTATACTTTCCTGTACACTGTGCCCCAGTACATGTGGGCATTGCCTCCAATGTCTTTTCTGCTCTTCTCAGCAGATCCAGAGGACTTCTGTTTGTATCACGGAAAGGAGGACATCAGGGCTTTTTGCCTTAGCTTTGGAGCCTGAGGTTGTAGGATGGTTGTAGTCAATCAACATAGGATTGGCTTAGTCAATGCAGCAGTGCGTATAGCACGGCAAGAGCACTGGTTGTAAGGTTCATGGTGAGCTTGTTCGTTTGTTCCCCACTCTAAACCGTCTTGGTGCTAAACTCTGGGTGCTCCTCAGTCTCAACAACATGGAATTTGGACTGCATTTGGAAAAGAAACAGTGGCCTGGTAGAAAGGTTTCACTACTCATTACCATGATCACCTAAAAGGCTGACCCAGTTGGGAGCCAGCTGCCAGCATGGGGAAAAAACACATCTTCCTCAGAGTCCTTTATATCCCTAGAATCAGCATCATTTCTTCTTTAGCCTTTCCTGGGTAGTAGTTCTCACCTGTCTATGTGAGGGTATTGTGGATTAGTCTCCTCTCAACCATGACACAAGGAGGATAAACAAAGCGTCTCAGTATCTGCCTCGTGCAGGTGCTGCAGATGTCAGCCCCACAGCTTGCAGAGCCCTGCATTCAAAAACCCCATGCGCACGACCGCTGTGCTTTCCCACAAGCGACTGTACGGGAGGCTGAGGCATTCGGAGAGCCTGAAGCCACATCAGACAAAAACCTTTGTGCCTGGAAGGTGTGTTTGTCTGTGGGCTCCTCTGGACGGAGGCTGCTGGTGTTTCACTTGGCTGCCAGCTTGAGCAGCTCTCCATGTTCGATGCATCCCACGCTCTGTTTTATTACACTTCAAACCCACTTTGTTTGCAAAGGAGGAAAAGCTGTCAGAGGCCATTAATCCAAACAGAATTTAATCTCTCAAACAGCATTTACTCAGGCAGAGCTGCTAAATCTATATATTAAAAAACTGTTGACAATTAATTAAAATGCTTCTCTGCTAAAGTGTGAATGGGGCTGCTCTGCAGGGCATTGTCATGTGTATCAACATCCTCTCCCTGGGACACACACCTCTGCTTGGATCAGAGGCAAAGCAACTGCCTTCTCTCCAGGCATTTATGCGTTGGCAGCTCTGCTGCATGCTGGCAGCAGGACGACTGAAAGGACAGTCATGGGAAGACAAAACTGTGGGTGATACAGATGGTGAAGAGCATCACAACCCTTATACTGCAAGGCTGCAGCTTGGAAAAGGTGAGACAGGAGCCCCAGAAGCCCCAGAATTTTATCAATCAATCAGGCCTGAACAAGGCTTAGAGATGTTGGAGTTACTGCCCAGTCAGAGATGAGAACATGCAGTCCTAGTTCTTAACGAGGCAAGTCAATTAATTGGAAGACGGCTTTGGGGAAGTCACTGAGAAAGGGAGAAGCACTCCGCGTGGCACAGGCATGACAGCCCTACAAGTGTGTGTGAGAACATGAAGTAGAGGGAGGATGACATATCCAACAGGCAAAAGTACATCTCCATGACTGTGCGATTGTCATCACAGGGATCAATTTTCCCACATTGGCCTGAGGCGTGTGACATTTCTTTTAAGTCCAGGTCAGAACTATTTTAGTTCCATATAAGACAGAAGCAGCTATGGAATTATTATTGCCTGATGACAAAATGCTGCTATCTAGAAGACCAAAGTCATAGAGATCCAAGAATTTGGGCTGCAGTGGCTAAAGCGGTACATGGGGTAGAGCGGGGCAAGAGGGCAGGAAAGAGGAGGACACAAGATGCTTCAGTTCTTTTCTCTTGTAGCACCTTGTGAAGAGGAATCACTATCCCTTCATGCCCACAGTGTGCTGTGGTGGTTATCAGGTACCAGCGAGGAAGGGGCTGGAAGATATACTCGTGCCATTTGGCATATAGACATAGGAGCCGATGGCTACTGAGTTACAGCAGGCTGCAGCCTTGGTCGCACGGCTGGACACGGATTCCTGCCAGCGCAAGTCCTGCCTTTTCATGGTGTTATCTTCCCCCTGAGGAGACCAAAACCGCCCCCCGTTGCTTATTTTTCTGTTCTTGTGCAAGTTACTCAGATGGTTCAAATCACTCTCTGGAAGTGATGGGAGAACACCTTTGGAAAATTGGCTGCAAATCTCCTCTATTCCCAGCGCCAGGAAGACAAACAGGAAGGCAGGAGGTCTCTCCCTGGACTAAGAGTCCTGTCCAAGCCTGTTCTGGGCCACTGAGGTGTCTGCTTCGTCCACATGCCATTTTCTTCCCTCTGATTTCTGTTGGTTGCAGTGGTTTTCTTCCAAATTACTCCTCAGTTAAAGCTGTGCTTCATCACGGAAACATGCTGAGCGTTCAGTCTGGTTTCACTACCTGCTCCTTTGTTTTCCTTCTGCTGGTTGTGCGTTCTTAGGAGAAAGTAAATCAAAAGCACAGGAGGTTCCTCCCTTGCTACCAACCCATAGGATACTGTAGCATTAAGCAAGGTCTGAGTCAGGCATCTTCACGCCTACATAAGCTCTGGTTAAGGGACAAAAACCTGAGCCCCATGGGGTGCTGTCACCGATAGCTTTGTCGGGCATGGATTGCACACTGACATAGGTCAAAATCCACCAGAGCATCTCTGCATCACGTCCAGGCATCTCTAAACCACCACGTTCAAGCCAAACATTGCGGTCCACCCAGCACAAACATCAAATCTCACCTCTGAAGACACATTCTACTAATTATAACTGCAAAATTGAAACTCTCTACCTTACTGCAAAGCTTTTGAAGATCCATCTTAACACCTGCTTCACCGCACACAGCCTTTGAAGGGCGAGGAACCCCTGAAGGGGAAAAGGTGGCTAGAGACAGCAACAAGCAGCACAGCTGAGAAACAGAAAATGTTGAGGGGTGATGAATGAAGCCTTTTCCCTGCAGGCTGGCTACCTCCTGTGTGTGCAGCCTGCCGGGGCTGAGACATGGCAGGGAGACCAGCCGCTCTCTCCAAGCACTGTCTTCAGCCTAGGCAATTAATAGCTGCTCCTGTTCCAGTTGATAGCATCACCATCAGTGCTTCAAATGCTCCTTGACTCTGTGATCTTTGATAGCAGGAGAGACTTAGATGGCAGGTTTATGCCATCACTGCCTGGAGTTGCTGCACGTGGGTGGACAGGCATTGCCCAAGTCCCCCTCTGTCAGCTTTCCCCACATGCTTGCCTTCCAGATGCCTCTATGGACAAATAATGCTGGTATGACACACCACCCAGCACGTATCAGACTGTTCTCATGTCTAATCCTGTGTCCTTCAGTGACAGCGTGGTGACACAGCCTGTGCCGTTGAAGAAGTCTAGCCCAGAGCTCCTCGAAGACATCAAAGAGGAAAACAAAGGGGACTTTATGCCCCTTTGAGCCCAGCAGTATTTTGTCCCTGTACCTACTAAAAAGCATCCTAGATCTCAGAGTAAAGATGTCTACGTCAACTACAAGTCCTTTTCTCTCCCTTCATCCTCTGGCTCTTCTCTGTGGAGCATCTCCTCCTTTAAAGACTCTGAGGAGGGAGGTGGCCACAGAACAGTTAATGTCCCCATTACCCGCAGCTGGGCTCTCAGCTGGCATCAGCAGCTTCATCATCTTGCCGGCAGTAATTGCTTTACAATATTGAAGCTCTGCTCTTTGGAGGCATCAGTAATGGTCACAGGTGAAGATCTCAGCTGATCTCTGTGATCTCCTAGGGCAGGCTGCTGATCAGGGTAGGTTCACGAGTTCAGTTCCCATTAGGAGGTGTAGTGGGAAATGCTTTAGGTAGATGGGAGACCACAAAGTCATTGTGCCTGAGCCTGTCCAATTTCTCCTTGCAAAGCAACCTCCTTGTCTTTCGCCATGGAAAACCATTCAGATTTCCAGAGTCTCCCCAATACTTGCCCAATAATAAGAGAGGTGTAACAAGCAATGGGCTTATGTTTCTTCCCTTTTTTGTTGTTTGCAGAATCCTCACGGGAGCTGAAAACGAGTGCTGCTTCATTTTTGGAAGTTTGCCCTTCAGCTGGCAAATAGGGATTGATTTTGTTCCTGGGGGTTGTAGGAAGTTGAAATGAAAACAGCTAATTTTAATATTAGCAACAATTTCAATTCATTACCACCTTTCCCTGCCAAAACATCTGTGCTGATGTATGCCAGACCAGCACCATGGTTTGCAAGAGCAGCCGGAGGAAATAGCATTTGGAGTTTTATTGCAACAACATGACTAGCAGCGTGGATGAGAAAGCTTTCCTGATGGGTCTACACAAATATCAGTGGCACCGAATTTTGATTTTGGGAACAGAATAATTGATCCTAAAATCTGCCCAAACTTGATCTTTAGAGTCTAAAATATTTCCTTCATGCCATTAAGCTTCTTCCAACTGTGTCTGTTTATAAACTTCATGTAGAATAAGACAAATGACTTAAACTTCATACTAATATAAAAAAGCTTTCTTAGGTTGGAAATCTGTTCCACTTCTGTGCATACACGCAGGGCCGAATCCAACATGCCAAGCATGACTGTTTCATTTGGAGGGATTTTTTTTCAAATGAGTGAGCACTTTGATTATTATTGAATAACATAACGCAGAAAGCGATCTGTGGCTGGGCACCTTTCTGTCCTGCTGCCATTCCGTCTAAACTCTGCACAGGAAAAAAAAAAAAAAAAAAAGAAAGAAAAAAACAGTGATATGTTTCTGCAAAACTTCATTATAAAATCCAGCTCAAGCTCTTTCCGAGCCTGGGCAACTCTCGGGAGTCTTCCTTTGGAAGTGCTGAATCCACACCTACATTCCCTTCCCTTCCCTGTCCCTGAGTGGGATAATCACTCTGTTGTTTCAGGGAGAGAATTCAGCTCATTAACATTATTTTTTCTTAAAAAGATGAAGAAATGCCCTCTTCTTTGACTGACTCAAGCGGACACTGGCAGCCTATCACCCAAACAGACTTCGTACAACCGTACTTTGGTGGTGGTGGTGGTCGGGTTGGTGGTGCAGTGCAGGTTTGGGAGCATGTGGTGACAAGGATGCTCACCCGCTCAGCGTCACCCACTCGGCATCACCTGCTCGGCATCCTTGGGAGAGATTTTGGCAGGCCCCAGGCTGCAGGAGAGACCGGTGTCTCTGGGGCTGTGTCCTTGCCTGCCAGGGCAATGCGAGAAGCTGTGTCACCAGGTTAGGAAGACGTGAGAGGAGGTAAGCAGACCACATGGTGTTGGGGAAGATGGTTTATGGGCTCTTTGCAGAGGCGCTGCAGAGATGAGACTGTGGTTTTTCAGGAAGCACTCGGAGCCAAGTCCTTGAAACTTTAACTGGCCAGCACTGTGCAACATGAGCCTTGCACGATGTAACCGTCATTTCCAGTTTGTTCCTTGGACAGGCCTCTCCCACCAGATGTACCATTAGCCATTAGTGGCTGCCGTTAGCACAGCCCAATGCTGCCAAATACAACACTTCCATCAGTGCCGGAGACCACTTGCTCCCTATCACACGGGCTCGTGAGATTCCCTTTCCCGCTCAGTTGTGAATTCTTCTAATGCTTAGCAATGTAACTCTTCTTGGCCAGTGTCTGTCTGAGATCTTCTCAAGCAACAGAGATGACTCTGTATCGTTAGTGCCATACCTTATCTGTCAAAAACCTCGTGTTCTCATTTCTTGAACACCTCTGTAGTTGTGTTGCTCTGCGCCATACGTGCCCACGGTGACATTTTGTGCAGTGGATGCTCCCAGGACCGCAGATCATTTCATACTTTTCAATCTGCCTTGTCAATCCCTCCAGGCATCTGCAAGCCCCCGGTGGAGCTGACACCAGGTTCTAGCCCTGCAGCCGCTGTGATGGCAGTTTCCTATCAAATTAAATGTTGGATGAAGGGGTGTTATTGTCTGATCTGAGCTAGTTGTGTACTGTTACTGGGTTAGATGGGCACTTCGAGGGGTAAATGGTTCCATCTCTGTGTCTCCACTGATTGCAGAGGGAGCTTGGGCCACTACCTCAGACTAGATTCTTGACTTTTGCAGGGCAAAGTAGATGAGGTGAACTCCATTCTGGCTGACAACTACTGGTCTCTGAAGCCCCTCTGTAGTTTAACTTCACTGAATTCTGGTCAAAGAGACTTCCCAACATTTTTCAGAAAGTACATAACCATTTTTCCACTCTTTTCAGCCAGCCCTTGGACAGGGGCTTATGCGGATTGAAAGGGGAAGTTTAAATCCAACGTTCACTGCAAAGAACCAAAACCCATGCGCTACGTTGGAGGTTGAGGTGGCCTTACAGAGTGAGAGCAGAGGTCTGTGTCTTCATTATCCCCGCTGAGCCAGAGATCAGTACAGCGAGAAGGTCCATCCCTGCTGCTCCCTGTGACTTGGAAAGCTGGGTGCCTTGGTCTCTGCAGCAAAGCGGGCTCTTTTGCCAAGGACCTCCCCCTTGCACAGCCCCATCCATGGAAAGCAGAAGGAGAAAGCTACTGCCTCAGTTGTCATCACCTCAGCACCATCCAGCTCCTCCTGCCCGTGCTCCAGGACTGTTCTGCCTGCACAGCCAGGTCCCCATGCCAGCCTCCAGGCCCTGCAGAGCCGTTTGGTGGATTTTTTTACTCGGTGGCGTCAGTCACAGGAAGGAGCAGTGAGCAACACTGTAAGCACAAAGGCTTGAGCACTTGCTGGAGCTTGATTTCATAAGGAGATTCCAGTTTTCCCCGCCTCTTGAGCAGTAGTGGGTATTGCAGGAGCAGGCATAGTTTCCTTCAGGCAGCCTCCGCGCTGAGCTCCCCTCCCAGCTCCGCAGGAGCGCCCCGAGGTCTTGGCTGTCCACCACTGTCTTTTTGTGTCCATGCCATCTTGTCCAGCAGCTGTTTACAAAACTCTCCAAGAGTTCAACAAGACGTCTTGGGCACGAGCAGTCTCTTGTCAGCAAACTGAACTGGATACGAGCAGGCATTTTTCTCATTGTAGCTTTGACATCAACTTGTAGCAATGCTAGAAAGGTGTCTCCAGATCTGTCGGCCACCCAGAAACTCAACTACTCTGAGGACTTGATTCCCCTTCCTGACACACACGTTCAGACTAGCTTTTCTGATGTCCCCTGGCAGACATGACCTTCTCAGCGAGGCACCCAGCCTGTGGCTGCCAAGGGAGCTAGAGGAGGTAATGTCAGAAGGCTAGAAGATGCAGAGGCAGGAGAAGGATCCAGGGAGGGAGATGATGAGTTATCTGTGGCAGCCTGAGGAGGCAGGAGCAGGGATTAGGAGTAGGAGATATGAGGAGGTGGTGGCCCAGGTCTAAAAGGAAAGGGAAGGAAAGGGCAAGGAGGCAGCAGCAGAGGTGAGGATCCAAGGTGCTGGCAATCTGCAAAAAGGGTCAAAAGAAAATGAAAGTGGTGGCACAGAGCACGTTTTTTAGTGACAGACCTCTGGATAAAGACGGAGGGGCTATAGCAATGCACAAGACCAAGCTACGAGGAGGTACACGGTCACGAAGGGCAGCAGAAGAGCTGTTGGCAGGGGGGCTCTGAGCTGGGACAGCATGGCTGCACTCCTGTAACCCATTAAAATGGGTCTTCTGGGAAGCAGAGTCCTGTGTGCTTACAGATGATACATTGAAAGGTCATTGGATAAGATGCAAAAAGAGAGTCAGGAGCACAACTCAGGCGCGCCACACTTGCTAGAGGCTTCCCATCATCCAGCCTGTTTCTTCATTGTTTCTCCAGCACAATGACTCATACTTTTCTGGACCAAGGCCTGACTTCAATGTGTTGGGACTGAAGTGTAGCCCCATTTCCATCTTCTTCGGATCCCGTCAGGTCAAAGAGAGATTAAACTCATGTGTCTGCTTGTGTAGCCTTAGGTTTTTTTGCAGAATATAGTTGTCCTCTTCCCCGCCTTCCTTCGCTCATCGGCCGATAAGTGTAGCGCTCAAAGTAGTTTCAGAGCATACCTGCACTGGGGGCCACCACAATGTTGCCAGGTTGCCTAATGTGCAAGTCCTAGATAGCTGGAAGGTGGAGACAGACGCTAAGCACTCAGTGCAGCTGCAATGAAAGCCTGTTGTGATTTTTTACCAACAGACTTCAGACGTCTGTGTAATTTATCCATCCCAACAGCACTGGTAAAGCCTGCTGAATAATTTTCCTTGGACTGACCTCACTTGTATTAGTTAAACACAAAATTATCCTTTCTGCCATTAAGGAGGCTGCTGCGAAATCCTTCCCAGGCCCTTTCCAAGGCGTCAGCATCTGCAAAGGTGTCTTTTCAAGGACCACTAACTCCTGGAAACACCGGCACAAGGCAACCTCATTTCCCAGCCACGCAATGGCTGCGCAAAAGCAATGAACCCCCTAATCGTTAACTGCTGATCTGGAGCGTCTGGAAATGTATCATTAATTAGGAACTGCACCGATTATACCTTGTTCTTTCAAGGCCACAAGCAGAGCTGAGCAAGGAATTTAAAACTAGTCATTCAATTAATGCATTAATTTCAGTAGAGTTTGTGCTGGCCAAACAGTGAAAAGATCAGATTGATCCCGTATCCGAAATTATGCAGTTATGGTTTTAAGTGGTTTTGTGATGCTGTAACTTTATTATGGCAGGCAGAAATCAAGACCTTACGCTTTGTTGGGACTGGTGACATAGCTGTGACCCTTGTGAAAACGTTGTTGAGGTTGCAGACATAATTTCATTCTTAGAAGACCAATAAGAAAGACTGCCACAATTTAATCATGTTTTTGGCATGTGTTTAGGATTTTCTCATAGAAAAGTGATTTTCTGTGAAATGTCCTGGCAGTGAACTCTATCGTTCAGAAGTTTATAGCGTGAGAAGTCTAACAGGTGTGGACAGGACAGTGAAAATTCCTAAAACTTGCTTTTTCCAGAAATCTTCCCAAACCTGCTAATGTAAATACCTCTGTCTGGGCCTGTGTATACGTGTTGCAGTGTGAGGGAGTCTTGCACTTTACATCTACTGCAAAATATATTTCTCAAAAATAGAGATTTATCTAAATCTGTGTTTTGCCTTTTTATCTTCTGGGATTTATTTATTTCTTCTTGTTTCAGTCTCCAAATTATTGCACTTGTTTCTTGGCTTTTCAAGATCCAAACTAAAACATGAATATACATAGAAAATTAATTATTTTTTTTATTTCCACCGTTCCAGTTTAGTACAATTTATCATCTGATTACCTTTGGATGTGTGACCCACATCTCCCCCCATCTCTTCCATCTGGAATTCTCCTGGATTCCTGTTATTTTCTTGTATTTTCAGCCCTCCATTTTCCTCTTTTGTCTGTTTCCCTGAACAAACACACAGGCTGTTGCTTGGTGTTTTAAGGAGGCTACTCCTTGTGAAAACAGTTAAGGGCTGGATTTTAACTGTGGTTATGGAAAAACCGTTCTGGGTTTTCCTTGAACTGCCTGTCGTTGAAGCCTCTATTCCTGTGTCAAATTTGCTCAATTGCCTCATGCATTCTCCAATAATCAGGAAAAGGATCTAAGAGACAGGGAAGTGAACAGACATCCCACTCACATAAAACTCACTTCCTCAGAAAACAAGGCTAAAAGGTGAGGTTTTTCTCACTAAAAAAAAAATAAATAAAAAATCTATCTACCATATCTTCACTGGCTTCGCTACTGAATGAATTTGCTGATTGTGTGATATACTGGGGGGAGTGTTCTCTTCACCACCTTGAAATAACTAAGTGCAATCTTCACATCAGTAAAAGGGGGTTTTTTCCAGCTTCTGAATGCCCTTTCTATTTTACCCATAACCCGTCAAAAACAAAGTGTGGAAACGTCTACTGTCAGCCTCCAGCCTGGCATGGAACGCTGCTCTGCCCACAGTAAGGCTCAGCTTCTTGAACCGTGCTGTGAAAGTAGCACTCACTCCTGTTAAATAGTGTTAAAATCTGAATCTACATTCTCAGGCTTATTAATTTTTCTTCTAAATGGGTTCTTACACTATGATCAGGACAACC
Source organism: Larus michahellis (assembly GCF_964199755.1). Taxonomy (NCBI): domain Eukaryota; kingdom Metazoa; phylum Chordata; class Aves; order Charadriiformes; family Laridae; genus Larus; species Larus michahellis. The sequence goes on from NC_133908.1 coordinate 1,447,604, forward strand.
GCGGTTGGGTACGATCAGGTAATGCGCTAAGCTGTCATGTGTTGTTTATTCTCTCACCTAGGCAGAGGGAGATGTGTGTACTTTGGAGTATATTATTTTTCAGAGAGTCCTGCTTTAGTCAATAATATGCATGCTTGGTGGGACTTTTTGTCTTCCAAAGCCTTGAAATGGAAATTCCCTATATTCTCCTTAAAGCCAGAAGACCAAAAATACCAAAAAGGCTTCCGGTCTCTAATGCCATTTTTTATTCAAACACAAACTACAAGGTAACTTTTGAAATAGAGAACATTCAGCTCCGCTGTGCGAGGCAGAATTTTAATAAAGAGGCTTGAAAACAAATCTGTTCTTGTGTTGTGCTGATAACCTGGGAAATCAGATCCCACCCCTGACTGGGAGGTAGAGACCCCATCAAGCTCCTTATTGACAGGCTTGTGACAGGGAAGAAGCTACTCAAACTTTGGAGGTGCCTCTGGGAACCGGTGTTCTCCAGCTTTTTTTGCATGACTGCAGATGCTGGGGAAGAAGGAAGGGAGTATCGCAGGGAGATATAAATAAAAAGGAAACCATAAAACTGAAAAGAGTTTAAAATACGCTGGAGCAGTGGGACAGGAAAGCTAATGTCACTGTGAGACTGCAATGGTGCCCAGGGGATAAGAAGCATATTCCTGTGATCAGCTTTCCAAACAATATTAAATTCCTTAATATATTTCCCCACAAGGGGTGGAACAGAGGCGCAGGAGCCACAGAGCTCTCCAAGGGGAGTCCAGAGCTATTACATCCTTATGCAATTAGCATGTACGCTTCTGCTGGGACCGGCACCACCGTGTTTAGGAAAAGCAGGAAGAACAATGAGCTAATTTAAGGCGAACCTCAGGGTCCAACTGGCAGCTGAACGTTGAACGCTGCTTTTTTTTTTTTTTTTTTGGCTGAATCTTTTCAGGCATGACTGCTTGAAAGCAGAGGAGGGTCTCTTGTGCTTGCTGAGGATGTCTTCTGACCAGTCCCCTGATGAGGTCCTCGCCCGTGAGTCATGCCAGCCCAGCACATTTTGCTTTGGGAGCTCGTCTTGACTGAAGGGCTCTCCAGTGTGTCTCCTAGTCCTTCCTCTCTCATATTGGCTTATTGAAGGTTTGGGGCAATTCATAAGTCCCTGTATCGAAATGTTCACAGCACTGAAGGGTCTCTGACAGTACCCACGGACCAAGACTGTTCACGTGCTCAAGCTGATCATCTCCTGCATGCGTGTAACACGGTCTTGCCAAAACAGCCTTCTCCCTTGAGTTCCATGGGTCTGGACCTCGGTTTGGCCCAGCTCGGCCGTGCTCATGTTTCTCCTTGCTGTGTCCTGGGAGGTGGGGCAGGGAGGCCATTCATCTGCTCCGGTGGGAGGGTGCCACGTAAATCAGACTAAACTGGCCAGTCCCAGAGAGAAGGCAGAGGCTGTTTCTGAGAAAAGGGAATGTAAAGAAAACATAGCTACGTTGCCTTAACAGTAAGTTAGGTTTTAAGCCCTAGGGAATCAGGACTGTCCACCTTGGTCCCACAGTACTGCACGTGCCCGTTGTTGAAAATTTCAGTCAAAAAATTTGAGAAGAATAACAGGTAGCCAATAACAAGCAGTTACAATTCTTCCCACAAATCCTCTCGGATACAAGTGAATACGGATGCTAAGCCAAAGCAAGCTCACTCCTTGAGAGCTCATGTTAAAACTCCAAACTCCCTAGGATTATAAGGAGGGGAAAAAAATCAAAATTATTACAAATGGGGTAAAACTGAAGAATCTTTCAAAATTCACGTGAAAAGCCAAGATAAGATCTCTGGGCAGGATTTAATCAAGTCTTGATTCTGCAAAATCAAACATATTAAGAAGAGACTCCAGACCAGATACTTTCCTGGACTGCTTCTCCCATCACATGAGAGGCCTGTTAGAGAACAAAGACCCCAGAAGATTTATAACAATTATATTTCCTAGTTCTTAACTTACTGCGCTCAGAAAGTCAGGAGGAAAGTTGTGCCACGGAAGCTACTGAAGCGTTTAATCTGACAAGTCCCAGCATTGTTTCCCAGGATGACCTCCGCTTCACTTTGTCACACTGCGTTAGAATAATCTCATTTTTATCTCTGGGATTTTGGTTTAGTTCATCTGTGCATTTAAGGCCTGGTAGTAATTTTTTTTCTCCTCTTTTTTTTCCCAGGATACATGATGAAATCATACAAAATCAGTATATCAAAAAGATGATGATACATAAAACAGAAGCCCATTCCACAAACAATAAAAATAGGTAAAATTCAATATACAGCACTTCCAAGTAATTTCAGCAGCAATTCCAAATTTATTGTCTTGTTTATTTATTTGATTGATGTCAATAAACACCACCATTCTCTTTTGCTGACAAATCCATTTCTCGAGCAATGTTATGTTTCTCTTCTCTGGGGACTTGCAGGGTCTCCAGAGCCTGGTGGCACTCTACCTAATTCAGCGCTTAGCATCGCAGGAGCTGCCGCACATTTATCTCCCCACCAGATCGAGAGATGTGCTAGATCTGGATCAATATGCAAGGTACAGCACAGCACAATGTCAGGATTCACCACGCCGACTCTCTGACAGATGGGCAGGGGCCGGTGCTAAACCATTTGGTAGGATTCAGTCCAGATCTCTGCAATCGTAAAATAAAGTGTTTGGCTCCCTTCCTTCAAACATGAAGAGACCCCGGGGAAGGGTTGGTTCAGGAAGGTGAGTTGCTTTCTCACAAGGGGTAGGCTTGGGTGTTGCATTGCAAAGGATGGATGTTCTAGTGGCTGTTGGGATGTTGAGATGTTTTTATGAACAACACCATGGTAGGCTGGTCTCTAAGTTTGTCCAGGGTCTGCCGAGCACTCGTAGGTGTTGCAGCAGGCTTTAATGAGCAGGCTAAGGGCCGGACACTGAGGGGCAGTGGATGGCATTAAGATTTACAATGAGACACAAGCAGGTCCAATCTCATCCAGTGAAGAGCCAATCTGAACATATTTCTTTGGTGGACACTACCCAATATTCCCTGGGGCACATGCCAACTAGAGTCCCTCTGAAAGGGTCTGCACCAAGACTTGACGTAGGGAATGCTGGAAAAAGGTCAGCAGAATCTGGAGGTTTCACTGGTAGTGACTGGTCCTGAAATAAGTGTAATAATTCCCTGTCCTTTGGCTTCTTGGAAGTGTCCGTGGTAATCCAAGGGGCCAGGACCTCTTGCTGCAAGACCTCACTTAATTTAGTGTAGGTCCTCAAAAAGCTCATTCACAGTAAAACTTAAAAAATTAAATACGTGGTGGGGGGGTGTGTGTGAGAGAGCAACCCAAAAAGATAAATGCTGTGCATTGCAAAGAGGGCTGGGGTAAAAGGCAGCAGGGCTGCTCTCGCATTCTCGGTAAATATCCAGGCTGGTAGGACGAATGCAATAAACTGCCAATTTCTCTCCCACAGTACTAAGCCTTCAGACAGTAATTGTGGGTACCCCAGAGCCTGCACGTACCGCAGTTACAGCCCAGAAACACTTAAATTTGCATCCTCCTAGATAAAAACATGGCAACTCAGCAGCTGATTCAGCTATAAAGTCTTTCCCAATAAGTTATGAAAAGAGGACTGGGGACCTGCATTTTTCTCATTCCTACCCTTTCCATTTATATTTTTTTTTCTTTTTAATAAAACCGTGTTTATGATGGCGGATAAAACATTTCTGTCATCCTTACTAAAAGCCTTTACTACCAATCAAAAATGAGTGGTGAATGGATAAACTGTATATCAAAGCACAGCTTGGAAACTGGGCATTTTAGCAAAGTAGCATTTATGAGAGCTGCTGATGATAGGAGATTACATTTTATATCAGAACATATTTAAATTTAGCTGGAATTAACCCTACATCTTCACTTTAAAATCTTCCACAGGCATCAAGGCTATTTGATAGGTATCTGAGCAAAGAAAGTTGCCATCAGGGGAAGGGAGGTGATTGATGGGGAAAAAAAACAACTGAAGGGGGCAAATTTTAACTGCATTTTTCCTATGGAAACAAGCTACCAGAATTTTGACTGGATTAGAATTAGGAGCTGAATTTTTTCCTCTTATTTCTTGGTCTCTGGGAGATGAAATGACAGTATTTCAGGAATCGCACAAGCTGCTTCTTGCTGTAATGAAAACACTTCATTTATTTAAGTATTTCTGTATATGCCACGAGAATATCTTTCTATATCTTGACATTTGGACACAGCCATGAGCTGAAAACAGTTGGTGCAAAACAGTTGGTTGTGCTCTACCCTGCAAAGAGTTACACAAGCTCTAATGGGAAGGGAACTGATGGGGTTTTTATCACGAGGTTGCAAAGCCAGATGAAGTTTGAACACCCACTGGCTCAGACACCCAGAAACAACTCGGTAATTTATGCACCTTACAGTCAAGAGAGGAGAAAAAGCTAAGGGCTGGGCCTGAAATTCACGACCAACACTTGGCAAAATGTCCTTTTCACAGAGGACTAATTCTTCAACCCTTGCTCCATCCAAGTCTTGTATGTATGTACATGTATGTAACGTATGTATGTGTGTATGTAAATGACTCTGATAAGTCAATGCGTTCACCGTCGCCCCCCATACCACCATGCTGTCGGCCAGGTTTGCACCTGGAAATCTTCAGGGACATGTCCAGAAGAGGGGTTGTCCTTGTTCTGGGGTGTCAAAGCCGGTCCATGAGTCATCTGCAGAGGACACTGGGTCTGAAATGATTTGTGGCTCATCGATTTTCCTGATCACTCACACATCATCTCTCCTTCCTTCAGGTCAATAATCCTTTTAAGCCCTGATTGCTGTTTAGGGAGCACTTGGAGGCAAAGTTCATTTCCCATCACCAGCCTTGGCATCTCATGAAAATTTCTGCTTTCACTGGAAAAGTGCAGAGATCTGTGCGAGATCCTGGCAGGCCGTGTTCAGCTCCAAGGAACCAGAAGATTAACCTCATCCCCCTTTAATGACTCTGGGACTGAGTGTCTGGTAATTAAGCCCTGTGCTTGCTTCTGCCTCTGCAGATGTATCGCCGCCATTGGCACCGGCGTGCGAGCAGCGGCTTCTCTGTGCATCCCTTTGATGTGTTTGAGCTGCAGCAGGAAAGCCGGTGTGAGTCAGAGGGGCCATCTCCACCCTCCCTCATTACACCACAGCCCTTATCAATAATTCATTCCCCTACTCCCGTCCGAGGCGCAGGCAAGTCTATTTGTAACTCAATAGTGCCCCAGTCAATAAGCACCTGTAGTTATGTATTATTCTCCTTGCAAGGATGTACAAGCCTGTAACTACAGAATGAAACCTCAGAAGGAGACAAAACACAGACTCAGCTGAAAAACTGCCTCCTCTCAAAGCAGCACGATGGACCGTGTGTGCCACGAGTGGGTGCAGGAAAAAACTTCTTCCGCCGCTCTGACTTTGGACCGTCCAGCCAGAAACACGCGTCCTCAGGCGAAGGGAAAGAAAGCGTCACCTTCTCCGAGCACTCGTGGATCGCAGCCCGTCGCTGCGGCCCCAGCACCCAGAGGCTCTCAGCAGGCGAAATATATTGCTCCTCAGACATCCTCTGTATATCACCAGCGAAGAACAGGGGATGCAAATCCCCGGCGCTACCCCCGCACCATCGGGGAGATGATTAGACGCAGGGAAAGTGAAGCCCACTGTCAGCCAGTGATTTCAGCTTCTCATATAAATAAGGGTTGAAAGATCAAGCACCTGCTGAAGATTAAGTTTTGCATCTTGAATACAAGCAATTTAAATAATGCTAAGAAGAGAGTAGAGGGGTAGATAAAGATAATTAAGTGCTACTGTTGTGATCCATTTGACATGCAGAGAATAAGAAACCAGAGTTATTTTTTAATAAAAATAGAACTCCTCCTGGATTTGGTCTTGCTACCTTCAAAACCTTAAGACAAATACTGTTGGCACTAAATTAAGCTACAAAGTCTTTCATTAAGCACCACCCATGGGAACGTAAAGATGTTCTTGGAGAGTTGAAGGAAGAAGCCTTGCTCTACGAATGCGATAGAAACAGTAATGAAAATATGGAGAAATATACCCAAGATATATAATCCATAAAACAACAAAGACACTCTCAGCGGGTCCGAAAAGCAATCACAGACAAAGCATCACAAAACAAACCTGGTGTTACAACGTTATGATGTAAAGACCGTGATTGCCTTCATTAAGTGAAATATATCTGCAGGTAAGGAAGGAACAAAACATTGTAAACAATGAGATCCACGGCGGCGGCAGCAGATTTGAAGATTTTTGTAAAAAAATGCAAGCCTAACTCAGCAGCCTGTCTAGACAACTGCTCCAGCTACAGAAAGCATTGCTGTCAGGGCACAGCTTTCAGGAAATCTCCCCAAATATCTGAAATATGCAAAATTAAATTACCAGCCATAAGGCATCTCCAAACAGGGGGAAAAAATTGTAGTGGCTACAGAACGAGATTGTGTGCCTGCTTGTAAGTCAGTGGTTCATGCCTGGTCTCCGTAGCGAGAATAAGACCTGTAGAAATGCCGTGCGACTGGTGGCCACTTGCAGAGTGGAACGTCTGCATCCGTCCTACTTGATGCCTCATTAGGACACTACGCTGCGCCTCACGCTGTCCAGATTTTCCTCATGGAATTCTCAAGGCTTGACAGATAAGCAAGAAGTGTTTTTCATTCTTCTGTTGGAGGAGGAGGAAAAAGTGAGTTTCACTGCATGCGTTTTTGAAAATCGATGGAGTGGCACTTCTGAAAAGTGCCCTGTTTAATGGGCCCAAGTGCACATAAGAGGAATATTACTGTTTCATCAAAAAACTAGAATTTAGTATCTTTTGGTTTCCCTGCTGGTGACGGGGTTAGCTCCATTGCAGGACAGTTCCCAGATAACGGAATCTAGTTTTCTTGTTACAGATAACACTGAAACCTCTAATTTCAGCGTGGCTCCAGGGGAAGGCATTGGTGTTGCTATCAGTATTAGACTCCACAGTCATTATAAGCCCAGTGTAGTATTTCTGACAAAGCACATTATGGAGAAAGTAGATGTAGACTAAACAGAACTGAGGCTGACAGAGCAATTTTCACTCCTTTTCTCATGATGCTCCTTTCTAATTATAATCCCTGCTGTGTGTGTTTTTCTTCTTAATACTCAGAACTAGGAGGAGCTCCAGGAGAGGAACTGGGGTCTTTTCTTTTTACTGTCCGGAATATTTTGTTTCTTAAGGTTAAGATCAGCCTGGTAGTCTCTGTCCCCTGCTGCAGGCAGGAGCATTGGCATCTTAAGGGATTTCCAAGCTTTGTCTTAGGCCGCATTTAACACAACGAAGACGGTTGCTTTGCCTGGAGGTTTCTCCTGCTGATGCCTTGAGGTACCATAACGAGACAGACACCGTCCCAAAGGGTCTGGTCTCCCCTGTTCTTTAAAGAAGGAAAGTTAATGAAACTTTCAATTTTAGCTAGGGTTTTTTTCATAGTCATGGGAGTGTTTTAAACTATGTTCAAGAGAGTTGGAGCATGGAATTCCAGAGAGCTTATTACTTTACACTGAAAACAGATAACTTGGGCGGGCCGAGAAGCAAAGCTGGTCAACAGGCACTCCTGACCTAAGGAACTGGCCAGAAGAGCCTCAGCAGGTCCCAGCACTGGGACCAGATGTGGCTGTGGGTCAAAGTGCTTTCCAATAACGCTCAACTTCTTCCTCCTCCTTTTCTATTCCCCTCCAAAAAGGCCACAAAAAAATAAGCGAAAGTGCTTGCAAATAGCACAGTTCCACATCAACTGAACCCACATTCAGTCCTGAAAGTTAATGTTTCCTAAGGGCTTGTTATTTTACAATGCATCATAAGCATTTGTATGTATTTGATCTCTTCCTCATTTAAAAGACTGTCAGGAAGACTTAGCAGCAATGACAGTGGAGACAGAAGTAGGAGGGCTGCTAATACGCAAATATCGTCTGTCTGAATAGTTTCAGTGCGCAGTAGGTTGTATTTTCTGGATGCAAATCTGTGGTGCATGATCCCATCGCAGCAGGGAAGGAACCATCTGAAAAGACAACCATAGCCCAAGTTGTGCCAGTTCTGGGCCAAATTCAGCTCTTGGCACCAATATCACGGGGCAGAGCTCTTCATACCAGACCCTCACCCACAGCTGAGACCCTCGCCTGCAGTGCCTCCCTGCTCTGTCTGCTGTTGTTGCCTGAAGGGTGGAAAGAACAGAGTTGTCCAGAGACAGCCTTAATCTTTCCTTCATGTTAAAAACTCCCTACAGATGAAATCAAGGGGGAGCAGCGTGGAGAGAAGGGGGGGAATGTTGAGCAGGGGCAAATATTTCAGAGAAGGGCCTCAAATGTGGAAACCCGAGAAAGTCAAGATCCTTGGTGGGGGTGGAAAGGGGATGTCAAGATTGTGGTCACTTTTGCGACCCAGCAACCACGTGGTACCATTGGTCTGGTCTGGTGGCATTAGGGTTGGCACTGTATTTATGGCTCCTTATCGACAGGTCCTTTTGCAGCCTATCCACAGCCATCACTGGATCCATGCTTTCTCTCGTAGTTTCTTCAGAGCAGCTGATTTTAAGAAGCATCAATGAGTCCCCAAGGAGGGTTCCTGAGTCTAATCTATTCGTGATGTAAATACAGCACAGTAGTGCTGTAAGAGGACTCAGGAGTCACTAGGTCATGGTCTGGAGGAAGGGCCAGTGATATATTGTGGGCTGTCCCCAGCTCCTGGGGATGGAGATTCATGTTTTCTAGGTAAAAAGGGAACCTGTAGGTGGGAAACAGTGACCTTTGGCAATGCAGCAAAGCATGTTAGACTGGCTCTGTGGGAAGGATCTTGTTTTACAATAAAGGGTGTGGGGAAGCTCAGTCTAGAGGAGATGAAGGCCAAGCAGCATGGGGTGGGAGAAAGATGGATGTGGTAGCTGTGGAGATGAGAGACCTGTTTCTCCTGTAGGTGGTCAAGGGGAGATGGACACAGGTCTGAGGAGGTCTGAGCTCTGAGCAAAGCTACCCTGCAGGCAGGCTGTCTAAGCTGAGCCTTGCATTTGCCTGCCTAGCGCCACAGCTACCATCTCTGGAGCTGTGACACACAGCAAATGCTTGTAAAAGAACGTGTCACTTGGGAATCGCGCTATCCCACACTGGGGTCCTCTGAGCTGGACACGGGGCAGGGGAGGAGAGCAAGCTCTCGCTTTTGGTACATGGGAGGAGACCTGATGCAGACTGTTAGACAGTCCAGCAAGGACTCCTAGGTGAGTCAGCCCAATGGATGATCCAGGTGCTGGGACAAGGGAGCCATTATCACCAAAATGGGACTGCCAACAGCCTGAGAAGCACCCGGAGGCCTTCAGAGCAGACCCACTCTGTGGTTTCAGGTGGGCTCCCTGGGAATATTTACTAAAAATTAAGTGACCCTACTGTGAATGTTCTTGTTGATGCTTCCCTGCTACTGGTTCTACTTCTAGAGAAGCTACTCTGTCCCCAGGGCTGAACCTCCCCACACACCCGGCAGCATTCACAGCTCATTTGCATCATCATGGTGCACCGAGTAGAGGAAACCAAAAATTAGCAGCTTTAATTTTCATTGTCAGCATTCCACAGGATGCACAGGCTTCTCTGGATCCACCTGCCCTCACTTGCCTGATAAATATCAAAAAAACATTTAATCCAAGAAATATGAAATGATAACTCCGTTACCATTTTGCAGGGTTGACAACAGATCGCATTACTGGGCTCATCACATCTGCCACCTTATTTTTACATAAATCTTATCATGATTATTGCACAAAATTGTGAAAAATCCTATTTTCTGCTTGAAAGTAAGATGCGTATAGGCAAAAAATGTTGTTTTGTTACAAGACAGCAGCAAGCTGGAATAAAAATAATGATAAAATTCTAAAAATATACAATTTGGATAGCGTTAAAAATTCCTTCAAAAATGTCTTTTCCAAAACCGATGTTTAACAGAAAGATTTTCCTTCCAACACTTCAGCAGTCTCTGCTAGCAAAGAAAGAAAAACTTGAGGTTTGGCCTCTGCCTCCTTTTGCAGACTTGGATAGAATATTCCAACAAGACGAAGTTCAGCTGAGTTCTCCAGTCACTGCTTCAGTACAGGGGAGAAAAGGATGTGATACGCCAGTTAAGAAAGCCAGAGCACTGCTTTTTGATGTGCTGAAGAAGTTCATCTTTAGAGGCTGACATTCACATCCAGGTTCAAACAACTGATTTGGCATCAGTTCCCAGTGCCCGGTAAGGAGGGAATGTCTATTAATATATCTCTGATAGAGAAGCACAGAGGGATGAACTTGGGATCTCTTGTTTGACCAGCAGCTGCTGCTGGCACCAGGCACGCTGGCTTTGAAACTTGTTTGTTCATCCTCTGCTGAAAGCAGATGTCTCTGCAATTAACAGAAATTTAAACAATCAAAAGGAAAATGAGAATGGAGACAGGACATCCAACGCTGTGGTGCAGGGGGATGTGCAGAGCCCAGCTATGTGGATGGTCCTCTTGCCCTGTTGGATGAAGAGGAAAGGAATGATTTTCTGAGCTGGATTGCAAGGCTGGCTGCCTTGATCAGCTCGTTCCTCCTCCAGCAGGCAGCAGCAGCAGCACTTCTGTGCGCGCTTTTTCTTTACACGATGATTTTGTAGGTCTTCTTCCCCAACTCCACAGAAGCAGGTTGGTAATCTTATGAAAAATGCAACAAGACATCTGCCTCTAGTGCTGTAGCAGGACACCTTGCTGAATGGCCTGCTTTTTGCTTTTCAGAAAATCACAGAATAATTAATCATAGAATTATAGAATGTGTTGGGTTGGAAAAGACCTTTAAAGGCCATCTAGTCCAACCCCCCTGCAGTGAGCAGGGACATCTTCAGCTAGATCAGGTTGCTCAGAGCCTCATCCAGCCTGGCCTTGAATGTCTCCAGGGATGGGGCCTCCACCACCTCTCTGGGCAACCTGGGCCAGTGTCTCACCACCCTCAGTGTAAAGAACTTCCTCATAATGTCTGATCTAAACCCGCCCTGCTCTAGTTTAAACCATTGCCCCTCGTCCTATCGCTACATGCCCTTAATGTTGGAAATAACACATTGGAAAATAAATATAATGTTGGAAATAGTAATGTTGGAAAGGACCTCTGGACGTCGTCTGGTTTGACCCTCCACTCAGGGTAGGGTCATCTTCGAAGTAGGATCTCCAAGGATGGAGACTCGCACAGCTCCTCTGGGTCCCTGTTCCAGTGTTTAACCACCTCCATCCTCCATTTCACCTCATTTTGCATGAAATGAAGTGTCTCTCATTGCACACCCATTTCAGCAACTCTTCTTGGGAGAAGACAGCAGATTTAAGAGAGACTAGCCGTACTGTTCCTCTACTTACCAGCATGCCTACAGGACAGCACTGTGCTTATTCCAATCTGTGTATCAGCTGCAGGAAGGCTCAGTGATATTGTAATGTCCATCTGTCCAGGCCTGAGCAATCCAGAGTGCTGTAACTCTATCTTGCTGAACCCACATGCTTTTGGAGGGCTCTCTTCATCCAAAATGAATTGCAGCTTCCACTCTGGGTCTTCATGGTGAGAGCAAGTGTTATGTCTGCACAACAGCGATAGGTATTTTCTGGGGTGCAGAATAAATACTTTAACACAAGCTCTTGGATCTCGGAAAATTGTCAGGAAGTTCTGTTGCTACCAAACTCTGCTAGGCAGCTTTCTGGGTTACAGAGGCTTCTGAGGTTACAGAAACTTCATTATATATCTGCTTCTATAGGCATCTGTGTCCCTTTGAAATTCTCCAGCAGATGGAGGATGAAGCCCTGAACCAGTTGGCCCCGAGACAGATAATTTCACAAGGTTCATGTGGAAATTTGCAAGTCTTGTTATTTGTAATAAAAAGCCCAGGGATATCCGAGCTCTTGGTCAACCCCTCCCTTGACTTTTTCTGAGAACATTGCCAGAAAAAGGACCTAATGATATTATTTCATGCATCATTCTGATGCATGTTCAGTGTTAACATAATGGCTCGAAGTCCCCTTGCTCAAGGGCAAATTTATTTCCTGGCTAACATCTGGCTACTGACTAATCTTTCCTGCAATTTGCCAATTGCTGGCATGAGTGAAAAAGAGAATTATTGAGCTCTTTACCTGCTTGTATCCAATTAGGCAAAGTAAAGCTGCTGAAGGTAAAAACGATGCACTAATGAAAGACGCAAATACTTTCCTCTCTGCTGTCTCCTTCTTGCCAGAACTTAGTGCACATGTCGACACTCACATGGGTGGTAGATAACCACTGAGATGACCTAAGATCACCCACTTCAGAACCTTGTTTCCCTAAGCAAACACTTAAAGAAAAAGTACAAAAAGCAGAACAAGTAGGGATCGATCATAGTCGCCCCTGATACCCTCCGTAGTTCTGGCAATCAGCATCTGGGGATTTTGTGAACCAGAAGCTGTGTCAGACATCAAAGCCTCCTCCTACAAGAAAATAGGAGACATTAAGTGGTTCTATGGATCTATTGAAAAGAAAGAAACCTCTTACCTTCACGTTATGGACAACACAAAGACAAGATCATGGGACAAGTGCGTATTGACCCTGTATAACTGAGCAGAGGTGAAACCAGCATGGTATGGCAAGTGTGCGGTCTGTGTGAGACTGCATTATGATCTTGCAGAACATAAAACTGACTTCCTTCCCAAACAGAAACGCAGGACCATCTCTGTCACTCACAGCCAGGCAGATCCATCTCCACCTGCTCCACTCTGGCCCACTCGGACCCACAGACCCGTATTCCCTTTCCACCCATGGACAGGCAGGTCTTGGGTCACCGGGCACAGCCATGGACCGTTTTGAAACATAAGGAACAAGTCTCCAGACTTGTAAGCCCTGCATGCATTGCCTTCATGCCCCTCTTCAGTGCCCAGCTGCCTACAGGTTCATCAGCAATTTTTCCTCCCAAGGCAAGACCCTAGGAAAGAAAAAGGCTGAGGTTCAAGGAGCAAACACAGCTGGTGCTCAGTAATGCAGGTATATTGCTACAGTGTGCGTGTTTTATAACTTTCTTCTGAGCCTTGCTTGCCGTAATCAGATTATGAAACCTTAGAATCAAGTTAATGCAAACAAACAGATCATGCAGAGAGCAATAAAAATAAAATATCATAATAAAAAACCTAAATAGAGAACATATTCGGTAAACAGAATGCTGTAAACAAACTAATGTGTCTCTCTGCGACAATATTGAGCGAGATATGGAAGAGCCCCAAGAGATGGCATGAAAACACAGCTGTTCTCTCGTTGCGTTAGGTGAAGAGTGAGAGGAGGGACACAACTGCAGCACAGCCCCTATGTCTCCAGGGTCATGGCAGGGACAGCTTGCCCATGCTGGTGGAGCAGCAAGGTGGTTCCTCATGGTGCCTCTGCTCCAGGTGATGCTCTGACTCCCTTACAGGTGAGACTCATGGCAAAATTATCAACTGAACAAAACAGAGGCCATGGCTCCTCTGCAGACAGAACCTGGTGTGAGCTCAGCAGCAACAGGAGAGGAACTGCTGTTGCATCATTTATGGCATTTCTGAAGCTTCTTTTCTCCATGAGCCACACAGCTCAGTGAGGTACCAAGCTTTGCCTCTGCAGCTCTGAGGACAGCACTGAGCCATCACCCTGGGCCAGGACATGATCAGAGGTAGGTAGGCAAAGCAGGAGTTGCAGCATCTCAAGCAGCATCTCTCATGTTCTCGTCTTAAGGAGATCCCATGCTAACAAAAAGCTCAGACAAGACATGGTGTTCTGATAAATATCTGCTGGAGAAAGGCCTGAGATCACAGGCTGTTTGTGGCAATATGTTTACCTGCAAATGTGCTGATTCACAAAGATCCATTGGAGTTACATATTTCACTGATCGTTTTCTTTCACTCTCGTCCTTCCAACTCCTGGTCGTTTTTGTCTCCTCCAGCAAAACTGCTGCCTCTACCAGTGGTGAGTAGCAATCTTATCATTATGTTAGAAACACAAGCATTCTTCTTGAAGATGACTGCTTGCTCCTCGTCTCCTGGATGCTCTTCTTCTCTTGAAAGGGGGCCTCTGGCTTAAGGGTCTTAAGGTAATCTTGTTCTTCCAGACATGTGCTGTGCCTAGATTGTCCCTATTTGGATCAACAGAGATCAGACTAATCGGGGACTGATACAGGTTTAATCCTTCCCAATGTATTGTTTACTCAATGAATTTGCCTCTTAGCTCTTCTCAAGTCATCCCTCAAAGAGCACCATGAGTTTTACAAATGTGTTCATGATTCAGAAATGTTTGACAATTCAGTTGAGTTTCACAACATTCAGCCTTAAGGATGAATGCTAATTTTCCAGCCTGAGTATTAGTCTAATCACTCACTGAAAGCTCAGTCATTATCTGTGTTCCTAAATGCTGCCATTTTTCACCGTATCTCTGTTGTTAGGGCAGCCCTCCAAGTCACCACCACTGTGTCATCTCCAGTTCTCCATCCAGCCCTGACTGCTGTGAAGAATTCTTGGTTGTAAATGTGACACAAATGCTTGTGTTGGGGTCATCAAGCTCAAAATCAAACCATGGGACGTGCTTTGCACACACAGCTCTACTGTTTGCTAGAGAGTCCAGCCGCAGCAGTTACTCCTGGGTCAATCTCCTGCCACTGGTGAAGCACACGCAGTCCGTGTTGCCCTAACACAGTCACTGACTGCTGACAATTTTCACTTTCCACAAAGCACTGATCTAGGGGAAACCAGGCACAAAGGGAGCAGAAAAGGTCCCTCAGCCACCCTGCTGCCCCAAGGCTGGGTGACTTCTGCTTAAGTGATGTCTGACTGATAGTTGTAATTTAAAAACATCAATGGCAGAAATATCATCTCCCCAGTCAGGTTATTAAAGTCTTGTTAGGGTATGGAAAGCTTTTTCTAACAATGAAATTGTTCCTTCCTCCACAGAGATATGAATTACAGTTTGTTTCCTAACATCACTGTATTTGAAGATGACCATAAAGTCCAGCCTCAAGCCTATTTTTAG
This sequence comes from Larus michahellis, assembly GCF_964199755.1. Taxonomy (NCBI): domain Eukaryota; kingdom Metazoa; phylum Chordata; class Aves; order Charadriiformes; family Laridae; genus Larus; species Larus michahellis. The sequence continues at coordinate 1,462,643 of NC_133908.1, forward strand.
GACTAGATGGCCCCATCTCTTCAGTCTTCCCTGTCAGGTTGCGTTGCATAGACCGTTGGTCATTCTCTATGGCTTCCTTCGGATTTGTTCTGGCTGATTTATATCTCCACAATATGACGCTGAGTGCCTAGACTAACAACAGGACCTGATTCAAAACTCACTGGAGTGAGTAGATCTTTCTGGCGATGCTGAATCAGGCATTGTTTGCAGGTTTGTATCTGTGTCTAAGTATGTTCTCTTAATTATTTTTTTTCCCCTGTACAAGTCTGTATTTTTTACGTGGAACAAGGGATTTCTGCAATCACTGGTCATCTACATCCCCATGTGGGGGATCTTCCATGGATAAAAGCATGAAATGCTGCTAAACATCCTGGGAAGGCCTGTTCTGCAGAGGGGCAAAGAGCAAAGTCGGTAAATCATACAAACCGCATTTTCCCAAAAGGAGGTGAGGTGGAGACAGGCACCATCTTGACCCTGCGAGAAGGACAGAAGAGGCTGAGACCTGGGAGGTGGCACTGACTCACCGCCACGCCAGGGACCCTCCTGCATGGCCTGCTGCTTGTGACATTTGGGGTCAAGGAAACCATCCGCTTCTAGGGCACTTTCAAAGACAGTATTTTCACAGATGAGCCTTTACCACACCTGTGATCGTGTGCCGGTTCACTGAGAACCTCTCCACGAGCTGAGTTTCTGCTCTAAAAATGTTCACTTTTCCTAGCCTGCTATTACTGCTCATGCTCTTAAACTTGTCTTGAAAAGCAGTTTACCACCCCTTGGAAGGGCTTAGCAGTCAGTGGAAACACAATTTGCATGTGAGCTGGGCTCTAGCTTGGCATAACCAGGAAACCTGAAGGATGTCAGGGAAATGTTCTGTGCCTGATGTACAGGGGGTCTGTGGATCTATCCGAGGACTGTCTGCACTGCAGTGTCTCCTCCTGTTACACTAAGAAAACTTATGAAAATTCTAGTTGAAAGCTTCATTTTAAAGTCAACCAATTATCTGTAAATTCTAGCGTGATCAGGAAAAAGGGAGAAAGGAAAAGGAAAAAGTGACCGTGATAGCAGCTGCTCTTGGGCGCAGTAAGAAGCAAGTCTGCATAACAAACAGAGCAGAGAAGGCTGGAGGGAAGATGCTCGATGCCTAGGGCTGTGCTGCTCCCACCGAGCTGAGCTGACCCTCAGTGCCTAACTGCTGAGCATTTCCCAAAAAATACCACCAAGAGCGTGTGTTCCCGTGTCAGAGCTTTTCCCGAGGAGCCTTCAAACGTGGGTCAGGTTGATAATGTGGGCTCAGCTCTGTGAAGACCTTCGGGGACTTGCACAAGGCACTGGCAGGAGACTCAGCCCTACCCTGAAGTTTGAATTGAGAGATTCCAACCACACAGCAAGGGCTTGGGGCTTGCAGAAAATGCAGTCTAAAGACAGTTGGATTGTGTGCGGCAAGATCCTCACATACATGCAGGACATATCTGTTTTCTGGAAGGACTGGGGAGGTCCATCCAGCAATGAGTTGCGTGCTAAAGAACATTTTTGTCAGCGACATGGACAGTGGGATCAAGTGCCTCAGCGAGTTTGCTGATGACAGCAAGCTGTGTGGCATGGCCGACACGCTGGAGGGAAGGGAAGCCATCCAGAGGGAGCTGGAGAGGTGGGACTGTGTGAACCTCATGAAGTTCAACCAGGCCAAGGGCAGGGTCCTGCATGCCCAAGCACAAATCCAGGCTGGGTGGAGAATGGCTTGAGAGCAGCCCTGAGGAGAAGGACTTGGCAGTGTTGGGGGGTGAGAAGCTCCACACGCCCCGGCAACGTGTGCTGGCAGCCCAGAAACCCCCCACAGCCCCAGGCTGCATCCCCAGCAGCGTGGGCAGGAGGGGGATTCTGCCCCTCTGCTCTGCTTTGGGGAGACCCCCCTGCAGTGCTGCCTCCAGCGCTGGGGCACCAACAGCAGAAGGACACGGAGCTGTTGGAGCGGGGCCAGAGGAGGCCCAGGAGATGCTGGGAGGGCTGGAGCCCCTCTGCTGGGAGGACAGGCTGAGAGAGCTGGGGGGGTTCAGCCTGGAGGAGAGAAGGCTCCGGGGAGACCTTGGAGCCCCTTCCAGTCCCTAAAGGGGCTCCAGGAAAGCTGGGGAGGGACTCTGGAGCAGGGAGGGGAGCCACAGGATGAGGGAGAATGGTTTTACCCTGAGAAAGGTCAGATTTAGGTGAGATGTGAGGAAGAAATTCTTCATTTTGAGTGGTGAGCCCCTGGCCCAGGTTGCCCAGAGAAGCTGTGGCTGCCCCATCCCTGGAGGGGTTCAAGGCCAGGTTGGCCGGGCCTTGGAGCAACCTGGGCTGGTGGGAGGTGTCCCTGCCCAGGGCAGGGGGTGGCACTGGGTGGGCTTTAAGGTTCCTTCCAACTCTAACTGTTCTGAATTTTTAATCTAATCATTCAAAGCTTAACACGACCATGTAAAACATGTTCTGCAGGCCAATAAAGGTGCCAAAAAAAGAGGCTGGTGGAAGTGTTTTCCTGGGGCTTTGCAATTGGTGTGCTCCACTCAGTTGTCCTCACAGCACTCACCACGAGTCGAGGACTGCACACACCTGGAGGGATTCAATGCGAAACCCAAGTGAGTGCTCCTGATATCCCCCCACGAGTGCCCGGGGGGGTGTCAATGGAGGGAGATCTTCACTCCAGGTGTCTGTGTGCTGTCGGGGGCAGGAACCAAGCAGGAGTGGACACAGGGAGGACAGGCAGGGTGTTGGGCAGCAGGCAACCAGCGCAGCTTCACTGGGGGAGGGCAGCAGGGCTCCGGCGCCTGGTTTTGTTGTGGCTGGCCCAGAAAAATAGGAAATGAACTTTTTTTACAAAAAACATACTGGGATTTCTTTTTAAAAAATGGGAAGGATATGCCATTTTTGTGATTATTTTCTTTTAAAGAGAAACCCCAAGACTAGGACTAAAAGGAAATTCTACTTGATTTCATGTTGGGCTTTGGTTCCACTTCACCTCCAGAAACCAAGAACCTAGAAACTGGGAATTATCCTCTGGAAAACAGACAAAGAAATAAAATACTTCTTTTTGTGTGTCTGCGTTCTTCTCCATTTAGAAATTACAGAAAAAGTGGGGATAGGTGAGAACAAGGAGTTAACAGATGGAATAACTGTGTCATAATTGGTTTTGAACTAGGAAAAGTTTTGACCTGGGAAAGATGGTACTACATTAAAGCAGAAAAAAAATATTTTTCAAAATATGAGAAAGATATTTTTCACTCTCACTTATAATAATACCATCAAAATACATAACAATACTAAGTAATTACTAATAACTAATATTAGTAATAAACTTATTTGTAATCAATAATAAGTAATAACACTACCAAAATAAGAAACTTTTCATACAGAGTGAGAAGGATGAAGTTTTAATTTTTTTCGTTATTTCTCAGGAAACTATTGGTTTAAAAAAAATGTTTTTCTGGGAAATTTTTCATGCCGGAGAGGAATCAGATTTTGAACCCTTTCTCCCAGTTCTTCTCTAAGAAGGCTCATAACTGGGAAGGAGGATGAGGAACACTGGTTTTCCATAAGCCACCAGCTGGGTTCTCCACACGTACAGAGGCTGAGGGACTGCACCTGCAGCAAGGGACTGGATTTCAGGGTGAAGGAACAGAACTTGTGGTGGAGGATGAGGTGTGTGACCCCTTCACCCCCTCTTAGCATCTGCATTTCAGGGTCCTTTTGTGGTCAATGGAGACTCATCAGTGGGCACAAGGCAGGTTGAACTGCTCTCTGGAGGTGCCTGGTTCTTTGCTTTGGTTGCACAAGAGGCTGACGGCGACTAGCTCACGCTGGATGTCCAGCCACCTGAGCTGCTGGGCTAGAGGAAACTGCTTTTATTTTATGTACCTTTGGGTAGATCTCAAATCTCTTCCAGCTGGCTGTTGATGTTCTGCTTTAAACAGCCCATCTTTCCCACCTTCTTGGGCAGTTCAGAAAAAAGGAGCAAACGATGCTCGTGGAAGCTCCCAAGCCCATGGTCCGTGAGAAGGGACCACCACGGGCACTGCTGCCTCTCCAGAGCTAGGGATTATTAGGGTAGGGATGATTAGATCACTCTACCATCGTGGATATCACACACAATTTTTTGTTAGCCATATAACTAAATATGATCTGGCATTGTTGTAATTCTTTCCCGTGATGATGAATAAGAGGCATATAGAATGATGGCAGATGCATTCAAAGGGAAGCATTTCAACAGCTACATTGTTGCTGTAGCAGTATCAACAAACATGTATTTTTTTTTCCTAAATACACGGATTTTTCCTAATAAGAACAAATTCTGTCTGCTCTACTCAGGGAGAAATGTAAAAAAGACTATAGAGAAAGGAAGCCTCTGAAATATCAATTTGTGGAGTGGGTTTGTACGGTATTCTAAAGCTTTTAGTATTTCTAAAGGAAGATCAAATTTCTGTTCAAGCAGTTTTTCCGACAATGAAAATAATTTGCTACAAAAATCAACCCCTTCTGAACTTTCTCTCAGCTCTGGAGTTCTGTGATGACATGACTCAATGCTATTTTCAATTATCTCCCTTTGACAATGAAGCACAGCATTGTCCTTTATATCAAGGTTTTCACAAGAGCCTTCACGCTTTCATGCTGCAGTTGCAATTCAGATGTTTTCTTTTGCTCCTAATTTTTTAATAGACTCTTCCACCGAGCTGATCTCAAAATGAAATGAATCTAATTTAGATTCAAACGAATCAAAACGAGACTTTAAAGCCTTTTTTTTTTTTTCTTTTCTGAAGAAATACGGCATCAAGAGAAATCTTTGAACGCAAAGGAATCCCCAGGGAAGAAGATAATTTTGGCAATAGACTGTGCCATGTTCAGAGGACAAGACCTTGGGGATATGACGATCCACTGCTTTGGAAATATCTGAAGCAAATGCCACTATTCTGATCTAGGAATTATCACCTATTTTACCAATAAGGCCTCTGAATGAGGTAGACCAGGAGTTCCTGTCTCCGATTCCTGGTTCCATCTGAGTGAGCCCAATGCTGAGTCCTCAGCTAACCTGGGGAGAGGTCATTCTGGGCAGAAATTCAAAATACTTCTGGGTGATGTTGCACTGTTGTTGCTGCAGCCTGCAAATACATGAAAAGCATTTACAAAGATGATGCATCAGAGCTATACCCACTGGCAGATGGTAAAAAGAGAGGCAAGAGCCACAGACCGGGACCTTCAATTTGAGCATTAGGAAAACCTTCTTTACCAGGAGGCTGGCACAGCCCTGGGAGAGGGCTCCAGTGGGTGGAAACATCTCAGATCTTGAAGATTGACTCGGTGTTTGGAAATAGAATCATAGAATCATAGAATTGCTGAGGTTGGAAGGGACCTTTAAGATCATCGAGTCCAACCATTAACCTACCCTGACAAAACCCACTTCTAAACCACGTCCCTAAGTACCACATCTACCCTTTTTTTAAACACCTCCAGGGATGGTGAATCCACCACCTCCCTGGGCAGCCTATTCCAATGTTTAATAACCCTTTCAGTGAAAAAATGTTTCCTAATATCCAATCTAAACCTCCCCTGACATAACTTGAACCCGTTTCCTCTTGTCCTATCACTTGTCACCAGAGAGAAGAGGTCAGCCCCCATCTCTCTACAACCTCCTTTCAGGTAGTTGTAGAGGGTGATAAGGTCTCCCCTCAGCCTCCTCTTCTCCAGGCTAAACAACCCCAGCTCCCTCAGTCGTTCTTCACAAGGTTTGTCCTCCAGACCCCTCACCAGCTTTGTAGCCCTTCTCTGGACACGCTCCAACACCCCAATGTCCTTCTTGTAGTGAGAGGCCCAAAACTGAACCCAGTACTCGAGGTGGGGCCTCACCAGTGCCGAGTGCAGGGGGATGATCACTTCCCTAGTCCGGCTCACCACACTATTCCTGATACAGGCTAGGATGCTGTTGGCCTTCTTGGCCACCTGGGCACACTGCTGGCTCATATTCAGCCAGCTGTCAACCAACACCCCACAGGTCCTTTTCTGCCGGGCTGCTTTCGAGCCACTCCGTCCCAATCCTGTAGTGCTGCATGGGGTTGTTGTGACCCAAGTGCAGGACCCGGCATTTGGCCTTGTTGAACCTCATACCATTGGCCTCAGATCATCGGTCCAGCCTGTCCAGATCCCTCTGCAGAGCCAACCTCCCCTCAAGCAGATCAACACGCCCGCCCAGTTTAGTGTCATCTGCGAACTTACTGAGGGTGCATTCGATCCCCTCATCCAGATCATTGATAAAGATATTAAAGAGAACCAGCCCCAGCACCGAGCCCTGGGGGACACCACTTGTGACCGGACACCAACTGGATTTAACTCCATTTACCACCACTCTCTGGGCACAGCCATCCAGCCAGTTTTTTACCCAGAGAAGAGTACACCTGTCCAGGCCATGAGCAGCCAGTTTCTCCAGGAGAATGCTGTGGGAAACGGTGTCAAAAGCTTTGCAAAAATCCAGGTAGGCAACATCCACAGCCTTTCCCTCATCCACTAAGTGGGTCACCTTATCATAGAAGGAGATCAGGTTTGATAGGCATGACCTGCCCTTCACAAACCCATGCTGACTGGGCCTGATCACCCTGTTCTCCTGCACGTGCCGTGTAATGGCACTGAGGAGGATCTGTTCCATGACCTTCCCAGGCACCGAGGTCAGACTGACTGGCTTGTAGTTCCCTGGATCCTCCTTCCGGCCCTTCCTGTGGATGGGTGTCACATTTGCCAACCTCCAGTCAGCTGGGACCTCCTCGGTTGTCCAGGACTGTTCATAAATGATGCAAAGTGGCCTGGTGAGCACTTCCGCCAGCTCCTTCAGTACCCTTGGGTGGATCCCATCCGGCCCCATAGATTTGTGCACCTCCAGGTGCTGAAGCAGGTCCCTCACCATTTCTCTTTGGATTACAGGGGCTTCATTCTTCTCCCCATCCCTTTCTTCTAGCTCAGGGGTCTGGGTACTCAGGGAACAACTGGTCTTACTGCTGAAGACTGAGGCAAAGACTGCATTAAGTACCTCAGCCTTTTCCTCATCCTTGGTCACTATGTTGCCGGCCCCATCTACTAGAGGACAGAGATAATCCTTAGTCCTCTTCCTATTGCTAATATATTTATAGAAACTTTTTTTGTGGTCCTTGACAACAGAAGCCAGGTTTAGTTCTAGCTGGGCTTTGGCCCTCCTGATTTTTTCCCTACATAGCTTCACTACCTCTTTGTAGTCCTCTTGAGTGGCCTGCCCTTCCTTCCAAAGGCCGTAAATCCTCTTTTTTTCTCTAAGTTGCAACACTAGCTCCCTGTTTAGCCAGGCCGGTCTTTTTCCCCGACGGCTTGTCTTCTGGCACATGGGGACAGCCTGCTCCTGCGCCTTTAAGACTTCCTTCTTGAAAAACATCCAGGCTTCCTGGGCTCCTTTGCCCTGGAGGACTGCCTCCCAGGGGACTTTGTCAACCAGGCTCCTGAAAAGCCCAAAGTCCGCCCTCCGGAAGTCCAAGGTAGCAGTTCTGCTGACCCCTCTCCTTGCTTCTTGCAGAATTGAAAACTCTATCATTTCATGGTCACTGTTCCCAAGACAGCCTCCAACCTTCACATCCCCCGCAAGACCTTCCCTGCTTACAAACCACAGATCCAGCAGGTCACCTTCCCTAGTTGGCTCTCTCACCAGCTGTGTCAGGAAGTTATCCCCAGTACATTCCAGGAACCTTCTAGACTGTTCCCTCCCTGCTGTATTGTATTCCCAGCAGATGTCCGGCAAATTGAAGTCCCCCACGAGGACAAGAGCTCGCGATCTTGAGACTCCTCCCAGCCGTTTATAGAATATTTCATCTGCCTCCTCATCCTGGTTGGGCGGTCTATAACAGACTCCTACTACAATATCTGCCTTGTTAGCCCTGCCCCTGATTCTTACCCATAAACGCTCAACAAATAGTGAGAAGCTGGAACGGACACCCCCAATGGTTCTTTCCAACCAACCTTTCCATGCTTCTACATCTGACAAACCATTGACAGAGACAGCCTGAGAGACCCCAACATAAAATAAGGGAGAAAATGTTATGTCTAGGCATTACTGGAAGGCTACATGAAGACATGTGGTCCCTAACTGTTGCAGAAACACCAGGAGGCCACTCCAAGTGGAAGAGTGGCTCTCAGATGGTGAGAGAAAGGCCATTGCTAAAGACACACACCAGTGCAAATCAGGGAGCAGTGATGTTTTCCAGGAAAACAGAATTCTGTAATTCAAGCGCTTTTGTTGGGCAGCAATTATAGGTGCAGGGTGCAACTTGCTGTGCCCCCGTGCAAGTCAATGCCTTGTAAATCCCACCCATAAATAACCCACGTGTTTGGGCTGTGGATGCGATGCGAAGGTTTCCTGGCACTGAGAAGCTGAGCAGTCTGGTCAGGAGAATCCCAGAGGGTTGTGGCGGTGATGGGGCACACGAGTTGGTCTGCCCCCCAGCCTTCCACACCTGACAGACACGGACACCCCACGCAATGGCAGATCCCAATCATCTCCGTTATCCTTTTCAGGAAAAATGGCTTGAAACTGCTTCCTTTCTTGCTTGTTTATTCTCCTAAGGAGCTTTCTTCTGCAAGGAACCTTAAAATGATCAGCTACTGCAGAAAAATGTGACTTTTATAATAAAGGACCAGCAATTATGGAAATGGACTGCTTTCAGTGGCAAAGTGCTGATAAGAACAACAAAAATAATTTTGCCAATAATTATCACATTGAGGCTTGCTGCGCTGTGATTAAAATCTTTCATGTTCCAAAGAAAAGGACCTGTCAGGTGTGTTGCAATTTGCCCATATAAAAAAATAAAAATATTGTCTGTAAAATGGTTACTTGAAAAACATTTAATGACCTCTGGTTATCTATTTAGGGTCTATAACACCCACTGAAGTAGCTGTAGACCATTCAGCAGCAAAATCATCTCAACACATTAAGAGTGAGCAGAAATAATTGAGGTCTGGAGGGGCTGAATGCAAGGAATGATTAAAAGAGATACTTATGCATAATGACTCGAGATGGTACATAATAAGTTTCTTGGAGGGTATATGTAACAAAAAGATGGGATTTGTTTAGCGTTGCACACTGGGGCATAATTAGAAGTAATAGGATTAAATTTATGCATGGGAAAATAATCTGATTATCAGTAATCATTTGCAGCTGTGAAAAAGAAGTTGTATCTGCAAAGGGTTAATTGGCGCTTACAAGCTGCAGCATCTTCCCTCCAGGCATATTCCTGCCTCCGTGGCTCTAGGGCTGGAGCACTTCCAGCAGGTTGCTACAGTCCTTCTGCGGTGCATCCCTTTGGGTAGAGCTGGCCAAGAAGGCTCCCTCTTTGCCAGCGTAGTTTAAATTAGTCTCTTTTTCAGGAACATAACAGTTTCAGTGCAGAGAAGGTGCTGTTTTCATGGGCCTCTTCCTCCACGGTCCTTCAGAGACCACAGCTTCATCAGAGGGGGATGTCCCAGAAGTGGGGTCGGGCAAATGAAGAGGAGAGGCACAGACCTCCCTCAGAAGAACCAGGGGCAGAGGGCGGGTGGGAGGGAGAGCACCCAGTGAAATGAACCCGTAACTCAAGGCATACAACATGTTTCTGTTAGGAGGCAGATCAAAGCCGTTTCTCCTACTGAAAGACCTTGTGGAAGAGGGTAAGACAGTTGAAACTAAATGTAATGGTCTCATTAAAGCGCTGAGTGATTTTTATTCACCTAAGAATTATGTTCTTACTGAAAGACATGATTATTTCCAAGACCGCAGGCAACATCCAGATGAAGAGATGTCTGAATCTATAACAAGCCTGAAAGACTTCACTTCCAAGCACACGTCCAGCCTGACAGCAGAACAATAGCTGACTGTTTGGTGTGTGCCTGCATGTATTAGAACAATGAGTCCCTCTTAGTTTTGTACATCAGGCCCTAAGGTTGTACCCATGCTGAGTAGTCAGAGTGCATCCTGCAGCTCTGACATGTTGGTGGTCTGGACATCCACGTTGTGAGCCTCATTGGACTGCACGAGCCTCTTCTTGCTGTTTGAAGGCAGGCAGGAGGAGGGATGGTTTACTCCAAAGCTCTCATCCTGTTACGAGACTGGAATGTCCCCAGGTCACACATCTGAACCTGTGAACATGGAAGGGCTCCTGAGCATGAGTGAATCCAAACCACCAGAGGCTCCAGGTGACAGACTGACCTGGACTGACCATCTAGGTACAGTATCCTGTCTCCCCTGGGTCCCTGGTGCATTCGTTGCCAGGGCACCTGCCTCTCATACCTGGAATCACCAAACCTTTCATTACATTTGCACCACTCCTGCCCTTGTGACCGCATCTGAGTGGTGTTCACGAAATGCCTGCAGCTGTGTTCTGGAGTTTGTAGGTTTCACTGCAGCATATGCCTCCTGCTAGGCTTTTACAGCCCATGCTAAATCCTCCGCCAGCAGAGTCTGCACTTGAACTAGCTCTCTTGGCGATGTCTTTCCTTACTAGATGGGGAAAAAACTCACCCAAGGTCATCTGTCTCCCATAATCACATCACCTCCCTGTCCTCCTCCTAACGAGCCAAACAGATTGAGCTCTGAAACCACTCCGGGTAAGGCGTTTTCTTTAGTCTTCGAATCACTGTGTTTACTACAACCTTCCCTGTCTTTTTGCAGACTTTTAGAAGGTTGGGGTCGGAACCGAGGTGCATGGCAAGACCCCTTCTCTCACTGGTGGGAGGGGACATGCAGAAGAGCCGCTGTGACACTTGTGTTTGCAACAGAGGTGTACCAAGTTAATAGTAATAGCACTGATGATCTGCTTAACTGGAATTATTGTGCATTTGCAGGACAATAGGGACAATGGCAAACAGGGACAATGTAAAACAAAATAAGAATGTCCACTGAAGAATATTTTTATATTCAAGAATAAGCAGGTACAAGCGTTTGATGCTCAGAGACGGACATGGTTCCAGCAGGCAGCCTTGCTGTAAGGAGCAATCAACGGTAATAAAAAGTCTGAAAAGGGAAAAAATTAAGTTCTCCATGCCAAGACGATTTCTCGCCTACAGTATGCCTGAGAGGCCACTGAGCTACTGCTCCCACAGAAGCCACATTAGAATTTCGTAATCGTAAGTGATGCCTAAGTAAGAGACAGTTACCTATTTTTGTTATCTTTCAATCTCACATGTTTCTTTATGGTGAGGATGTCCTATATTTTATTGAATCGATATCCCAGAGTGGGGAGTATGGATTTTGCTGGCTTCAAGCAATAAGAGTCTAGAAGCAATCAGGAGAAAACAAACAGGGGGATTTACCTTCTCTTGTGGGGATTCATTTTTAACTCCTAGCAGCATGTTGGATGCATTCTGTTGAATGTTATGAGTAATATTTTTTGATCTATTGTTTCACCTTCTCTAAGGCATATTTTATTTCAGAACAATCTTCTTTTGATGTTTTAGAGGTCCTCCTGGCAGATTTCTGAGATGAATCACATCTTTGTCTAACTATTCCCTTTTGAGAAAAAAAAAAAAAAAAAAAAAACCCAACCAAAAAACCCCAAATTTCTTGGGTGAAGTACCATCATGAGAATTTGAGGATAATATTTAATTGATTGACACACTGGAGAGAAAACCTTCTGCATTGTGCCCCAATATTAGTATTTTCATACACTGGGATATAGAATCACTCTTTCAGTCTCTCTGTCTTTTGTTTTTAACATCGGATGAGTGTTAGTGACAATTTTACTCCTGTTTCAAATACAGTTAGCCGCCAGTGTCACATGTCCCCAGAGTGAGCCCTTGCTAGCCAGCCTTCAGGGAGAGATCAGTAATGTAAGATTTTAGTTATATTCTGAGTGCCATCAGTATATTATTTCATGAATCGAGAAACCCACACAAAGAAATTCTGGGGTCTGTATGACCCCTTCTTCCAGGAATTACACTTCAATAACCATGGCCAGCTGCTGATGAACATCCTCTGAATTTTCCACAAATTTTTCCACCACCCAACAGAGCCTCCAATACCAATTGCCTCTAAACGAAACCTACAAAATGAATTCCACTACAGAGCATGTCTTTTCAATACTGAACATTTGCTCATACATAAAACCAAAATAAACAAAAAAAAAGAATGAGGAAGAATCAATGTAAGAGTGCCATCTGGTGACATCTGCCATAACCTTATATCATAGACAGCTTCTTCTCTGCAGTGCAGAGTGGAAAAATTTAGGGACGAGATCCGTGACACGACAGGAGTTTTACAAAACTGATCCATTTTCTCCACAAAATTGGTCAACTTACGTAGGTAACTCAAAATTGCTAGCTGTGGGCTAAGCTCTTTAAAAATCCAGCCCCAAATGTGTAAATACAGGTGCAAAGTGCCTGTGTAATATTCATGGTCATGCATGCAAATTGAGTAATTGTCCTTGCAAATGGCTAATTAGGTACACTGGACATGGCATTGGGATAACTGTGCACACAAATTAAGCCTGTGTTTTGTGCCGAAGCGGTCTGAAAAGCTGTCTCTGGGTTTCTTACCCTAATTTATTTAGATATTAACATCTTGTATTTATGCAAATGCCTGTCATGCTTGGATGTTTTGAAATGCAATCGTGACAATTTGAACATGACCTAATGTCATGCTCTGACGGCTCTTCTTGTCCTAAAGAGGTTAATTTCTATTATGGCCCAATTTAATCCAGTTTTCTACTGGGAATCTGCTCTGCTTAAGAAAACAGAAGCCCTGGATGCATTTCAGGGAGAAGTTGCTTGGAGCTGTCTATTGTTTGTGAATATTTTCACGTTGTCTCCACCTGTAGAGACCACAAAAGACCAAGATTCTCATTTAAAGAGGCTTTGAGTGGGGCTTTGGTTCTGCTTGCTGAGCTTGAACTTTAATCGAGCAGCTCAGGTTTGAGAGACCTAGTAACCATTCTGCCTGCCTGCCTGCCAGTCTCACATTTTAGGGGTAAATAATAAACCCCTGCAAGAAATCTGGGAAAATTAAACCAGTGACCTAATTTTGGGGGTGATGGCTTTTGTCCTTTGCATATTTCTGCTCTTTAGGAAAGATGGCATAGAGCACACAGAGCTATGCTCCCTGGCGTGGTTTTGATGTGGGCCAAATAGCACTGGTCCAAACTAATTGCAGGCATGGTTTGGGAGTAGGAACGGTCCAGCCACCATTCCCAGGAGGCTTTTGGCATGAAACCACTCTGTTCAGGAGGGCAGGAGACTTTGTTAGCACAGGCACAACTCTTCCACGCCAGCTCAGAGACTGTACTTGGACATGGCCAGCTCAGCACATGCAATGTCCAGGGCATCTGGACCCACAGCAGATGATGTGCTCTGCTGGGAGCCCAGTTCAGGTTGTTGCCTTCTTGCTAAAACGATATGGGGCTCTGGGCAGGTCATTCAAGGCATCACAACCCCTAAAGTCCAGGGGAATTAAAGGCGCCAAAGGAACAGCTTACAGTCCCTAGACAGTCATAAGTAAAAGAAGAACCTGAATCAAACTGTCAAACAGTCCCATGGCAAGCAGAGGTGTAACCTCCCACAACCCACAAGTACCCACCAGGCACAGGAGTGCATCTGGTCTGCCAAACTGGAGGCTCTGCCTCCCAAATCAGGGACAAAGGGTGTCAGCAGTCCCAATGCAGAAGGCAGCAATCACCTGAAAAACAGCCCCTCCAGGAACGTGGTTCACTCGTTTCAAAATACAGTCCATGGACAAGGAGAAGGTTGAGCACGGCTTAGCGCACCCCCCTTGTCCTGCACACTCATCCTCCCGGCTCCAGCAGACGTTATACCTCCTCCTTGCTGCACTGTCGTGTTCAGGACTGCAAAAGGGTTTGATGGAGAAGCGTGACAGGACCCATTTTATCTGTGTTCTGCCACATTTTTAGGAAACTCAGCAACTCTGTGAGTTGCAGCAAACTCTGCCCAGTCCCCTCCAAACCCCACAAAGTTCATTGCTGCCAGATGCAAGTCCTCGCAGGTGGCTGCTCGCCCGCCTTGGCCGTCTGTGCTGAGCTGCAACCTCCAGCACGGTCCTGACACCGTCTCCCCGTCTGCCAGCCACACACAGCTCTGGGCAAGGCTTTCCCAGGGCAGGTTTGCTCTTCCCAGGCATGGAAATAACCTTCTTACCAGGCATTTCTACCAGAGACTGCTTTTCTGCCAAAAGGAGGTAGCGTATAGACCAAGGACAGACAGCCCTGGGGTACTGCCGCTGCAGCAAAGCGGCCCACTCCCAAGATTTTGTGTGGCTTCATCTCCAACACACCAACTTCAGTCATTCCCTATCAGCGTCGCTCGCCTCCCATTTACCACACATGATTTTGACAGAGATCTTAGCTGTTATCTCTGGGCATTTTCCTCTGGACTAATTTAGCCTTTCTATCACTAAGTTTTGTTAATGATGATGAACAACAAGGTATACCGGCTGAAATGGATTTCTGTCATTCCAGAAAATTTAGGACACAGGGATCTGCAAAATATGACCTCAATTTAAGTCCATCATTTTCTCCTCCTGGAATTGCTCAGCTGGAATAAATATCATTACCCAGACCAGGGAGACTGGCTGAGTGAGTGGATTGCAGCACACGTACCTGGAGTGGAAGAAATGCAGCTAAAAATCCTACCTCTGTGACAGGAACTGTGAAAAATGGAACTAGTATTCCCAGAGGTCCAGTGAGGACCCTGAACAGTGGCTAGCTGAAAGTCTACCTTCTTTTTTTCTTTCGGTTCAAGAAGAAATTTCATGGTTGGCCTGAGAAATGGCACCGACAAAACATTTGCTGAAATGGATTATTTTCCAGGAGCAAAAAAAAACCCCAACTAGTGCCACCCCAGCCCTCTGGAAAAAAAAAAAAAGCTCCATGTTAGCTTGAATATAAATATTTTCACAAGTTCCTGCAATGGTACTTGGGCAGCAGTGCGTAAAGACACAACCTCGTTTTTCCTGAGAATAAAGCTTTTTATATAGAGAGGGGGAGGGAGCAAACAACTTGGTCACAGGATAAATTGGGGGACAAAGAGGAAGGAAAAAACCCCCTCTCTGGCAGGTTTCTGATGGGGTTGTGCAAAAGGCACCACCAGCACTATGGGTGACAGCAAGGGTGACTCGTCCCAGCTGGTGTGCAGGCACGCGATGAACAGCAAGGATTTCGTATGGGAACAAAAATTAAGCAATCTGTGGCAGGGGTTTAGTGCTTAATTCGGAACGTAATCATTATGCAAGGTTGTGCAGAGGGCGGGCGGGTAACTGATGCCGGAACGTGCAGAATGTGCGGAGAGCACGGAGATGAGGGTGGAGTGTGCACTGAAACACAGGTGGGAAATGAGAAGAGTTCGGGAGATCGGTTGCCACAGGGTTCTCTGGCAGGAAAAAGTTTTGAAAGTGCTGAGATGAAAGGGTAGGTAACCCCTCCGGAGCGAGGAGGAGGCTGGCAGGGAAAAATGTCACAGGCTATTAGCCTCTGCAGAGCAGAGAGAGAAAAGAGTCATTGGCATTTGTATTACAGGAAAGGGTCAATAGGAACAAGCTGAAAATGCAGTGTCTCCACAGCGTCCCTGATTTTCAATCATCAGTAGAGTTATGAAATTTTAGTTCCTACATTCTCCTTGTGAAGGTTTCGGTCTCTTCTGAAGACTGGGACAGAGAGGTCAAGGATGAAGTAGTTATTTTGTGAAAAAATGTTCTCTCAGTAATAACTGTTTTTACCTAGGCTTTATAGATTGTTTGTGTGAGTTCATTCTGGTGGGTACTGGTTGACCTCAGCCTAAGAGCTTATGGGAGAGCATCTGCCATGCAAGATAACACACATAATTTTGGCACTGGCATATGTATGTAAGATCCTTGGGTTTTGATCTGCTTTGCACACAAGGGTCAAAGGAACGGTGGAGAGATACTGGCAGGTTTTGTGTATTTTCACATTTACTGCATTAACAAACGTGGTGCCACTTGCTATTTCTTGGTCTCTAGAAAGTTTGCTCCCAGTCAGAGGAGAAGCTTTGTTTGAAACATGGGGAGAAAACGCCTGGGAAAAATGATTCTGTGGCATAATCTTCTCTTGGTATAGGCTGTAACTGTTTACAGCCATATACATCTGCCTCACACCATCATTTTTCTTCACGGACTCCGGCACAGGACTGTGTGAGTGAGAGAGAGATGTGCAGTTGGAGGGGTGGGAGCTTCCTCTTTTATTGTAATAAGCTCCTCTGAAGTGTCTCAGTAACTTGTACATAAATGTGATGTATTCCCCGGGAGACTGTCTCATGCACTGAAAATCATCTTCAGTTTGGTGAGGCCTTGCTAATTCTTCTCTGAGCAGATGTGGCGATGTCTGAAGGCCTGGCTGTACATCACCACTTTGGGTACTTTTTGCAGAGTTGTGGGGTTTTATGAAGCATGTAAATGGGCTTTTTGTAAGAAATAAGTTGCAAGATACCATTTTCATACATCACTTTAGTATAGGGATGTGCTAGAAAAGCATTCCCTGGGAGGGTAGAGCTGCTGGATCTGTCCTGGAAGAGTGAGAAACCAGGTCTTTGGAGCAGGGAACGTACAGGCTCTCATGTAGGGGCTGTCAGCCCAACAGCCTGTACATGAGGTGGAGTGAGATGTCATGACGAATGCAGTCCAAAGATGCAGCAACCAGGGTCTGGAAACTCAGCGTTACGTTCCTCAGCGCCAGGCTTGGTCTTACAGCTGGCGCATGACTACACAACTTGACATGGCCCAGGTTGGAAAAAAAAAAGGATGAGAAATAACCCCAATTTTGGTGAGGTATTTCACAACACGGCAAACACCACTTTGCCTCCTGTCTGTAACATCAGGGACTACCCCTGAGGACCTTCCACTCCTCTTCCCTCTGGTGCCTCCCCATCCGATGGTCAGCTGCAGAAGCCTGAAGATATTCTCTTGTGTCGGGATCCCAAAGGGAGTATTGAAAGATCAGAGCTCGTAGTTCATTTGTATAATGGAAGGCTCACATTGGTATCTATGGCTAAGAAATAGTCAAACTGGAACAAGCTGCTGCCATAATTTTTATTTTCAAAACTGCAGTCATCTATTGGTCTCAGAATCACCTATGGGCTTTCATTCTTTAGATTACTATATGGAGGGTATTCTTTCCTGGCAGCAATGCGGGCAGGAAGAAGGGACCAAAAGTCAGAGCATGATCTAGCAGGTGATAAAAGCAAGGAGACGTTTAAAACTTACAAATCTTTTGCTATGGGTGCTACACTCAAAGCCCTGTTGTAGGCAAAAGGGAACATGCAACACATATGGAGCTAAGAATATACTGTTAGTATAATTAATGTTTTGACAGCTTAATAGTCCAAATTATCTAATAATTACAGAATAGCCTTATTATTAATATGGTCAAATCATTGTATATAAACATCATGATATATGCCCCTTCTCTCTGGTGTTGTGCTCACGCTCACTGGGTTGGCATCCTCTGCCTTCCCCGAGCCCAATGCGGGGGCTGCGACACGGCAGCGGTGCCCCGAATCCTGTGCCGGGATGAGTCTGATATTCATGGTGGGGTTTCTTTCTCCTCCAACATGGGTTATTTTAATACACTTTTCATCACAGTCTGCTTCCTCGTTATTGAAGCACAGCTAAAATTTGAAAGCTACAAAACCAACATAAAGGACCCCCATCCGTCATGCACTGGCTACCTGGATTTGTTATGCCCTTTATATACAAGATATTGCTGGAGCCATTATCATATATGGCATTCCCATGAGTTATGTATACAACAGTCACTTTGACCCCTAGACAACTGTTGTCACAGCTAAAGCTAAAACCCACCCAGGTCACAGCAATCCCAGGATCTCTGCTGTAGCTAGATCCTACTATTTCAGCTCTTTTTGGGACTTTAGAAAGGGCACACGAATAGACCCTGAACTAACATTTGGGGCAAATCTATCCTCAGCAAAGCAAAGCAAATGAAACCCAAGAAGCTCATTAAAAGTTTGCAGATGCATTTTCAGCTGTAGACAACTCATCAGATGGATTGTGACATTTTCCTAAAACCTGGAAGTACTGCTTGGAAGAGTTGCTTTTGCATGCCAGGAGCCAGTTTCTGTGACACACACCATGGCTTACAGCAATTTTGGGTCTTCTCTTGGACTGTATGAAACCTGACAATCTTTTAAAGACATATGAATGAACAAGATACAAGGTTTAAGGCTATATATCTCGAAGGCATTGTGGTCTGTATCATCTTAGGCACCTTGAAGGAGGTGTTGACTATATTTGGATGAAGGTTTTACCTGCTAACCAGAGCTAACCAGAGCAGCATGACCAAGCATTTAGGGTACACCTAAGGGTATGAGAAGGTCAAATCCTTAAAGATAAGGTTGGAATGTATCTGTCATCAAATGACAAGATAAAAACTCATTATAGTCAAGGTTTCTGTATGTGTAACAAGGCAGCCCAGAGGCTGGTGGGGGTCGCCTGCTTGCAACTGGCCAGATAAAGTGCATTCTCTGTAATATCCCAATACTTGAAGGTCTGATGTTGGCAAGGAATCAATTTTGTGTAATAAACTCTGTGAACTAGCCCTTAACGGAGACGTGAAGGTTGGAGATATCCTGGCCGAGATCTGAGCTGGAAGATCCTTTCACTCAAGCAGCATTACTGCCGGGGTCCTGAGTGCACCAAGGGGCTCTGCAGCCACGTCGCCTCCTCCCCGGGGGCTCGGCTGCCCCTGCTGAGGGTCGGCTCTGACTTGGGATGAGACCTGGGAGAAGCCTTGTTGGTAGCCTGCCCTCAGAGCTGCACTGCAGCTGTGTTGTAGGTGCTCCTGTGCTCCCTGATCCTGAGCTTGCCCTGCGTTGACCATGGACCTGTCATGTCACTACAGATTTTTCTGGCCATCACTGGGCTTTCAGCTGACCCAGGTAACTGTCACCGGACCTGCCCAGCTGTGCTTGCTGAGAGGCGGTGGGAGTGCATCACCTGCCTGCCTTGCGCGCCCGTGGTCCTGGCCGCCCTCCCTGGGCAC
The DNA here is from genome assembly GCF_964199755.1 of Larus michahellis. NCBI lineage: Eukaryota > Metazoa > Chordata > Aves > Charadriiformes > Laridae > Larus > Larus michahellis. The sequence continues at coordinate 1,481,662 of NC_133908.1, forward strand.
AGCTGCCCACTCTTGCAGTGACAACAGGACTGCAAACCAGACGGGTGTTTGAAGCTTTTAGGCACTGGTTTCTTGGAGCTCATCAACTCCGGGGCTCCCGATTAAATAACTGCAAGCTATGCGATAAACAAATCTCAGTCCACCCTGCTGGAAACTTACATTTTAGGCTATGCCATTTATAACATGCGACCGATCCAGGACTGTTGTTTTTCTCATAAAAGGGTGCAGATTTAATGGGTGGTGAGGGTGCCTCCGGCTCCATTTCTGGGAAGCAAGAAGTAATAGGGAATATGTGACTTCTCAGGGCTCTTAATCAGACACATTGCTGTGTAGGGAAGCAGCACAATCGGAATCGTGAGTCCCAGGTGAAGGATTTAAACGGGGGCCCAGGTTAGCAGGAGGGGCTGAAATGGGTAGAGGGTGGGGGAAGGAGGCAAGGGCCAAAGTGGGCTCTTCAGGCTGGGGGAAGGGGTAGAAACTTTTTTCCCTTGGTAAGGATTTGCGTGATCGGAGTAGGAGTAGTTAGCTTGTTTAAAGTATGCATACATATCTATACATATGTATATGAGAGGGGGAGGTGTTTGAGCACTGAAATAAAGCCAGATTAACAGATGGGTCAGGAGTCCTGGGTCAGCTCATTTGCCTGGCAGAGGGGGGGGATAAAACAGCAGGGGGGGGCTGCCCTGCCCTGCCCTTGAATGGGGCAGATTTAACGACTGGAGTCTCCAGGCTCTCCAATCGATGGCTCTCGGAGACAAAGGCAGGCAGACAGTGTTTCTTGGGGAGGAGGTGGCCCAGAAATAGCAGAGCTTCGCCTCAGTTCCTGCTCTTGGAAACCTGCATGGCTAGAAATACAACTCACTAAAAATGTTCCATGCCGCAGTAAGCGACGGGCTGGTGCGGGAAGCACAGAATCCGTCCCACGGAGCAATCCATCAGCGCGAACCGGGCATCCCGCAGCGCTGAAGGGAATAGATTTGTGGAAGAGCTATTTAAGGGACTCTTAATATGTTTCATGAATCACGGAAAGGTGAATTTATATCTTTGGGGGGTCATGGCGGTTTAACAAGGTTTTGGCTAAGGTTCTAATGGCTTATTACTGAAATGTAACTATTATAACATAAAATTTAAAGGTCTTGGCCAGATGAAGTGGCTGAATTTAAAAGTACTCTAGAACCATTGATCTGAAGCTCAAAACCTGCTCTTGTGTGCCCTGGTATGACTCTGGAGTCGCTCCACCAAATTTGGTGGGGTGAGCTGCTTTTGCAGGATGCGACGGTGCCTCTGTAGCTCCTCTCCCGGAAAAGCCGGGCTGCAGCCTGGAGAATTAACTGCATCTTCTCATGACCTCCCAGGCTGCACAACATCTACTGCACCAGTTTTCCTGCACTTTGCAAAGTTGTCCCATTATATGGAAATAGCTTTTGTGCTTTCCAGGGAAAGCCTTAAGGGCTTGGCCATGCAAATTGCAAATGAAGGATTCATGGGACATCAGAGCAGCCTTTCCTCCAAGTGCTTTTTCCTACAAGAACTATTGTCTCCCTAGGCTAACCACTTTTTTTATTATTATTATTTTATTTTCCAACAGAAATGGAGATAAGTTTCTGTTGAAGGGAGTTCTTTCGGACGGGCAGGACTGCACCATGGAGATATAGATATATATATATGCTCCTCTGAGCAAATTTTACTGCAGGTACACAGTTTTTCTTTGGTTATGAAGCTACTCACCCTGGAGACACTAAGTGAGGAATGGTTATTTCAACACCAGTGTAGGCACCTGGTCTTCTGAGACAGTGGGCTCCGGACATCCTTCTCCATCCAGGTCCAGCTTCCCCTTCCCATTTCCAATTCCAAAAAGCAGGGCCCCGTGACCCTCTTTCTTGGCCGTATACACCTCTTCTGCTACAGCAGCTCTTATCAACCTCTGTGATGCTTTCCTCCCTGATATCCACACTGAGATTATCCTGAACACCAACACAACGATGAGCATTTCTTCTGCGAGCTACTGTATGGGGTAACAGGATCCTTATGGATTTCCTTCATTTCCGAGGTGTACTACAGCCCTGGCGTTATTTTTCAGTACTTATCAGTGGGCCATGTCTCGGGTGTTTCTGCACGTTTATCAGCGTACTCTGGAGCGACCCCAGTTCCACCAGCTGCTGCTAAGTGTAGTAGGAAATAAATATCAGACTCTTAAGTGCTGATGGAGAGAAATGGTAATTTTCTAGGGCAGGATTTGTTTCTTCTGAAGATAGATCTCCAGAACAAGTCAGATGAATGGCTCCAGCAGTGCCGCTTTCTCTCCCCGACTCCTTATAGGAGCCTAAATGATGAGCTCAGATAAAGACCTCTGTACTGTAGACATCTGAAGTTATTTGTAAACAGTGTCTGCCTTTGGTTTTTAGAAACTGATCTGAGCAACAGCATTCAGGAAGATGCTGTCTGGGTGTCTGATGCTGACGGAGGTTGGCATGGCCAAGGGCAGAGCCCCAGGATGGGTAAGTCTGGGAATTGCTCATGGTTTGGGGCTGGGTGGAGAAATGGGGCGTCTGGCCGTAGGACACTGTCCTATGGGGAAAGCATCTGGAGCCAGCACTGTATCCGGGCACAGAGAGAAGAAAATAAATCAGGCAGGACTCAGGAATCTGCTGGGCATGACTGATGAGCACTTCTCTTAGCTTCTCTAATAGAGGACTCTCTTTTCTTTCTTGTTTTTTTTGTTGTTGTTGTTGGTTTTTTTTTTATTTTTATTTTTTTTTTAAATAAAAGATTTCTCTCTGTCTGTCTCTGGGCTGAGATAACCTAATCAACTCCTGGAGTGGTGCACAGAGGGAATTGTTGTGGATTCAGCGTATGGGAAAATGAAACCCTGATGGAGCAGCACAGGATGGCTGACAGCTAACAAGAAATTAATTTGGAATGCTTTTACTGCTTATTCGCTTGCTTGTCATCCTTACTATTGCTGTAGTTTCCTGTTGGTTTAATTTTTCAAATTATTCCAGCTCATGATATAATTTACATGATGTTTTGCCTTTTCGTTCCACAAGACCCCAGTCCTGCATTCGTGTGTGTAGCTTCCATCAAGGCAGAAAAAGAAAGCAGGGAGGGAGAAGCCCCCAAGAGAGCGTGTTTTGGGAACTGCTTGTTGAGGAAGGAACCTTAAATTGTGACCCTAGTATATCTTAAAGGTACAGAAAAGAGCAGGCGAGGAAAATGAAACTTAAAAGTGTTATTAAAAAAAATAAATCTTAAAATGAGTCTGAGATTCTTTTCTCTGAATTCTAGATGCTGGCAACACTTGAGCAGTCTCTTTGGGAAAAATACTGTCTCCTTTTATCTCTGCCAAGTGCTGTTGTCAATAAATACAGGAAATACGAGCTGGGACTGTAGTGGATGCCGTAACAGCATGTGCAGAGTGTCCCAGGAAAGCCTTTTGTTTGGATCTTGCTAGGAAAATGGTCAGGGAAAGCCGGTGAAAGGCAATCCCGTATTAGCAGAATTACCAGTGACTCACAGCTGACGTGCCACAGCTTAAAAAACACTCACCTGCAGCGACACAGAGCCCCAGGAGCTCCCCATCACACCTTGCAGAGTCCGCGCCATCGGGGAGAGGCAGCAGCAAGCGCAGCCGCGCGTCGAGGACCAGCACCGAGCGGCGGGCAGGCGCTGTGCCCGCTCTCCCCGATGGATTTCCGCGGCGCTGGGGCCACTCAGCTGAGGCCAAAATTTTGCAGAGGTAAGAAGAAGAAGAAGAAGAAAGAAAACGGATTTATTTTTCCTCTTCTTGCAAGGTATTGCAGCCTTTCCTCCCATCAGCAGCAGGAGGTGGCGCGCCTGGATGCGGGATGGTATTTGTAAGGAAGCACTTTAAAGGGGCTGTGGGGGTACTTTTGAGTACCTGTGCCCCAAGGAGGTAAAACCAGTAAATCTGGAGTTCTTAAATTAACAAGAGGGACAACTGTATATAAGCCAAGAAAGCTGCTTGCACAATTTTAACACAAAATACCCCCTTGGTTTGAGTAATGAGGAAATCCCACATACGCAAAACAGGTTGGGGCAAGGGGTTATTGCACTGAGAATTTGCAGGTTCATCTGTGCCGGGCAGGGAGAGGTGGATGGAGCAGGGAGCTATTTTGTGTGTGCGCTGCATGGGTGTGTGTGTGGGTGTGTGTGCGCTGCAGGGGTGTGTGTGCGCACTGCAGGTGTGTGCTAGCAGCCAGGTAACGCATCTACAATGAAAAACAGGTCACAAAGGCCCTCTTGCCTCTCAGAGATGCTTCCCCTGTACAAGGAGCAGGTTCACCCTGTCTGTCTGCTTGGACTGGCCTCCCCGTCCTGGATAAAACCCCAAGTTTTCCCCTTGATCAGTGAGACACTGTCACCTAACACTGAACTTTTTCCTTTCCACTCAGTTTAGTAAAGCCTCAAAAGACCAGCAAGTGGCAAAGGCTAAACCTCTCCGGACGCAGCGAATTCCCCCGCACCAAGCGATGCTGCCCGGGCACAGACCTCCCTGCCCTGGAAAACAAGCCGCCGAGCTCCCTCGCGCGCGTCGCGGCCTGGGGAAAGGACACACATCTCATTAAACCCAGTCAATCTTGCCGGCGCCCTTTCCTTCCAACCACCTCAGCCCTTCTGAAATACATCGATCGGGGCTGCCGAGCTCTGGATAAAGGTCAGGTTACGGGGCTTGTCTGCTTTGATCTGAAGGCTTTTTTGGGGTGGGCGTCGCGGCTGCCCAGTCTGTACCCACGGCAGGACCCCTCATGCTAAAGCGCAGATGTCCCTGCCCCACTGTTCACGGCCACCTCTGCGCTTCCTACGGACGCGTGGGTTTGGGGGGACACAGCCCAGCCAGTATATCCAGGGCTTTGCTCTGCCAGACTCGGGCATGTGCTTCGCACTGGGAGGTGAGGAGCACGTGCCGCTGTACGGGAGAACAGCGAGAAAACTCTTCTCTGTCTTATCCTGGCAATGGAACCCTTGGGGAAACCCCCGCGTCCCATGGAGGGACAACATGGCACAGGTGCTCTGCGGGGGTTATCCTCTGTGCTTTCACAGGTGCAGGGTGAGAGACCCTCCTGGCTTATCCAATCCAGTTCTCCCATATAGCAGACAAAAGATGCTATGAAAAAAAACATCTTAAAACGACGTGGGCTTCTTCCCTTTGCACCTTTCATTAGAAGGTTATTCCCATGACAAACTCAGGCTGGATTTCATGGTCCCAAGTGATGCAGCTTCCAGCTCTTTTCCTATGCAGAAGGATTCCAGCCTCACAAATCTCAACATTGAAAGCTTTCTCTAGTATTTACCTTTATCTTGCCTTTCTTAATATTAAACAGTTCCTGTTTCATCCTCTGCCTCCACTATATTTACTGGTCTTCCTATTTGGAGCAGGATGATTCCTCTAAGCCTTTTTCCTTTATGCATATTCATATCCAATTAGTGAGCACTGGCAAAAAATGGACATTTCAGCCCCGACATTATTGCGATGCTGCTGTTTTTCTCTTGCGAGGCCTTCAGTTGTCTGCCAGGAGTATTTTGTGTCACAAACCACGTTGCAAAAAGTCACTCTTTTTTTTCCCCACCCCAAGTATAGTCCATTGCCTCGGTCCTTATCTGGGAATTCGTTTCCTTGATTTGTCACAAAATATGTACCCCTTTGGGCAAACCTTTGTGCCCCAAGTCCCTGATTTAGCACTTCCCACGCTTGCAGTGCTGCTCTCACTCCTGTTGTACAGTCCAGATAGGAGGCATTGACTCTTAGGAGGGTACTAGAAATAATCAGCTAATTACCTGGCTATCACATATAAGGGGTACATATGTGGCAAAAATGTATTTCATAGAATCATAGAATCACAGAATGGTTTGGTTTGGAAAGGACCTTAAAGGCCACCCAGTGCCACCCCCTGCCCTGGACACCTCCCACCAGCCCAGGTTGGGCCTTGAACCCCTCCAGGCATGGGGCAGCCACAGCTTCTCTGGGCAACCTGGGCCAGGGGCTCACCACTCTCAAAATGAAGAATTTCTTCCTCAGATCTCATCTAAATCTGACCTTTCTCAGGGGAAAACCATTCCCCCTGGTCCTGTAGCTCCCCTCCCAGATCCAGAGTCCCTCCCCACCTTTCCCGGAGCCCCTTTAGGGACTGGAAGGGGCTCCAAGGTCTCCCCGGAGCCTTCTCTTCTCCAGGCTGAACCCCCCCAGCTCTCAGCCTGTCCCCACAGCAGAGGGGCTCCAGTCCTCCCAGCATCTGGATCAAGTGCAAGGAGCCTGGTCTCTAGGAACGAGTTGTCAGCAAGCGACAAGTGTAAGTTAGCCAGCACAGCCCACAGGCAATGCCAAAACACCCTCCCTTTGCAGCCTTTCAGCCCATCCCTTATGAGAGGACTGCCATAACTGAATAAAGGCCTTCCCTTTCTCCCAAGAGCCTTGCAAATTGTCTTTTCTAGGGGCATTTAACTCTAAAGCTTTACCAAAAATCACATCCCGGAGGCGCCTTGTTTCCCAAAAGTTCTCTATGAAATTGCCTGTCAGGGGAGCTGCCTGCGTCGCCCCACGCCTGGTGCCCCTTCAATGCGGTTTTGTTTCTTTTCCCTGTGGCAGAGATCCATAGGAGGGGGCAATTGCCTGAAGACCAAGTTCCGCGTCCCTCACTCCCGGCAGAGGGGCCGTACCTGTGCGCAGGCAGCATCTCCCCTCCTCCGCGGGGGATCCCTTTGTCTCTAGCCCTGCTTTCCATGTCCATGTTGTGATTTCTCCCCGAAAACTTTGTGTGCGTGTGTGAGTGAAATCTTTTGGTGGGTTGGTTTATATTTTCCACCACCCCCACCCCTGGCTCTGTACAGTGAAAGCCAGTAGGGAATAAAAGCCCTTTGTATATGGAAACCTCACGCTATGCTCTAAGGGGATCCTCCGGGATGAGAGGTAGCAGAGAAATGTAAATGTATTCTTTGGATGAGCCCTCTGGATTAGCGTGTGAATTTTCAGCCGCTTTTCCGCAGCAGAGCTCTGAGCCGGGGGCTCTCTGATTACACTAATTCACATGTAATCTCTCTGACAGACTCGGGTACAAGGGTGGGAGATCCCACCTGGGCCCGGCTGCTCCCAGCTCCCGTTCGCCTGCCCCTCGGCAGCGACCTCCGGGGAGTGCACCGGCTTTTGCATCCTGCCCTTTGACTATTGCAGGGAAAAAAAGGGCCGTTTATCTGTTTGTTCTCGAATGTAATACAAGCTCAAGTTTAAGCAAATAAACAAAGCTGGCTATTATGTAATCTGCTTTTTCTCGGCATCTGCGTTTCGGGATGCAAATCTCGGGAAGGCTTTGATTACAGAAACTGGGGCACTCGCAACCTTGACAACAATTTCAGACGTGATCTGAATACAATGCACACCGACGCGAGCAGAAGCTGGGTCCCAGGGGGGCTCCTCGCCAGCCTCTCTGGGCTCTCACTCTCCTAGGGCTACTTCTGGGTACAAGGCCTGCTGGAAACGGCTGCTTGAGCGATGTTATGCGCTTATATCTAAAGAACAGAAGAGTTTAAAGCAAAGCTCCTGCTCTGCCTCCACAGAAGGTGCTCAGAGCGACTACTCCACCTGATCTTCCACCCTCAGCAGGGAACACATGTATGAAAATAATCTTGTAGCCCTGGCCACAAAATGCAAATATACAATTCTCCCATCCTCCACCTGACCCAAGCACGCTGGAGTTAGCGTGGACAAGCTTCCAGGAGAGTCCTGCTGAGGACAGAGCCCCGCATTGTGCTATTTTATGTTTTCTACCTCTGCTCCAGAAGTTGGTATCAGCTTGCCTAGTAATTTTACTTACTTTTTACCAGCACCATTTTCCACCTTCCCCTGTAATTGTATAATTAACATGCTTCATCCATCACCTCTACATCCACCATCCATCATTGTTTAAGCTGAGCATGGCCGTACACATAAGCGTTGCACACATTAGCCGTCACCGACAAGGGAAAATGTACATCCAAGTGTGAGATGACACTACAGGCAACCCCGATTACATGGAGTGGCCATGGGGCTGTTTCACCCACTTCTTTATCCCCAGACACAAGTGTACCCCACTTCCTAAACTAGGTGAGCTGAGCTGTCCCCTGGAAACGTCTGTCTCTACTCCAGAGATAAATCCAATTTCTAAAATGAATCTGTAACTACAGAACGCTTACATGACCTTAAATCTGCCCTGTTGTGATATCAAGCCACGCATCTAGAGCTATGATTAACCTATTTCAGTGCCTGTGGTACCAAAGGAAAGGAAATAAACTACTTTTTATCATGTGGTGCCCAATCAGGATAAAAAATCCCTTCCAGACTGCTTAGAAACCAGTTGGTCCTGATACCTTTCCTCGCAAAACGCAGCCATAAACACCCTTGTTTCATCTTTTCTTCTTACCCTGATTGTTTCCATTCTGCACCAAAACCAGATGTGACACTGCCAGTGCAGCTTCATCCAACGAACCTCACTGATTAGCAGTCACCTCACTAATAATAACTTCCCGGCACTTTTTTCTCACCCTGAACACCTTTCCGAAATGTAAGAGTGTGTTTTGCCAACTGTCTGTGCAAAGCACGTATGTTCCCGCAGCTCCGGCTTTCCTCCCTGGAGGAATCAAAGGCCATCCGCAGCTCCTCAGGATCGCTGCAAGCCTGTCTGATCCACGGACGCTTATAGACCCGGGTGCGCCTTGTTTTGCAGCCTTCACTCTTCTCTTTTACGGTGCCTTCATTTCCTTCTGGCACCTTCTGGAGCCCTTCCCATGTTCTGTCATTTCAGCTAGCACTTGCTTGAAGTTTCGCCGCTGCTTTGTCACCACGTCTCTTTCCCTTGCCCACTTTGGCTCCCAGCATCTCCTTTTCAGCCGCGTCTTTGCAGCGCAAAATACCACAGCTATCTCCATTGGGAAGACTGTCAAGGGCTCTTGATTTCAGCTCCACTTTTGAGATACCGTGAGCTGTCTTCCTATCAGGGAGATACACATTTCTCCTGCAGAGTCCCTGTTATCCCCCTCTCAGTGAATCAGGGCGGAATACTACAGCTCTTTCCTATTCATGCCCTAATTTATTTTGCAAGAGCTTTCCTGTGTAGCAAATGCTGCGTCTCCCTCACCCGAAAGACATCTTTGTTCCTCTCACTCTGCTTCAGAAATATGTAGAGCCAAGCAGGAAAAGGATGTTTGCTTGGTTGTTTATTTACACATTCCCCTCGGTATTCACAGCTTCTGGGGTAAGTTGTCTCTCTTCACAATAACCTGAGAGCAAGGAGGCTGTTGTGGGCTTTAGGGCCCACCGTATTTGTCGGCATCTTTCATTTTCCTTTAACGAGACCCTCCAAGAGTGGAGGCTGCAGCCAGGCTGTGCCCATTCCCCTTTCCCAGCCGCGGGAGCGATGGCTGCGGGAAAAGCCCCAGCACATGGACACCGCCTTGGCGATGGTCCCCCTGCCCAGGGTCCTGCCCAGGTCCAGGATGGGGATGGGGATGGAGGCGGCTGATGGGGAGTATCCCTGGGAAATGCTGAGTGGTGGGAGGGAAGGGGCCGGCTTGTTTGGAGGAAGGAGAGACGGGAAATGTTCACACCTTCTCCGGTATTGATGGACTCGTGGGTCCAGGAGCTGCTGCATGCACAGAGGCTTGCTGAAAATGTTGAGTGGAGTCAAATTAAAAGGAGAAAAGGAAGGTCCCAAGGAGCTGAAGGAGGATGGGGTGAGGAAGGCAGCCCAGGCCTTACCGGAGGGAGGGGAGAAGCACCCACCAAGAAATGGGAGGACTGCAGAGGAAAAGAAAGGAAGAAGAGGTGTACGTTCACACATGCCCCACGTCCGATGGAGATGAGGCTGATGTGGGGCCACGGGTAGAAGAAGCTACACGCCAAGGTTGAAGCACTGCTCCACGTGTGCTCCAGCAGGAGGTGGCAGAAGACCTTTGAGATGTTCCTCAGAGCCATGCTGCAGCACACCAGGGGGGAAATCAGTGGCTCTCTTGCTCCTCCATTTCCACAGACAGTAAACCTTCCCCCGACAGAGCAGGGAAAAAGCAGAGCAGCCTCCCCTCTGCTGTCCCTTGCAGCTAATTAGAGGGTCTGCTTGCGTCCTGCAGCCCACAGCCCCTGTTCCCAGGGGAAGGGAAGGTGTACTGGAGGCACCCGTACACCTCTGCTCAAGCTACGTGGAGAACTTGCTTCAATCCTGGGCAAGTGACACATTGAAAAAAAAAGTTAATTAAACTAAAGGTCAGAAATTCAGAATAAACAAAGGCGAATATTTCATGGGAGCCTGGATTGTGGCTGTATTTAACAACGACTTATTTGGTATGAGAACAATTCTAGCATTAATATCAGAAAACAAGAACGCTGTAAATCCCTGAGCTTGAGTACCAAAGCCTGCATGAGGAAGCCTATGGAAGGGCAGTACCCTTTCATGGCCCATCGCCATCTCATTTGATTCACCAACCCAAGGCAAACAACGGCCCCTGGGCTCCCAGCCAACCACCCCCCAGCTCACAAGGGCAGCTCCCCTTTCAGAGATGGTGGTGGTGGTGCCGCTGGTCATTCCAAGCTAAGAAGAACTGAAAATTCCTCCAGTGCTCCTGGGGCTCTGAGACTATTATAAAGTGACCACGAGAAGAGACTTAATTAAAAGTGCGCACACTGTGAGCAGCCTTACAGTCTTGTTGCTTTGTTATTCTCTGCCTTCTTTGTTGTTCTGGCACCAGTCTGCTGCCATGCATCCTTATTTAAAATGGAAGCGTTTGGAAAAAGGCTGGTTTTTTCAATGTCTATTGAGTCCTTAACATGTTTTCATGTGCTCTAAAGTGAATAATCATAATAACGGAAAGGACTCCCTTTTACAAAGCGTGCGAGCAATAAAAGCTTCGTGCTGCTTGAATAAATGACCAGGAAGCTGTAATATGGATCTACGACATGCATGGCTTTGATTATTACAAAATGCCATCGCACTGTGATGCATAAGAAGTATGTGCATGGAAGGCAGATCAGAGAGGAGCATCCATCCCCACGCTCACTCGCGGAAAGAGAGGCAGAGGCTGGCAGCTGACTGCCATCTCTGGGACAAGGAGATCGTGACAGGGTGTGAGGGATGCACAGAAGATCCCGGGTGGACTAGTGTGCGCTACATTCACGGACTTAAGAGCGAGACAGCGTGTCTGAACCGGTTGCCTGAGGCTCAATTTAAAGTCCATTGAAGAAAACAGGCTCCTCCAGGCGGGAATTTGGGTGAGCTGGCTGAGAATGGGATAAATAGCCTTCTGCCTTTGTGTATAGGAAAGTGAATGAGTTTTACAGACAGAGATATCTAACTTTAGTGCCCAAATGGGGGCAAACCCATTCCCCCACTTGAGCCCATGTGAGGACGTCAGGCTGCCGGTCCCCCTCACGGAGCCCACGGGGGGGTTCCCGTTTATCATCAGCGCACTCAGCCTTTGACCACAGGGACCAATTCCCACATCAGACGTGCCTCTGTGCCTGGCTGGATGTGTCACCCTTCCCACTGCTCTGGTGGTTTCGGACTCAGCTGCCATGAATCGGGAGAACAGGAACATCACTGACGCCTCCAAGGGGAACTCAATGTATTCCTGTGTGCCCGGTGATAAGACTATTTAATTAAAGAATAGGGATCTGCGGCTCTTCCAAAGTTCTCCATCAGGTTTACTTGATGCACATGGGAATAAAGAACGCGCTATTTTAGGAGCAGAACCGTGTAATGCTTCCCTTAAAAAAATGAGCAAGATGCGATTGTCTGTCTTACTTCAGAATAAGCGAAAATACTACCAAAAGAGTCTGGAACATGAACGTTTTGGTTATAAATGCGGGTGTGTGCGTGCATGCGCACGTGTGTGTGGCTATATTGAACCAGACACAAGATGGCAATTGGTGCCACCTTCAGCCCAGCCGAAGACGCCCAGCTGGCAGCAAAGAGTCAAGGAATGACACCAAGAGCGCAGCTGTGCCGGCAGCCTGACGCATGGGGAGAGACAGCCCCATCGCTCAGCCCATCCCCTTCCCGGGGGCTGCTCCCGGCGCTCGCTGCAGGGTTACCGACCATCGGCAGATGTGCTGCAGTCCTGCGGTTTTCTTCCCCGCTGACAGTAATCCCCACTGCAGCACGCTGAAAAAAAAAAAACCATAGATGAAAGAAGAGAGCGATTAATGGAGGTTCCTCTAAAGGCAGTGTTTGACCCAGAGCCGGGCTGCTAATTGAACCGGAGTGTTTTCAGAAGTATGCGCAGACTCAGTGTTTGAAATAAGGAGTCAGTTCATATACTTAGCAAGCACCAGCACATGAAATGTGGGCACCAGAGTCTAGCGAGACCGACTTGAAGAAATGAGAGGAAAGTGAAGCTGCACCTAGAAAGACCCCAGACACACTGTACAGACAGACCCAGAGCACAAATGCTGGATTTGCAGACAGAAGACCTTGCTGAAGCGTGTTGATAATGGAAACAAGAAAAGAGTGTGATAAGGAGAAGCTGACAAGGGATAAAAATGAGACAGCAAAAGTAAGGCTTTTGTTATTTTGTCAAGGAACAAAAACTAGAGGAAGTGAGAAAACTCAGTGAGGAATAATAGCAAAGCCACTAGACAAACTAATAAATATGTCTGATGAAGAATGTAGCTCTAGCCAGGAGGAGACGGGAGATGGATACCATTTTCAATTCCAAACAAAAAAGGCAGAAATAGGGGAATAAACAGTTACACTGGAGCGCAAAACTCTGGCATCCACACGTAACACTGGAAGCGGAAAAGCTTCCCTATTTAAAGACAAGATAATTGTTGGGCGTGTAATTTCACCTTTACGTTAAAAGTGGTTTGGAGAAGCAAATCTAACTCCAGGTAAATGCGCCTGATTGCACAGAGAGCTGAACTGCCCTGGGAAACAAATCAGACTATGGCAAGGCAGGAGTGGTTTGCCTGGGTGTCCTCCAGTGCAGGACTGTGACAAAGGCACGTCACGGACAAAGTGTCTCTGCAGACACCTGAGGCCACGGTAGGTATTGCAGAAAGCATGGCAAAAGGAAGGAAAATGCCCATCCTATTTGATGCCGCTTAGTTTCCAGATGACGCATCCACACCGGCAGCAGTACAGGCATCTGGGTTGCTGTTGGAAGAGATTTTCCGAATGAGTTCAGCAGATCCAGAGATAGTTTTCAGAAGGCATCTGCCAACCATGCATTTCTCAGCTTGGCTATTAGACTGATGACTAGTAAGAGACCGCCCTCACCCGTTGGGCTGCGGAACCAGCTGGGGTATAATGCCCACAACACCAGCAGATGGGAGAAATATGAATTCTTTCAAATACATTTCTAAAAACTGAGCCTGTGCATAAAGTAATTTCTCCACAAAGAAGCCACAAAACATGTGCTGTTGCCCAAGAGATCTTTGAGCAAGGGAAAACTCAACCTTGAGCAGAAAGGCATTGGTGGCCAGTGCTCACAGGACAACGCCGGGACATAGAAACTTAACAGAGAAGGGACGTGGCGGTATACAAACCAAATGTAAGGCAGTATTCTGCAGATGGGTCCCCAGCAGACAGGAAGAGGGTAGATATTAGATAGATTTAGATTAGATTAGATATTAGATTTAGATTTTAGATATTAGATTAGAATTTAGATTTTAGATTAGATATTAGGAGACATTTTTTCACTGAAAGGGTTATTAAACATTGGAATAGGCTGCCCAGGGAGGTGGTGGATTCACCATCTCTGGAGGTGTTTAAAAAAAGGGTAGATGGGGCACTGAGGGACATGGTTTAGAAGTGGCTCTTGTCAGGGTAGGCTAAAGGTTGGACTCGATGATCTTAAAGGTCCCTTCCAACCTCAACAATTCTATGATTCTATGATTCTATGATTCTATATAGTCCCCGATGCAGCCTGTGAGACAGCCGGAACACGTTTCTCCATGAGCACTGGTGGACGAGGAACTGGTGAGTCTTCAGCCCTGTCTCACAGGGGTCTGATTCCAAGCAAAAAATTCAGTGGCCTAGAGGGATATTGTTAAGCGTGATCCAGGATTGTGTTTTCTTCTTCTTTTCTCCTTTTTTTGTCCCACATCTGGACTTCATATCACCTCAAGTATCCACAAGTTAGACGTCTCCAAGTCTGATTTCATCACTGTCAGGCCCCTTCGACAGGGAGAGACGGACATCTCTGCAATGTAATTCATGCGACCCACGCTTTGCCCCTGGCTGGAGGAGACCGTTTCTTTCTACTGCTTGCAAAGGAGGCAGGAGGGCAGAAGGGAGCAAGCCAGAGGTGGTGCCTCCAAGGCCTGGCCTTCATGAGAGATGGGATTTTTGTTTCTTGGCAGCAGCGAGTCAGTCTGCTGACGGAGGATTGCCCTTTGCCCGCTGCACCCAGCTGGACCAAACCCTGGGGCTGCACTGCAAATAGCAGCGGCACTGGAATGGCAGCTATCATCCGGATGAAGGTGCAAAGTCTGGGCAAAAAAATTGTGGTGCATCCACCCAAAGACCTTGCCTTGAAAATCGGGACTTGCAGTGACGTCCATATCAACCTGTCCATTGGGCCTGTGGTCAAGGAAAGAAAGATTTCAAAGTTATACATTTAAAAAAAGCAAGACATTAGAAACCACAGGACTTTTGAGCTATTAGGCTGCCAGGCAAGTCAGAGAGATAGCCCCTAAGATTTATTAACATTATCTGCTACGCAACTCCTGATACAGCTTCAGAACTTGTGGGAAGTCTTATTTATCAACCACAGGGAAAGGACAAATGTAAGAACAGACCATGACAGATAATAATTCAATGTGCTGGGTGAACCTACAGAGACTGGCATTTTTCATTTCACTTCTCTGTTTGCAAAGAACTTGGCACTAGTGTTGTTTTCATTTAATTTCTCTGTTTGTAAGAGATTTGGCCATTCATTTTGGCTGGAGATCTGATAAGCAAAGCTAAGGAAACACAAGGCACATGTTGTTCTTGAGTGGAGCAGAGTCAGGGAAGCTGAAGAGAAAATAGGTTTTTATTAACAACTCAAATATTGACTGGATGTTGCAAGGAGGGAGGGGGGAAAAATTTGCTCCAGAAGTAACCTCAGAAGAATCCCAGACTGTTGCTGGGAAAGTCTTCTGGTTTCTTGCCTTGATAAACATAGCATCACACTGGAAAATAGTCTTGTATTGTGCAAACGTTCGTGGTCAGCGCGGGGAGATGCACATATACTTACAGGAACCGTCATGTACAGAGTCGCACGGACTGCTCGGATGTAGCTAGATGGGGACGGAGCAGTGCAGCACGAGTTCAGGTACCTCTAAGAGCAGACGTAGAGATGTGAGAGTGGGGTGGCACGGCTGTGTCAGAGGGATTTGAGTGTGGGTGGAAGAGCAGCCCCATGCGGTGTGCAGGAGCAAGGAGCTGGAGGCGTTTGCGGATGCCAGGCTGCAGGCAAGGGCATGGCAGCAGGCGTGAAATTGTAACGGCTGGTGGAGTCCACAGGCACCATCCTGGGCTGGGAGCAAGAGGGTCTAATGGGCTCTCTAGTTTCCCTCTTCTGTCTTTCAGTAAATAACAGACACAGGAAAGGAAATTATTCTTCTGAGCCAGCCAGAAAGAACCCTGCACTTCCTCAACAACTCTTCCTTCTTTTGAAAGAGATAGGAAACTAGGGCAGAGAAGACGCAGACCATTAGGCATTGCCAGATTCAGTTCTGGGCTGACGTCTGACGCAGTTTTCACCAGAAATACCCAAGTTCTCAGCTTAGACCTCCGGGGTAGTAGCTGGTGATTGACAGGGTAGGGAATTAGGATGGGATATTCTGATGCGGTGACTGATGTAAAGCGAAGTGCCCTGCAGACAGGAATCGGCAGGCTCTGGGAGATACAGACGGGGAAAGCAAAGGTACCTTGCATGGGAGCAGTCACACCAGGATGAAAAATGGGCCACCTGGGCTATCTCATTCCCAGCGGATCTACTTCTGCATCCTGCAGAAAAATTCATAAGCTGCTCCTCTGTTGGGAGGCAGAAAATATGGTCTGTTCAGAACACTTCAGATATGGTCCATCAAAAGCACTTTTCTGCCCCACATTTCCACTGGTGTGCGAGACGGCAGTGGGGGGGAGCAGCCCCTCCAGAGGGCTCGGTGGGGAGGGATCCCCTCCGCAGGAAGGTTTTGCTGGAGGACGGAAGGTGAAGGGAAGTCCTGAAACACATCCAGATGACACATGCTCCTTTCTCCCGTATGGGGAAAGTTTCTCTTTCACCTTTTCCTACCAAAGACACTCCCTAAAAAAGGAGTGAGGGAGTTTAGAAATAAAGGCAGGTTTCACTGGAATAGAAACTGGAATAGGCATCTTCTCAAAGCAGAGACAAAATGAGCCAGAAAAAGAGTCTGTAAATAGATTTGTCTCCTGACACGGTGTCCTTTCAGGCTTGCTTCCAGCACCTTTTTCCAGGTGTCCACACCAGCTCCAGGCGGGTTGGCAGGACCTTAGGAAGAGCTGCTGCTTCTGCCACCTTGGAGGGCGGTCACCGTGTGTGCTCTCCGCTCCCCGGTCCCCAGCTGTCCCTGGGTCACTGCTGCCCGCGTGGGGAGCTCAGGCGCTCCGCGCACCCCCTGCCCCACCGTGCCCTCCGCGGGTCTGGTGGCTGCCAGCGAAGAAGAGGCATCTCCTCCTTCCCAGGCCCTGCTTGATCCCCGCTTCCAACGCAGCGTGCCCCAGCAGGGAGGGGAGTTCGGTTCTTGTATGAAAGCCCCGCTTTCCCGTCGTCTGCCTCCGCTCCCCTCCGTGAAGCACTGCCGGTGGCTCCAGCTGATAACCCCCACCGAGCCCCTACACCCCCACCCGAGTGTGAGGCTGGTTTGTTACCTCCGGCCAGGTCTTTGGGTCAGGGCTCACACCGCAGGCCCCTAAAAATTGCTCCCAGCCCTTGCTCCTGCCAGGCAGGTCCTGACAAGAGGCTACAAGCTGAAAAAGGAAAAGCAAAAAGCACAAAGATGACAATGAGCACAGCCCCACTTCGCTCAGTTTTGCTGGACTGAATTTATTGACATACTAGTATTCATCAGCAAAGTGTTTTCCGTACATATTATTTAAAATATTCGTTCAGCTGCTTGAAAACCCAGGGACTTTTAGTCCGCTCCCCTCCTCTCCCACCCCCACAGTAAATAAGTTCTCAAGGGTAGAAGAAAGGAAAAGAAAAAGGAAGAAAATGAAACACACTTCGGCTTTTGCTATTGGTTGCAAAGCCATTTTCCACTGGAAAAATGTGTAAAAAGAATATTCTACTAGAACTATAGCAAAATAAGTTATTTTCGGCGGGGATTCTAGGGATGGGTATGAGTTAAGGTGGTTAACTCTTTTCCTAAAACCTTTTTCTCTAAATTCCTTGCTACTTACCTATTTTATCTAACATAAAAATATTGTTCATCCTTTTCTCCGGCTGAATACTTTGTTTTCTCATAGCTAAAAAAACCAAAAATTATAGCTTTCCTCTGAGCATCTCTACAACCCTTCTGATTTTCAGCCAAACCTAGTCATTTGCAAAGGTGTTATTCTGGTATCTAGCAGACACCCTGCAGAATCCATGGGCAAGTACACTCCTTTTTGGTCAAGTTAAAGCCTGTTGACAGGAATAAAGCTCTCTGGAAATTGCAAAAAGTAGATAGGAAAAGTTTCACGAGAAGTTTTCTGCTGGGGGAGCATTGCAACTTGGCATAGCAGAGGGATGCCTGTGATTATTTGCCACCGGCACATTGGAAGGCATTAGTTTTTTGTTAATGGGGTACTTAGACAATAAAGCCTTGGAATGTGTTAATTTCTAGGACTGGATGTGACTCGACTCTACAATGAGGACATTTTGCCAAGATATGTCTGGTGTTGGCTGTCCTGACATCACAGATTCAGCTGAAGAACAGTTTAATAATGTTTTGATTGTGGTTGCGATGCCAGTACGCATTCATTCATGATGGACTACAGCAACATGGCACTCCAAACGTATCGCCTGATGTACGGCCATGTCGAGCTCAGAGTAAATGTAGGAATAAAATGTGCTGGGTCGTGAAGGGACAATGGATTGAGAGCAGCCCCGAGGAGAAGGACTTGGGGGTGTTGGTGGATAAGAAGCTCCACATGCCCCAGCAACATGTGCTGGCAGCCCAGAAACCCCCCGCAGCCCGGGCTGCATCCCCAGCAGCGTGGGCAGGGGGGGAGGGGGGGGATTCTGCCCCTCTGCTCCGCTCTGGGAGACCCCCCTGCAGTGCTGCCTCCAGCGCTGGGGCACCAACAGCAGAAGGACACGGAGCTGTTGGAGCGGGGCCAGAGGAGGCCCCGGAGCTGCTGGGAGGGCTGGAGCCCCTCTGCTGGGAGGACAGGCTGAGAGAGCTGGGGGGGTTCAGCCTGGAGAAGAGAAGGCTCCGGGGAGACCTTGGAGCCCCTTCCAGTCCCTAAAGGGGCTCCAGGAAAGCTGGGGGGGGACTCTGGATCAGGGAGGGGAGCCATAGGATGAGGGGGAAGGGTTTTAAAATGAAAGAGGGGAGATTTAGATTGGATATTGAGAAGAAATTTTTCACTCTGAGGGTGGTGAGCCCCTGGCGCAGGTTGCCCAGAGAAGCTGTGGCTGCCCCATCCCTGGAGGGGTTCAAGGCCAGGTTGGACGGGGCTTGGAGCAACCTGGTCTGGTGGGAGGTGTCCCTGCCCAGGGCAGGGGGGTCGAATGAGATGATCTTTAAGGTCCCTTCCAACCCAAACCACTCTGTGATTCTAAGTAAGGTAACAGGTCTTTGGCGACTCCTCCACAATGTTAACTTCACTCTCTTCAAAGTGTTGTTTTGCCAGGCCAAGGCACTGGTGAGCATGGAAAGGGGGTTCCCTTTGGTGACCCACTCAACATCTGACAGGCCTCACTTCCACCACCCTGGAAATGCAGAAGGTCCCGCCATCTGGTTAATTTATACCCTGGTCAACCACACTCAGATCCCACTGCAATGCCCCTGTTAGCATTCAGCAATAGACAGTTTTGAAACTGGCTTATCAATATGGATTATACTGAATAAATGAAGGAGGTAAAGCAATCAATAGAAACACTTTTAGAAGAGGAAACAGAACTGTTTGGACAAGAACGTACAAGTTTTCCATGCTTTTTAATGCCTGTGTCACCAGCGAGGCAAGATGTCCGATCCGCACAGCACCCATACTAAGTGTGAATGGAAAAACAGCCGCATGAGTGTGTAATTTTTTCAAAGCTTGTGGAGCAATAGATGGATGTTTGGTGTAGGCAGAAGCTTCACTTGTCTGTGTGTGTGCTATTGCAGTACAAACCTTCACAGCTTCACCACTGGAATAGAAATGACATCCAGGATGACTCACGTCTATTTGTCAGGAAAAGGTAAAGATGAAGCCACAGTGGTACGTTTGCCCTGCTCCTGCTTTGGAAACAAACTTCCCGGCCATTTCCAATCAACAACAGTGATCCAGCAGCCAAAGCTGGTCCTTCATTAATCAGCCTTCAGATTTGCCTGGGGCTTGTTCTAATTGATTTAGAGCAGAGCTTCAATTCTCCAGAAATGAAAAATAAAATAAACTTACCAAGTTTAACTCTGCTGTGTCAATCCAATTTCCAGTGGTTTTATTTCCTTGGACAATTTTCTGACACTCTCAGCTTGGTAGTGCAGGAGCATATTGCTAAAACCGTACTCCACGTGTGTGCAGGAAGGCAGGCAGGTCTGTGTTTTACTCAGTATTTGCCAGAATAAAGCTTTTTATAAGTTACACCTTCTGTGGTATGATCTGGTTCCTAGATCAGACCATTACTTGGACTGCTGTAGGTCTTTCTCAAGGATCTGAATGAACCATTCTCGGTTAGCTTAGGAGTGATGCAAATTGAATTGTAATTTATTTTTTGTAGGCTGTGATGCCTCTTGTAGGTCCAAAGTTACCGTCACATGAAACTCCCTGGCAAATATGTGAGGATGGTCTTCTGAGTCCAGCTAAGAAGGAAGGGCAGGGCAGTGGAGAGCCTTGTTCCCTCACCTCCTCGCTCCTTCTCCACCATTTATGCAGGCATTGGCAAGTTCCTCAGGGAATATCCCCGGGGAGCTCAGCTATCAGACGGAGTCCAGAGGATGCTCCCTCTCACCTGCGCTGCTCCCCTTTGCTGAAATCCCCCAGAGCCCCTGTTCCTCGCGTGGCCCACTGCACCACAGCTGCTGCTCCAGGCAGGCTGGGGACACCGGGACTCGCTGGCGTCAATTACTGGGTGGGAAGTAACGGGGACCAGTTACCTACGGAGGGAGGTGGAGTGGAAGCGAAGCACGAATAGCAAAACCTCCTCTTGCACAGTTCATCAGCCGTGTGGATGTCTGCGCAGGTTATCCAGGCCCTGGGAGGTGGGAGAAGGAAGTTACACAAATGTTATTAAATAGGGTATGATTTAAGAGAAGCAGTAGTTCAGAGTTAAAGTGCATATTTGGGATCAGAGCTTTGAAACATCCATCCAGCTGTTCTGAAATGTAACTTTTGATAATGTGACCCATAAAGCCTTCCTGAAAGTTCACATCTCTCTTCTTTCTTTTTTCTTTTTTTTTTTTTTTTTTTTAATGCTGCAGCCTCTGAACATAAAATTCAACCATTTGCTCCTTTGGTGTGCACAATTTTTTGTAATAAATGTCATCCCATTCATGCAAGAAGTAGAATTTCTCACTGTCCCTGATTCTGCAACAAGAGCAGCAATTCTCATACTAAATCATGATATATGAGCATTTACAATGAGACATTCCTGATTTGCCTCCTGTATCTCATAATACTGGGTAAAACTGAAAGTGCCGGGTAAGAATGAAGTGTTATCAAGTGAGGACTAAGACCATCTATAATCCCTCTAATCCAAATTGGATTAATTATTTGCAGAAAGCGCTAAAAGTGCTTGTATTAGATCAAGGGCTAAACGGGTTGAAGTGGGTCGTACAATTTCATGGAGGAGTGGGTTAAGCAAAAAGGGGATTTGTCAATGAGAAAAACTTTATTAAACAGCTGCTAATTGAAAACAAACTTGCTAAAGAGCTGTCTGCAGTCTGAAGAGATCTTTATGCACTTCTATATAAATCACCGCTTAATTGAGTCCCTTGGAACTGCTGGCTGGCAGTACAGAAGAGGCAACACCATACGCAGTCTGCCCTCCTGAAGCATGGGTGAACAAGGAAGGATACGATGGACAGAAAGGGCACCGGGGATCCCATGTCTCTGCTCCGTGAGAGGGATGGACGCAAATGTTGAGATACTGGCACTAATACAGTAAGCTGGAGAAGTCCATCTAGGAGGCATTCAGCTAGACGTCTGCGTTCACATGAGGTCTGCTGCAACGCAAAACTTACGCAAGTCATGAAGGAGACGCGAGCAGCTTGGGGCGTTGACGTGACAGAGTAGTCCAGTTTAGCTCTGAGTGTCCCCCATAGCAAGACCTTTCGGTGTGACATTAGAAAGAGCTGTCACTAGAGGGGGTAGGCTACTGTCATTCAACCTACACAGGGTTTGTTCAGGGTGCCTTTACAAGGGTAACGCTGGCAGGAGCACTACCGTTAGGAAGATGGCTCATACAACATTACAAGGAGCTAGTTTGGCCCATCACTGCTGCACATTACACCTCAAAACCCCACCCTCTGCCACCGCTCTTCAGCTCTCCACCCTACAAGCATCTGTTTTGCCCCCTAGCGCGCTTTCGTAGAGCCCACCACTGGCCTTCCAGTTTCCTGATGCTCCCTGTTGAAGTAAAGTTATAATTGCCAAGTCTTCCTAGAGCACCTTCTCTTTGTCCCTTTTTCCTTTCCTCAGCTTTACTGGTTTCCCTGGATTTTCTCCTCATTCCAGTTCCTTCCCATAAACTCTGTTCTTGACTCCCTCTCCCTCTGATTTCATTTCTGTTTCCTGTAGCTGTAACTTTATCTACCCTGTATTTTTCTTTCTCCCCATGAGTTAGACTTCCCTCCAAGTCTTCCGGGAGCAGAGCAGCTGCAGTCACCCCAAAGCACATCCAGCTCTCCCGCCTCATCCACGCACTCCTCCCGCCTCCCCCGTCCTGCAGGGACATTGCTTTGCTTTCCCAACTGACTGACCAACACCATCCTCTTCCACAGCCTTCCTCACCAGCAGCCATTGGTACAAATATCAATAAGGATGAATTATGAATTGGGTTAGTGCTATTTAATAATTTACTCATTACTTTAAGCTCTTCCAACAGTTTGTTAGAGCCCAATGCTTAGCGAAAGGATTTAGCTTCAGACTTTTTGAGCATTCTGTACTGTATTAATTAAACCAAAACATAAAAATCAATAAAAATTGAAAAGTTAGAAAAACAATATAAAATTATTCTGTGGAAGGAATAACTACCAAATGTCTGCATTTAAGAAGGGTGATTTAAAGTTTTATCTGGGAGAAATAATAGAATGTAATAGATTCCAGAGACAATAATCAGGGCCTTATCTCAAAGTGCCAATCTTACCTCATTTGCTATTCTGGGGAAGATGACTTTGTTATCAATAATGAAATGAATTGGTTCCTTCATTTAGAATCTTGTTAATACGACACAGGCTCTTCTGTGTCCATTTATTCAGTAGTCTTAACCAAAAATTAGTTCCAGGGCTAAAACAGAAATAATTTCCTTAAACACCAATTAGCTCAAACATTGTCTTTGGGGGCAACGAGTACGAGTCTCTTCTTTCCTTGCTAACACGTTCTTCAGGGCACCAAAAAGGAAAGAAGAACCAGACTGAGTCCATCAAGCCCAGGATCAAATGCAGAACTCCTGGTGGAAAGCTCTCTCTAGAGGAGAAGATCCTCCACAGCCCCTTCCCGGGTAAAAAACAGCTAAAGCCTGAAGCAGGAATTTTCTCTTTTGTGTCATTTAACTGTATCCCACATGATCATAGCAGAAAAATCGTTATCAAAATTTGATCCTCCATTTGAAAACCACGCAGCACTCCACCTAGCAGACATCCTGGCTCCACATTAATTCTGTAAAATTGGGGCACAATTGTATTGTCCTGCATCCAACTGCCAGCTATTACATTTTGTCATAGCAACAACCTTAACCTCCGCTACGTGATTCAGCAAAGGTTGGTGTTTGCCACTCAGGGATGTCCTGTCCATGGATCCTCTCTCTCAACTCCCACATGCTCACTGGTGGCCAGGAGGTAGGTGGCTACGAGGGCCGTGCTAGATCTGTGCTCCCGACAGGGAGGAACCCTCGAGTGGCTTGTCAAACTACCCTTGCAGACACGTAGAACAGTGTTAATTTAACCGGTGATCTTCCTGTAACTTTATGTTCAATCAAACCTATAAATATCACTATTGTCTTAAATATGCATGTGTCAGAGCACCAACGGCTACTCAGAAAGGCCAGGGAAAGTTTTACTATTCATCATAATCAGAAAGAGCTCTCTGTCAGGATTAAAATGGACACTACTGTGCCAGACACCCATGTGTACAAGGCACTGAGGACAAATAAGACATTCATGTCAATTTGCCACATCACTCCCTCCCCAGGGACCCGAGGAATGAGACTGGAGCAGACCTCCATGGTCCCTGGTTTGTGTCTTCCACAGCAACAGCCGTATCACAAAACCTCTTCTGTAAACTGCACAAGCTTCTCACGGACTCAGCTGGATTTCAGCCAGAGCCAGACACCTCCTCCTGTTACCCCTTGCCCCCAGTGTGGCCGTGAAAAGCTGAGCAGCATGGGGGGCGGGAAGCAATGAAAATAAGCAGTCTTTTCAGAGTCTTCGAAATGTCCGCTTTGAATAAACTGATGTAGAATCTCGATTCATGAGATGAGCAGACCCTCCCCTCCCGACAGCTTTCCAGTAATATTCATTAGGTTACAAGTCGTTCACCCTAATTATCAGCTCAAACTCGGAGTGCTGATTAATCACTGCCCAGGAACACTACCCAGCACCAGGCGGATGTAATGCTGAAACAGGCGACTGCATCCTGAAGGAGAAGAGAGGAAGAAATGGTGCTGCAAAGAGAGAGGGAGCAGCTCAGTAGATCAAGGGCTGGAGCATTCCAGAACTGAAGAGACAACTGGGAGAGACTCATAGAAGTTTGTTTTTTATCAATCAAGTGAGCTACAAAAGTGAAGATGAGCTACTTTTCATTTTGCAAGATCAAAAGCACAAGCTTTGTTTAGAAGTGTACACTTAACTGAAAAAGAGAAAGCTGGTTATCAGATAGTGAGTAGCTGAAAAAGAACTAAGTACAGATATTCTGCACAGTTAAAAAAATATATTTCTTGAAAGTACTGAAAGGCAGTTGCATGTTGCAACGCTCACATCACCTTCAACATGGATAGACCCAGGTGTGCACATCAATACAATATCCAAGTTACAGCCACAGGTTTAAGAGAAAAACTTGTCTATTAAACACAGGCTCATAACACTCAGATCATACACCGTTCCTTACACAGGTGTCTGTGAGCTACCTGCAGAAGATAACATAGGGGTTTTTTCCTCTTCCCGTGTTGGAAAACAATGCAAGCACTGCATTGTGATACAGCAGGACAAGATTACCCAGAAATAAAAACAGAAGTAAGTGAAAGTGCAGAAATATTAAATAAATAAAAAAACCCCAACAAACCAAACCCCACACCTGTCTAAAAGACAAAGAACAAGCACAGCTAGGATTAGTCCATTTTAAAACAAAAAAAAAAAAAAGGAAGAAGAAAAAAAACCCCACCCACAACCAACTCCAAACTGTAATGTTGGGCCCATAGGCACCGTAAAAGAAATCGTTTCAACTCAAGGTTGCTGTTGGCTGGCTCACACCTCACGAAAACACTACACACATTACAAATGCTAAACTACTAAGCCTCATACATAAAAGTAGTATTCACTACATATTGTATACTTGTTATCTTAACAACACACAATAGAAGCACAAATTAATCATGGAAAGATTCAATACTTTATATACGATTCTAATTTAAACAAATCTGAATCCAGGAACTAAACAGTCCTGTAGAATAGGGTGCCAGAGAACGATGTCAGCTATAGGAAAGTCAAAGAGTGATATTCTGCCTTTCTATGGGGAAGCCAAATTATGCTGCAGCACCCTTGAAATACGAGCGGTCTCAGAGGACGTGGTATGAAATAGAGAGGTTAGCGTAGGACTTGCTGATCGTCACAGCAGTGACTGGCTTCCCGGAGAAAACCGCAACCCCGTGGGTGGGATTCACCTGCTGTAACTTAGACATGCGAAGGCCAGCTGCCCGAGCCCGCACCAGTCACTGCGGGTTCCCTGCACAACCAACGGAGAAAACCAGATTGCGACACATACGGATGTCACGTCGGCACTGGTTTTACAGGGCATCTGGCAAGACTAGCTCAGGCTCAGATTTTTAGATCAGAGCTCAGAGGTAACTTATTGATATCTAAAGCCTGGGATTAAGTCCTTTTCCAACCCAAGACGAAATCAAGGCTGAAAGAGCTGAGCAATCAACAGTAACGTATAATTTCCCCCTTTAAAACTGCCTCAGTACCACAGAACCGGAAAGCATTAAAAAGTGCTCCTTGGCAGGTCAGAGAAGCACACACCAGTGCGTCTGGCTGAAACTACTCTAAAGAAGGGGATAAATGGACATACTGGTAATTGTGATATGTGGGAGAAGCGGCAAAGAGAAAGGTATGTCTTGACAATTTATTAGGATTTTTTCTGAAAAATACAACTGTGGGAGTGACAAAGACCTACTAACACTCTCCTTGGATTTCCACAGCCCTTCCAGGAAGGATCCTCAGCAGAGGCAACTGAAGAAATGCAGCTACTTTGGGATAACATGACTGGTCCTGACTTAAATAGATAGCTGCTTAAAAGATGGGAAAGTAACATACCAGCGGAGGGAGGTCAGCAGTGGCTCAGGATACCTGTAAATGATCTGAAAGGACCACGAGTGGTGAGATGATAGTGCTGATGACATCAAGTGATTCAGGATTGAAAAGAGGGCTGACTGCAAAGCATCGCAGATAAATCTGCCGACACTGACTAGACGAGAAAATGACAGTTGAAATTTGGCATAGGTAAACATAGAATTATGCAACATAAGGAAAACAGCCCTGCATTTACATCCATAATGATAGGGTTTTGAGATAGCTACTACTGCTCAGGAAAGAGTTCTTGAAGTCAGTGGATGAAAAGAGATTTAGGGTTTTACAATAGATGGTCTGACGGAAATATCAACTCAATCAGAGAGAAAGAAAATTGATGCTGGAACGTACTAAGAAAGGAAAAGAGGGCAAAACTGAAAATAGAGTCGTGCCATAGTACAAATCACTGGTGTATCTGCATCCTGAACACTGAGTCATCCCCTCAGAAAGGCTGCTGCAGTGTTGGAGAAGGTTCAGAGAAGGTAACATGTATGATCAGAAGTCTGGAATAAGGAGCACAGTAGATCTTTTCATTTAGGAAAAAAATATGTGACAGGAAAACAATGCAGATTTGGGAGTGGACTGCAGAGGATAAATGGACAGGTTTTCACTTCACTATGGGAAACAAGGGGCATCAGGCTGGGACATTGGTGGCAGACTCAAAACCATCGGAAGACTAACTATGGACTCTCCATCACTGAATGCTGCAGAGGCTAAAATTCAATACGAATCTTCAAAAAACTAAGCAAAGCCATGGCTGAAAAAGCTATTCAAAACCATTAGGTACGCGGACACCATCCTCTCCCATAAGGTCCCTGTGCTGCAAATCACTAGAGCCTTCAAGGACTTACTGGAGAGGTATCCCTATTTTTCCTCTCTTTTCCTCTTATGCATCTGCAGTGGCTACTGCTCTGAGCAGAAACATCCCGTGGTCATACCTTGTCTCCAGGAAAACCATCAAACACAAAGTCTGAAACTGCTGCGGGTAGTGAGGGAAAATAATAGTAAATCATATCATTTCACAGAAACTGCATCTATCACCAGCAAGAGTTGCATACTTTTTTTTTTTTCCATTTCAGGAGGGCATACTATATTAAACTACTTTGTACATATTTGATCTCTTCTACTACTTTAAGGGGCTACTAGTCTGACTTAACAGTTATTTATTCTAGAGATAAAAATGAGAGGAAGGCTGCTTTTTAACACTTGAATATCATTTACTGTCTGGTTGTGCATAACCAAGAGAAATTATTGGGTACGGACATAAATATGTAGAGTTTGAGCCTAAAGGTCACTGAAAGATGCCTACACAAAAGTCACTGCAGTATGTAGCCATGCAGGCAGCCTGCGCAGAGGACGAACTCTACCTGTCGGCTACTGGTTCTCCAGTTACTTGCCAACATAGAAACATACCTACAGAATAAAATACAGACCTGGGTAGACGTTGCCGTTGTATTGCATTGGACATTCACATTCAGTATGTTTCCATCAGACTCCTAAGTCCTTTTCAGAGTTGGTATTTTCCAGGTTCCCCCTTTTTTCTCCCCCTGCTCCCACCTATCTGCTCATCATGATCTGCACTCATGGTTTTTAAATGGATAGTTTTGAATTGTCAATTCTTTGGCCAGATCAGTAACCTATGCACAAATACACATAACAAACTTTGCACTTACGAATACTTTTCAAGGAATAATCTTATGAAATATTCACAGACTACTGAACTATTCTACCTTTGTTACTCACATTTATTAAGCATAGATGCTGCATCTTCTGTTTTTGTATAAACTCTAAACACAGCTGTGCTACGCTGCCCACACAACAACTCCACCCCAGAGTCTTACCAAGTTTGGGGTTTGGTTTTCTTCTAACCCTATATAATCATATATAATCATACAAATGTCTAGGGATATTCATACCCCATGTAAGAAGAGATGCAGCTAGAAATAAAACGCACTTTTTCATTTTGGCCCAGGAGTGAACATGTTTCGTATGGGAAGTTGCCTGTTTTTATCATGGCAGATATCCTTTCAGGATTTTCCCTGGCTTTGCTTTGCACAGTGTCTTTCCCCAGGGAGTGTAGATCCCACTGAAGTATGTCACATTCAACCTCAGAGGATTTCAGTGTGTTTTTTTCCTGTTTTTATGCCAAAAATTTACCTCCATGAAAACAAGAGGAAGATTTTATTTTCAAAGCACATCTGTGAGGAGCTGTAAGCTGCCGAGAGAGTGACAGGCTGTCATTTGCCAAATAACCCGGTTTGTACCTTCTTTTGATCCCTTTACTACTATCGGAAAATTGGTCCAGGATATCAGGTCCAGGATATCAGGTCCGGGATATCAGGAAAGCAAGCAGAAATGCAGAGTTACAGTCCTTCTCTTTGGAGCACACTCCTCTTCATCATAGATTTGGGCAGAAATTGGGTGGGAGAGAAGGTGTGTTTAGGCTGCTGGGTCTCAAATAAGGGAAGGAGCAGAGGAACCCTTATTCTGAGGACCAGAATCACGTTCTGACATTTGGTGCTTCTCCATATCCAGTCACCAGATTTCATCGTTTTCCCTGCGGTTTCTCCAGTGGCAACACCTTCTGCATGCTCTCAGACTGCCAAGTGAGGCCGTGTCTGTGATGGAACAGAGATGTGGTCCCCAGGATGGAAAGTTCAGGCTTGAAAGGGCACCTCTGTGTGTAGGAGCTCAAAACTTTCAGAGCAAATACTGAAGCATGATGTGGGAAGCATCTTCCTACTCCTACCCTCTCCTGAGCAAGCCACACATACAGAAGGAAGAGCCTCTGAGAAGGCAGGACTAGAGACAGCGTATAAAGAGGCTTCTGACATTTGAGACAGGATTTCGTTGTCGTCATTTTAAGTAAGTATTAGATATTGAACAGCTTTGCTGCTTGGGTGACTGGCAGTGGCCACCAAAAATTGTCTGATGGCACAAAACAATGGAGCCCATGAAGATCTGGAGCCCAGGTAGCACTCTGGCTATCAGGCCAGTTCAGGCAGAGGTAGGACAAGGCTATTGATACATCAGTACTATTTGCATCAACCAAAGACTGAGGGGCTTGCTAAAGCCATTATCGTGGATAAGTGAAAAGAAAGAGCTTCCCAGTGGCCAGAAAGGCAACCACTTTTAGGAAGGGGCCAGGTTTTGTATAGTGATGTTCTGCTCATGTGCAGATCACTAAGCACATGGCAAAGAAAGAACAGGGAAGAGGAAGGCAGTTTCCCAAGATGTCCAAACACTCCAGAGCTGGAGCGTAAATAGATGCAAGATTTGCTCATTTCCAGCCCCATGCTCTTTGCACAGGTCACACTGCATCCAGTTTATGAATGGCAAATACACTAACAATTTTTAATAAAAACAGCCAATTAAGTCTTGCCAGAATGCTTGTGATCTCAGAAGAACTCTGCAGCTCACTTTGCACACACTTACAGCGCGGGATGGTTGAGAGGACCTGTGTGTTCACTCATCCGTTGGGTACTGGACGCTCGGCTCATGGCTATGGGTGGGCAGCCGGTGCCAGCCAGGAGCAGGAGCGCAGGAAGCCCAGAGGAGCCTGC
Organism: Larus michahellis; assembly: GCF_964199755.1. NCBI lineage: Eukaryota > Metazoa > Chordata > Aves > Charadriiformes > Laridae > Larus > Larus michahellis. The sequence goes on from NC_133908.1 coordinate 1,511,119, forward strand.
GGCAGCACAGGGCGAGGAAAGCAGGCAGGGCACCGTCCCAGCCCAGGGGACAAAATAAACGGCACCTCGGAGCTGGTGAAAAGACGACTTCTCACAGGCATCCAGTGGGAACGGCCACTATTGCAACTGGAGAAGTTGTTTCTGGAGTGGTAGCAGGGCTGTAGGAAGGACCCACCTGCAATGCACAGAGAAAGGGGGAGTTTTGTTTGCAAAGCTCTTTACTTCCGTCACAGTTTATGTTACTCCTTAAAAACATTCGTCATTTCACGTTGTTTTCAAATAACATTCACATATGACATTTTAGATTCTTCTGGATGATATAGGATGTCATCACAGAGAATTATAGCATATATTAATATTCTGCTTAACCCTTTAAAGGACACTTGGGAATGGAAACTCAAGGAAGTAAACTGAAGAAATTTGGCAAATATGATTTCATGGGAAAAGAGTACAAGCAAAAAAGGAATGACGGAGACCAGGTACTTGCAAAAAGGACTAAGAAAGAGCCCTATTGCAGGAGGACAAAAAAGTAATTGCCATAGAAGAAACTTGTGGCTGCATTGGGTAATTTTCAGTGACTTGGAAACAAAAAAGGAAATATCACGAGTGGAAACTAAATGTGAAAATGTATTGGCAGAAGGTCAGTATGCAAGAGAAGAGAATGAATTATAATTAGTAAGGGACAAAAATGTAGCAAGAAAATAGATATTTAAGAATGAGGAAAATTAAATGAATCCTTGGATAATTCCACACAGCGTAAATAATAGATGATCTGGAGAAAGCTGAAGTATTCAGTGCATCCCTCACTTAAAAATAAAATGTTATTTTTTTACCAATTTTTAATGCAGTTAATTTTAAGAGAGGAAGAAAGAAAATGGGACTTCACGCCAGAGCACTGAAGGGATTAGCCTCAGCAGTCACAGTCATTCGCCTTTACCTGCGGAGCACACGGAGGAAGGGTGACGTCCTAGAAGACTAGGAAAGTATAACACCTGCCATTAAAAAAGAGTAATTGAGGAACCTGGGGAAACACAGACAGGTCAGTCTAACCTCAGTACCTGGAAAAATACTGGAACAAGCAGTTAAGCAGCGGTTTATAAGCACCTAGAGGATAATAAGGTAATAAGATAACAGCCCACATGGACTTGACAAAAACAATTCATGTCGAAACAATCTAATTTCCTCCCCTTGGCAGGATAACTGGTCTAGTGGATAGGAACAGCGGTAGACGTGCTGTATCTTGGCTCCGTGAAGGTTTATGACATAGTCCCACGTGGCAGTCTTGCAAACGTGCTTGGGAAATACGGTCTGCAGGAAACTGCCACGGTGGACAACCAGCCCTGAAAACGTGGCTTGGGCAGCAGCCCTCGGTGGTTCACAGCCCACTTCGGAGGCTTCCTCAAACAGGGCCCTGCCTTGTGCTGCACGCTAGTCAATATTTTCTTTTATGGCTTTTATGGTAGAATACAGTGAAATTTGCAAAATATATTCTGGCAACTCGGGCAGTGTCCTGACAGGTGAGGTGGATCCCTGATGTCTACTCATTGGAAATAGTGTTGATTTGTGCTCATGCCCTCCCCAAACCTGGCAATTATCAACCCAGACCTTGTACTGACCTTCTACAGATTGGCAAAATACACCTCCTCACCCTGCAGCCCTCTGACCTCTTCCTCATGGCAATCTCTTTGGAGTGCCTGTGCCTTTTGCAGTATTCCATTTCAGCAGCAGCAGAGTCACCAGTCTGACAGGCTCCTAACACAGGAAACACATCCAACGTCAAGGGAAGTTTCACAGGAATATTTACCAAATTCGGAAAGAGAAAAAGATGACTAATGAATTAAAACACAAAACATAAGTGAATTTGTATAGAGCTACAAGGGGAAAAAAATCTATTTTTTTCCCCATATAGCTCACTCACAATGAACGGTGGAGTTTAACACTGCAGGGAACTGTTACGTGGCAACAGTCTCCACCTGGCCCATCCCCATGATAACACTCTCTCTTTCCTCTTCTAAGGTGCTCCATCAAATTTTCTCTCTCCACTCTTAAGCAAAAAAAAACAGGCCTGGGAAGAAGCTGGAGGAGTTGTGTGTGCACCCTTCCCCAAAGCTGGATGAGCCATTCCTGACGCTGTTCTCCCAGACCTCCAGTGATGGAGTTGCCTCAGCCCTTGTGTCCTACATCTTCTGTCACATTGGGGTACCACCTCTACTCATGCTCGTAGCAGGAAGCCCTTACATTTCAGTATGAAGTGTTCCCTGCCTGCTTTTGCAGATGATTAACACCTTAATACATTGCAAGCTTTGTAAATATGCCAAACATTTTACAGTATAAAAATATGAATTGCACAACTCTTTAATGCTGTGACCTCTGGTGTGTTCTCAGCTTTCCACAGAGTTCACTCACAGCCTCTCTCAGCAGTTCGGAAGGGAGATAACAGACAGGAATTGGACGGGGAGGGGGTCTGAGACACAAACGCTGGGAAGATTTCAAAGTACTCTGGAGGATGGGATCAGAACTGAACATGATCTTGATGAATTGGAAGCATGACCCAAAATAGATGCCATCAAATTCATCAGAGACAAATGCAAACAGCTCAGTCTGGGGTTCAGGCAGGTGAGGTTATCCTTGCCATCAAAGATGGTTTGAGAACTTTCTACCCCTCTCCCCACCTCCAATCTGCTCATTTCCGCCTTAGTATAAAAGTTTGTTGCCCTTTTAGGTGTGATGATCAACTGTTTGTGGGGCTGCATTGCAAAACAGCTCCCTGAGACAACTCAGAATAAAAATACCGCTTCCTTATTTATGAAGTGTTACATCTAACCTGGTTCAGTTCCCTGTTCTGGTTCACAGCACAGCCCCACACGCAGTCCTATCGGCGTAGCTGTGGGGGAAGCAATCTGCAGTAGGGAGAAACAAATGAGCTGCCAGGAACATGGAAGCAGAAACTCCACTGCCGAAGCCAAGTTTCATGCACATACATTCTGATGAAGGAGAAATCAGATGTACAAATATGGGGAATGGCTTGTTCGCGGCAATACGGCACAAAGCAAGCTCAGAGTCTACCACATGAGCTGGTGGTGCGATGCCTTTGCAAAGAATAAGCAGATGCACGGCAGCAGCAACCAAAACCTGACTGTGGAACGTGTAGCAGGAGGCATTAAGAGATGGGAGGCCATCAGCTTAGTGCTGTGGCTTTTCCTGTCAATGAGCTTTAATAATCATGCTGGTAGCTTGAAGGGAAACCAGAAAAAGAGGTAGCATTGGGGGAAATTGGTAAATCGGGGAAATTGGTAAATCGGAGAAATTGGTAATTATCTTCTTCCAGAAAAGAGGGGACGTGAGGGAAGACATACCAGTCCCCCGCAACATAAAAATAGTTACAAGGAGAGCAATAGCAACTTACTCGCTCTCTTGTACAGAGTGAAACAGCAAAAAATGAACAGCGGGTTTTGCATAAAAAAGATTTCAGCAATATAATAAGAAAAACCCACTGCCCATCAAGCGAGAGAAGTACAGGAACAGGCTAGGGACAATCATACTGGCACAACTGCAGGAGAGAACCATATTAAAATATCTATTAAGGGTTGATCCCTGGCTGTGCTTCAGTTCAAGTGGTAGATTAAATGATCTCCTGAGGCTCCTTTAAGTCTTGTATCCTATGATCTGTGCAATTTTTTTAGAGTCATAGGAAGTTGTGGCCAAAAAAAAAAAAACAAACCCAAAAGAAAATAATACTTTAACAATGACAATGCAACTACAAGCAAGGCGACCTTATCTTGAACTCTGCTTGAAAGTGAACTTATAAAAGACGGGGTAAGAATAGAGGAGGCTGTAGGAACAGCTAACGTAATGATTAGAGACTTGAAAAACAGCAACAAGATTTTCATGACCTGTCTAAAAAGAGATGAAATCTGGGGAACATCACATTAAGAAAACCAGAAGACAATTGGGTGTACTCAGAATCTTGACTCTGGCTTGTACAGAATTATATTTTATTGACACACATCAGATTGAAGACTAATGAAGAAGACTGGGCAGAAGCAGGGACTGGTTTTTGTTTGTTTTATTGTAATTGGTTTCCACAATAGATAATTAACTGTGGAACTCATTGCTATAAGACATGTCAAAGACCAAGAACTTATCAAAGGGAGATAAAAAAGGCAAGGTGTTAACAAGAATGAGAGCTAGAATATGTATTTAGGAGGAATAAATTATTCCTGCTTGCAAATTAAATGAGCCACTAAGCTCTATGGACAGGAAAGATGTGGTTTTGTAGCATAGTATTGAACGTTTGCTTATTATAGACATCTATTCCATACGGTGCTGTACACCACGTCTGGCAGAGTAAGTCACCAGGTACATCTGTGTCCTCCTAGTTGTGTCTGTGTCTTCACAGCTACAGCAGGAATCAAACTCCCATGTGGAGACTTGCGGGCTGGAGGTTGACACTGGCATTTCCGGGCACCGAAAAAAATATCTTCAGTTCTTAATAGTATCAGTCAGGTGCTAAACTTGTATTATATTTGGGAATTCAGCCCCTGGAGGAACGTTAGGCCAGGTTGAAGAGTCCCCCTGACACGTGCAGCAGCGACGAGCCTCTTGCAGATGTCCAAACCAATTCAGTGCCCCACTGAGATGCCCCGCGGATCAGCAGTAAGAGACCGGGGCATACGAGACAGATTCAGGCCTGCCACAGCACAGCAATGCATAAGGACTGTTTAAAAGTGCCTTTTTTTGAGGGATAGCTAATGATAGTATTGGAGGAACTGTAGGGGAACATATAGATTTTCAAAGCTGCATGAAAAAGAAACGTCATTGCTGAATGCCTAAGTACACTACCTACAATAAATACCTCTTCGTGCGAGAAAGTACACCCACCACCTGCTTCCTAGCTTTGCTTTATCGTCATGAAAACGAACCAAGATCAACGCCATCGAGATGGGTCTTTTATGAATTGGTGGTTAGAATTTGATGACAAGTAGCTGTGTGATGGGGAAGAAACTTCTCTATTGAATATATATCTTAAAATTGCATCCAGCAAAACCAGTGGGCAGGGAAAACAATAAAATCCAAACCCTTTCTTTCCAGTACGTGTATTTTATTTTTATTTTAGGTCTTCTTGCCCCTCTAGCAAAGGTCATAAATTATTTAACTGCTGCAGCTCAGACTTCTCTTTTTTACTGTCTAATAAAATCTGAGAAATATAAATCTATTTTCGGTCCTTTTCTTTAAAATAATTGAGCGTGGTGACAACCAAAACAGGAATTAAAGCAACAATTCAAGGCAGGGTGTCAGTGAGCTGTGAGCACACCAGGAGATTTCAGCAGAAAGCTTATAAGGAGGCATTTTGCTTATTTCTGGCCAAAGATGTCTCATTGCCTTTTTAAATTTAATAATTTATAGATTCAGTGCTTGTTTTTTTGTCTCCTGTCTGCATGCTTCCTATTAAACACATAATTCAGGTGGTTACATTATTATATGCTGGGCTGCTTACATTTCAGCCAAACGATGTGGAAAGAGGCAGCGAAAACTTTGTGGGAAAGCATCAGGTTATGGAATTGTTAAAGATGGGATCACATCACCGTCTGACTTCCCTGGTAGTGTTTCGCCCTGAGATTTTAAATAAGCAGCAATTTCTTGGATACGGGCCAGTGATTGTTTGTCACTTGGAATTATTAACATCAGCTACCGCTGAAATAAAAGGAAGACGCAAGGTCAAATAAGAAGTAGGCAAAGATAAAAAATTAGTACAAGTGAAAAGGAGAGGACAGGCGTGGGCAGAGGGGGAAAGCAGATATTTAGGGGCCTGAGGAAGGCACCCCCATGCCCTGCACCTGTAGAGGACCAGCCCACTGGTGGCAGACAAATGGACAGGGCAGGTTTCTGGCTGCTGGATCCCCCGTTGGTGAGAAAAGCTCCCAGACAATGGACAAGAGCATTGCTTGAGGCATGACACGCTCCTGACTGTGCCCCGTGCCCTTCCCCATGGGTGTCCCCCAGACCTGGCGCTGGGGAGACACTGTCCAAGTGCCCTCCCTAGGATGAACTGCAGGAGGCCGAGCCGTCTTGAATTGGACTTGTGCGCCAGAGTCAGGAGAAATGGCTGCACCGAGCTGCTGTTATCAGTCAGCCCTGCTTCATTTCCCGGAGCCTGCTCTGCACAGACTCATTTCAGAAATCTCCACCATGAACAAGATTTGCCCTTTTAGACCTCAGACCTTCCAGTGTTTCTGCCCATCTCTTTCTCCCGGTACTGATCTCCTTCACTTAAGAGAACATAAATGATAAGGGGTTAGTTTAAGCACACAGTAATAGATATTTCTGTATAAAAATAGATTGCCTCCTTACACAGGAATTGCTTCAGCTTCCTCATCATTTCTAGCTGAGCAACAATAACGACTCCCGTAAGCAGCCCTACCCGATCAGCTGTACCTCCACGTTCCTTCTGCAGAAGAGGAAGGTGAATTCAAAGGGCACGGTGGGCCCGCTTTCCACCTTCCCCACCATCTTTCACAGCTGTATCCGAGCCAGAAACAAGGTAAAAGGATTTAAAAGGAGGAATTAAAGGTTAAGTAGGTCACAACCAACACAAAACCTGTTTTAAGGTATCCGCTTAGAGTCTCAGGCAGAATGGATGCGGGATTCTGTGAGGACCAAAGTGAAAAAACCCTAAAATTTTACAGCATGGTAAAGGGGGCTGTACCATCTAAAAAGAGTATAATTGAAAAATAGAAAGTGTATCTGGAATGCCAGGGGCTCCAAAACTGACAGAAGGTAGCTGAGGGTGGAAGGGAAAACGTACTTTGATGCCAAGATTATACTTTGTGTTAATTGTTGGCTTCGGTGATAAAAACTCATCTGCGCCCCCACAAAGGGGCACAGTGAGGCAAAGGGGTGGGGGGAGCCCAAATAACACCCTACGCCAGCTGCCCCGAGGCCATCACAGGAGCCACCAGCCCATCAAAGTCTCATCTCCACAAGCCCAAAGGAGCACAGGGGGACAAAGGCAGACAGGAACACAAATTATGGACTCAGGGGAAGGGACACCATTTCTGGGTCCCTCCCAGGGCTGTCTCAGGACACCCTCAGCCCTACAGTCCAGATGTGAGACCCACCACGATGAGTCAATGCCAGAGTACCTTTGGGACTGAGGGGGCTGCTGCCCGGGACTGTGGGACACACCATGGGATGCAGACAAAGAGCTTTTGGGCTTTTGGGCAGATGACTTATTATGGGGTGTTCAGAGAAACAAAGGTGGGGAAAGGAGGTATCTAGGTGATTTAGGGAAGAAGTAGTCTGGAAAAATACAGGAATGAGGGGATAAAACGACTGGTCGTGTAAATGGCTGGCTGGTGTGTATGCTCATCTGGCCATGTCCTGCACCTGATCAGCACAATCTGTCCTATCTTTGTATTAAACACCATTTCTAACTATTTTCCTGGGTGAGGGACTTTATTTTGAGGGGGTGGACGGATACTGGAGTGGAGCTGTGGACTCAGGGTCTCAGATGTCCAGGTACCAGCAACTGGGGAGACTGGGATCCAGGGGTGTGTGTATATATGCGTGTGTGTGTACATGTATGTATATACGTGCTACATACGTGTGTTTATGTACATGTGGTCAGAGCTCTGGTCAGAGCTGGAGCATGGAGCTGCAGCAGCATCACCTCTCTCAGCCCGTGGGATCTGGTGTGGTACCCCTAACATTAGTATTATTTCACGCATAACCTTCCGTGGAAGAGCTAATGAGCAGTTTATACTTTTTACACTATATGACTTACAAAGTTTTTTAAAAGCCACGGAAATGTTTTGAGTCTCAGGGAAGGCTGGTTAATGCAAAAGGGAGTGCACTAATTGTGCAGCAGAGCAAAAGCATCAAATCCACAAAGCACTGGGAAGAGGATAACACTCATTTGCCATATTTGTGTTTCATAACTGAACTCCATGGAACAAAAACAGAGGAGAAAGCCCAATAACCCAGGCAGCAGAATGTGGAGGAATATGGAGTATTAAAGCCTGATCTGATAAAATATTGGCAAACACAAAAAAACAGAGACAGAGCTGAAAGGAGAGTGACTCCCTCAACCAGAGGCGCGGGGAAGGACAGCCTCGCAGGAGGCCGGGGCTCAGGGATCACCTCGTCCCCACCTGAATCATCTGCTGCAGCAGCCAGGGGTGAACAAACTCACACTCCATTTCACCTGCTTAGTTTTGAGTGAGATTGATTTCACCACTTGAACTGGATTCACTTTCACTATCGAAAAGCTACATGTCTCATTTGAGCTGTCTAGATTCCCTCTGTACGGTCAGTGGAGAGAGACGTGTTTACAGAGCAGCCCATCCTACCTTAAGATTGGCGCCGAAGGTTGTGCACGATGCTTTCTGGAGGGTCTCTTCTCTCTCTGCAGACCGCAAAGGAGCCCAGAGACCTAACTGAGCCAGTCTGACTACATTTTAGGCCACCAGCACTGCACCAGAGGACTCCCACTGTGTTTCCAATTTTGTAATCAAGAGCTGAATTCCTCACTGGGATAAATTTGGCTCATTTTGCTTGGCTTGTGCTGAGATGATGGATAACTCCTATACGCAGGAGAATACCGTTCCTCTGGAAACGGTTCAGACAAAAAAGTTTTTTCATGTCTACAATTTGGGATGAATTTGTGACCCTGAGGAGGTGGGAGCTTTTGGGTTGAAAACATGGAGAGCCAGGAGCTGGAAAGCAAACTTCCTAGAGGCTCTGACCCCTCTATCAGGCACAGCAATGGGCCACAGACTGTCACAGTGCGACACCTCCCCTTCTGCCACTGTCAGGGCTGGGTGGCAGACAGAAAGACCTCCTCAGTAAAGCCATCTTGATGATCCTGCATGCTAGTGCAAGACGCCCTCGTGACTCTGTGCACCATGTTTTAGTACCTCTTCCAAGAAGTGTGCTAGGCCTCCCTTGTTTCTATATTTGGGCCTTACATCTGACCATCAAATCAAACCTACCTGTTCTGTAGCTATGATTTGCCATCCTCATTATACACTGTTATTCCAACCTTTCTGTTAACTCTAAATTTCTTAACTATGATTTTATGGCTCTTTTCCCAAATCACTGCCGAATAAGACCAACAGGTAAGGAACAGGACCCCCTACAAAGAGCATCATTACATGATTATTCCCTGCTGACAACTATTTTGTCAGTTAGCTGATTGTTAAACCATGTAAGAAGTGCTCTAATGATATGATGCAGTGCTCACTTTTAAAGCAGCAGTTTTGGCAGGTAAATCATATACCTCACAGAAGCTAAAATAACATCTATGTAGTGCTCTCTGCTCTGGCAGTTTCGTCAGCAAGTGGAGCCTAGCTCACATGGCACGGACACACCCTGAGCTCCTTCACCACCTCCCACCGTTCAGGTCCTGATGTCCTCTACATCCTCCACCCTTACAGTCAAGGCCTTCTGTCCAGCTCCTGCAGAGGATGGAGGAAAAACTGCTTCAGTCCTCTACCATCCCCTCCACCATCCCCAGATAGTGTGGGCCAAAGACATCCAAGGTGGGGCCCAAGGCTGCTCTGAAGAAGAAAAGCCCTCTCCATAGGGCTACCCAGGGGCTAGCAGGGATGAAAGCTTGCAGGTAACTGGAGTGAAACCAACAGTTATGGGTTGTTGCTCCAGGAGAGGATGGTTTGATCGTCTCCTAGGAGCTTTAAGCTTGGGATGTTATTGGTCCCCAAGGTACCCCAAAGGTTATCAGGAAATGCATGGCAATGCTTCTCCCTGGCCTTGGAGCTTCACATATGACTTTTCTGTTTAAAAAAATTAATGTCACAAATTTCATTCACTACCAGTGACTCCTTGTAAACAGGTAAAACCGTTGGAGGACAATGAGATTCAAGGAAAGGGAGTCACATTTCCTTTTCTGTCAAGGGTCATTGCTCCATTCAGTCATTGCCAGTGGAGTTCTGAGCTACAGACAATCAACCGAGAGGCTCCTTTAATGACTAGTGTGCTTATTAATCTCTCCATCTAATATGAGTGCTAACACAAAGCCATCGGTACCAAGAGAGCTCTTCATCAAGGACTTGAAATGAATCCTGTACTCAAGAAAGAGAGATTCTGGCTACAACAGCAACCACTCAAAGTACTAAAATACCCAGCAAGCCTACAACCCACTCTCAGTAGAAAATGGCACCAGGACACTCTGACTTTCAGTGAGACTGAGGCAAAGTCCCTTGTGAGACACCACTCCAATTTTACAGAAGGATTTCACTCTTGCCCCCAGCAAGTACTGCCTGCTGCCCTCCAGGAGGTGAACGCCACGATGAACGGTTCCAGTTCCCTGAAGTACATGATGGCATGTTGGACACCCCCTCTGACGCATTGTCCAGCTGCATGTATCCCACAGAAACTTGCCATGATTCTCCTCATTCACTTTCTAGCCCTGCCCTGGAGCTGTTTGCCAAGAGAGCCAAAGACCGGCACAAAAACTGCATCACCAGCAAAGCAAAAGATGTCATCCCCCAAACCCCTGTCATAGCATGGGACAGACTGGCATGGCTGCCTCCTCAAGGTACAATGATGAAGGACCCTGTGGGCTATCCTGCACCATCACCTCTTTCAGACAAGGTTGCAGAGAGAACGGGCAATGAAAGCAAGTGGTACATCACCCTCCTAGTTGGGAGGAGAAATTAGATATGGACTGCTCTGACCCTCACCTCCATTCCTGGTCTCAAAGCATCTCCTACTCAGTGGTCCTTCCTTCCACAGTGCCCAGGAGACCACCCTGGGACAGTTCCACTCCCCTCCAGGCAGCCAGCCTGCCTGTGGCTACCAACATCCAGAGACATCTCCCTGCCACATGCTTGCCTCCCTGTGCACCAACGTTTGTGCATCACTAATGGGATGAGCTTGCAGGACTCTTGCAGATGTATCTGTGGTCTTTCCCTTCTCCCCACCCGCCTACAGGAATCTCAGGTGGGAGGGATCCATCTCACTCCAGCCCACTCTGCCAGCCTGCCATGCACAGGCCCCATCTTCCACCGCTGCAGCCACAACCTCACCAGGCTAATGCACACGCTGACACGGCTGCCAGCATCTATATTACACGCTTCCACATGCTGTTATCTCCGTACTTGGTTTCACTTTCCAGACCAAGTGCAGCCCATTTGTGTCATAGCTATTTTGCTTTCAAATCTTAAATGCATGGAAGTAGGGTAAATATTTACAACTGAGAGCTTAAATCAACCGCCAGAGCCACAGGCAGATTGCTTTCCTGGTAGAACAAGTTTGTTCACATATATTATCCCATACTCTAGAGCTTCCCAGAGAGCCCCAGACCCCAGTTCAGGACATGCTTTCCATACTAACCTGTCTGTACCTGCACAGTCTTTATTTTCTCTGTCGTCCTGCACAGCCCCTATGCAGTTCAGGAACCTCAAAACCTGACCACCACCACTCACTACAATTCTTCTGGTAATAACATCGTATAAGGACAGATCCTCTCCTCGTCCCAATGCCACACAGAGTTTGCCCTTGTACAGAATGAATGGGGTAAATTAGTTACCTCGGTATAAGAGCAACCAGTCATTCTACAAGAGCACAGGATCAAAGGGAATGCTCATTTTTGGTTGGTTTTGTTTCTTTTTTTGGGGGGAGGAGTTTGTTGCACAAAACTGGCTGTTCAAGCCTTTCAGCAGCAAAACAATCAGCCCCCACTGAAGAAGAAATGTCATCTGCGGTAGAGCCTGTGCAGGTCTTCAGGACCAATAGTCCTTGCAAAACCTTGGTTAAAACTCATTATTTTCTATGTCCCTGTAAGGCAGATGGAGTCCCCGGCCCTCAGGCATTCTCCATGGCTGTCTGCCCCGGAGTGGCTGACCCTGCAGTCCTGGTGTCTCCCTGCTCTGGAAATTCAGAGACGTTTCAGGGGATATCTGCCTGCAATTCAGATTTGAAACTTTTCAGGCTTGGCAAAAACAGTGTGTTTTGAAATCATGCTTGCTATCAGAAGTCCATTCAGCTCTACAGGTGTACCTGGATGAAAAAATCGGGATAAGAAGGAAAGGAGAGACCGTGGTGCACATTTTTACCTGACCTTGTAAGACAGATGTGGATGTTAATGGATCTTTTGTCCATCAGTGGAAGAAGTTACCCTTCTCTACCGGCCTACGAATAACATCAGGGCGCTTTGTCTTTCAGAAAGAGCTCCTTCCAGCCATCAAGCATCCCACATAAGGGGCCCCACTCCTCACCTGTTTCACTTTACCTGCAGCCATTATGTTATCTCACTCCCATTGCTGATTTTAGGAGATGGTGACCCACTTCCTTGACATTTTCTTGTCCAGCAACAGGAATCTCATCACTGACGTGCCTGAGAATCACTGTGGTACCCGTCTCTGGTGGTGAGGGAGCTCCTTTAGAACCAAGTGATGGTCACCCTGATACATATGGACAAACCCTCAGCTGACATGACAACTCATCCTTCCCACTGTTTCTGAACACGCTGTCAAGAAGAGAGTCCATGATCTTTCTTTACCTAGACAGAGGTCCGCAGGCACAGCAAATGAAGAGCGTGTTTCTTAAAGGTTCAGTAGTTGTGGTTGATGCAGCCCCTCAGTTCACCTGACATTTTCTCACTGCTGTTTGGCTGCTGCTCACTCTGCACAACTTCCAGAGGTATAACGAGGCCTCTAATCAAAGACCCACCACTCGCTCTTCCACCAGCGTTAATGGAGCAGCACGTTCCAGCTGTCTCGAAGGTGCATGAGGGTCTATTTCTAACACCCCTCTGCAGAATATAGCTTTAGACTCTGTCTGCATGCTGCCAGATCCCAACACCATGGCTGTCCCTCCCTGTCTACGTGAGGAATGCCACAGTACTGCAGTGCCGCATTACCCTGCTCCGCCATGCCCTGCTGTGAGCACCGACTCCTGTCCCCCCGAGGTGATAACACCTTCGTTTCATAGCTTCCTTCTCAGTGCCCAGTTACGCTCAGTAGTGTTGGGACAGTCTAACATCGCTGCTTATCAATGTCACTGATTTTATATTCCCACGTGTTCAGCAACCCGGTGGTAATAGAGCTGGTGATAGATTTTAAGAATTAGAGAGCGAATGTTTGGCAGATGCCTTCTCTACTGCAGGCAACCTGACAGCCCGATCAGCTGAATTCACACCGCGGATTCTTTGCTGGACATCTCTGGACAACTTCAGTCCCCGCCAGCATTGATGGGTTTCATCCTTTACGATTCTGTGGGCAGCTCCACATCCAGACCATTTACAGCTCTCCCTTCCACTTGTCCTACTTTCAAGACAACAAACATTGTTCTTTTTACATTTTGTATTTATTGCTTGCCACACAAAAGTAACTTAATCATAATGCTTGCATTTCCCCTGATCCATCCGTGACTTTGCTTTCTGCATCCCTTTAGTCCGAGTCTTTATCACGGTTCTGCTCTAGTGGGCGTACAGAGGGACCGTGGGTAGCCACGCTCTCCTTGCTGTTAATCCTGTGCAAGGACAGCTCATCTGTCCTTGCTATTTGGAGGTATTTCCTTAGGGAAAGATCTGTTTCTCTAAAATATCTCTCTTGTAATTAGGAGTCACATGGCCTCATTCATCCCAGTCCCCTCTCATCTTCCCCACAGTGAAATGATAAAAAAGGCTGTATTGTCTGGAAATCCAGCATTCTCAGCCACTTACATCTGTCCATGGTTCCCGCTTGTTCTTTTTGTAGGTGATACTTTGTTTTCTTCCCTGCTGCGGGTTTCATTAGGCTTAACAGCTGCCACCAGGTGCAGTTCAGAATGTGCTGGTAACATAGAAAAAAGCCCCACGTTCCTAAAATTAAACTGGTTCTTCAGTCAGGAAATGATCTATAGACTCCGAGACTGTGCCCAGGAGCTGCAAGGTAGAGCCGGCCTCGTGCAGACCGACTGCAGCACCCTCCTCCTCCGGCTGCTCCCCACCTCCAGGGGCACGAGCGGGTCGAGCCACGTTTACACGGTCCACACACGCCTCCAGGGGCTGAGGGAGCACATTGCTGACGGGGGAATCACGGATGCCCTCTACCAAATCACACGTACTGAAGAAAACGGACGCCTTGCTGGAATAAATTTTCCATTTTCTCACTCATTAAGTTGACTTTCTCTTCAGTGGTATATTTGAGGCTAATAATTGGTGACAGCTAAACTTGAAATGATTTTGCAACTCAGTCAGTAGTGAAGAGTTGATCACTGGTCACCGAAATCATCATATTTCCCTTAGCTAAAAATACAGGCTTTCTTGCTCCTGATTCTCTCTTATCATCAGCATCACAGCATTTCACTTACTGTTGTTGTTATTAATACTAAATTATTATGCATTGTTGTCACGACCAGTGAGTTGGAAATTTCTCATCTTGGGAGAGGTTTTTAACCCTCCAGATGCTGACACAAGTGTCCAGCTGCAGTGCTGGCTCGGCAAGGTGCTTGGAACGTTCTCCAAGAACTAATAATGGACATACTTAAATGGCCCGCATGAGTCTGTTGTTGCTCTTACGGAATGCAAGGAGCCACCAAACATTTATAAAAATATCTCAAAAGTACTTGAAGTTTTCTCCACATGTTATCTATCTCAGCATTTAACCAGGAAAAGCACTTCTCTTTCTCTGAAGGAAACAGAAAAAATTACACTTGATTTTAGCTATGCCTAGACTGATGTTACTAGAGACAGCTATGGTCTCAAGCCTCAAGGGGGTTCACTGCACTCCATTTGTAGCACACGAGGTGCAACAGTTACACCCAAACCGTTAGCGTCTTCTCATTACAGGCCCTTCTAGCACGCATATCACCTTGTGCACTCCCACCATCACTCCAGCACACTTTGTGTAAAGGGGCACATCACAGCAGGCCTTCAGCTTTGCCGAATATTCACCACTCATCCAGGCTGCTGTGGGAAGGGTTCCAGAATAAGCCGGTGATCAGAAGACCAAATTCAAGCCATCCCTGCCCTCCATATGAGTAACCAAGGAAGAGCAGGGCTTAGATGTTCCAATCCCTCCTCCATCCTAGGCATTCGAGAAGTGCAGGTACTCTAACCAGAGGGCTGTCCCTGCCCTTTCTTTTCACCATCCTCCCCTACCAAGGGTTTGAGATAATTTCTATGGAAAAAACTTCACATTCCCTGGCTTGATGTGCCTTTGTCCTGCCAAAACAAGCTGCAAACCCAAGGTAACTGGTTCCAGAGCAACGGGGCCCTATGGAAGTAAAATCTCCCAGTCACAAAGAAGGGTCTGTCAGATAGGGACAGAGAGTCCATGACCCTCTGCAGTCCAGAAGTTCTCCTCTAACCCTTCAGAGATGCTCCCTGACAGCTGTCTATGCTCCCTCTGCTCCCAGAGAGGTAGCATTGCTGGCAGAAAAGTGTAGGCCATGAGAACAAAAGCAAAGTGTTACAGGCTCTGAATATCACTGAAAAAGAGAGAAAGAACGTAGACTTTAAGCAGTTCAAACATTTTCATGCTCACTCACCCCACTGAAAGGCCAGTCTGTCTTCAAATGGAAATGGTGCAAGTAAAAATAACAATAAGGGGCAGAGGCATGAAAAAAGAAATCATGAATCAGAGCTTTGATCACTGTCCTGCCACCACAGAAGTGATGTCCCGCTAATCCCCGCAGGGCATAGCTCAGCTCAGTGCACAGCTGTGCATATGGTTCTGTTCAGATGAATATCACCAATCCTTAGGAAAATCAGTTGTACTGCCAATGGCTTACAAATATTTGTAAATCAGGTCAGCAACCCCAACTTTAAATATTCTATCTTGGCCTGGGTTTATTTGTTTATGCAATATTTTATCAGCATGTTCTTCATGAAATAGAAAAAACCTTATACTTTCATTTCTTCACAGGCAGCAGGCTGCAGAACACTGAATTTAAGAAGTCCAAAATATCTTTGCTTTTCAGCTATCTATTGAAGTCCTCATAGGACCTCTTTATAGACAAAGAGAATATTAAACTGGAGCCACTTCTTTGCTCCACTGAATTTTGATATTGCCCTACGTTTGGGCCAGCTGGGACATCTTCTAGAAAGTAGTCCTGCTTTTATTAATGGTTCTCAAAACCGGTCACTGAAAAATATCTTCCATGGTACGACCAGTGTGGCAATAGGTCTGAAGGTAAATGCAGGTTTTGGATCCTATTGGTTTCTAATACTCAGCTTTAAGAATCAGATTACATGTTTGTTCAATAGCAATAAACTTCCAGAGTTTTATAGAGTCATAAAAACACTACAACTGCTTCCATTTATGGCCTGTATATAATTTACTTGGGTAGGTTTCCTCTCTAATGGTGCAGTGCAAGTGATTTGAGTTCTATTAGCTGGAAACAGTACATCTACATTTGCAGAACTCTCATAAATAATTCTGCCCGATGGACGGCATCCTATCCAGACTACTGTGTAAGGAAGGGAGGAGGGGCTGGCAGGGGGGTAGGGGAAGGAGAGGAGGGGAGAGATGGTAGGAATAGAAAAGAAGGCTGTTAAGACTTCACACAAATTAGGAATTCAGGGATCCTCTTTTTGCTGGCGGCATCAAAATCCCATTTTCCTGCTTAATTTGTGTGGTGCTTTGAGCTTGAAATGTAACCACAGTTCATGCTAGACTGCAGGTTGAACTCATTCTGAGCCTTGCAAAGGCATTCATTTGAAATGATATCTCCCAGGACACAAAGAATTCCTGAGCACTCAGAGATGCACTCAGCTCCCTAGAAGCTTTAGAGCAATAAATGAAATGTTAGACTGACTTACAGCTAAATGAATTATTTGGTCTCAGGTATGAGAACAGCAGAGCTGTATCTCAGGTTTAAGATCCTTCAGCCATAGCAGGGAAAGGGCTGGGGGTCACCCTGCAGTAAGAGAGAGGACGTATCACTGTGCAAATACCCAAGACAGAGGCAACACCGTCTTTTATGTCTATATAGCACCTAATGGTTAAATTACTGAGTTAGGACACTGATTGTAAGGGGGGCTGTCTGCCATCTATCACTATAAATGACATTAAAGGTAATGACACTTGATTTTCACAAGAAAACAAATCAATTAAATAACAACAAGTCCTTTTCAATAGAATTATAAAACAAGGGGTTAGCAATCGTGGGTCACATTTCTTTAATGCGTAACTGGAGGATACTCAAGGATAATGAAGGACTGGTATAGATTTGCTATTATTTAGACTATGTGACTGCGATATGAAGTTCAGTGCACTTATCGCTTCTTTAACACATAGCAGAAGAAAATCACACTGGCTCCTAGACACCGCCATTCTGGCTCTGGCTGCAATGACCTCAGAAGCTCCCAGACCTATTTAACCTAGCAAAACAATGTCTCAGAGTCAATATGATGGTTCTTTAGAATACACTGGGTGAGTAAATAACAAGGACCAAAAAGGAATATGTAAGTTAGAGGATAATGCTAGAATAAGATCGAAGTGGTCATGAATAAATTTAGACTAGAAGGCAGGAAAAAAACCCCAAAAAAACCCATTATGGAATTATATCCTGGAATGACTTTATGAAGAGTGCGGTAGAGGCAAGAAACATAAGTTATTTTAAGGCGAAAAAAATTTAGGAAAGCTTGTAAGGCAGAATATGGGTCAGCCTAGAGTAATAAATGAAATTGGCAATACGAGTTCTTACGTGACTCGCCTTGCTACTGTACTAGAGGAAAGCAGAGGATGGAAGGAGTCTTGGTTGTTGTTCAATTATTGTATTTATTTGTTTTGTATTTATTCGGTATCGTATACATAGCAAGACTGAGCTGTCCTGACAGATATCTAGATGATCTTTAAGGTCCCTTCCAACCTGAACCATTCTATATTTTTGTAACTCTGTCTGCTTTTTCATAACAGTAAAGCTTGCGTAATGGAAAAAGGATTTATTTCAAAGGAATTTTACGTCAAAAATGGAATCAGACAAGGACTTGTGGACTTGCACCTACTTTGTTCAGCCTTCTGTGCTCAGGACTGCTGGCCTTACCTTTCCTGGATCAGGAAAAAAGCACCTATTTGCTAATGGCAATTGCTACATGTTACAAGGCCCTTTCATAGGCACAAGCATGTCTTACTATCATCAGAAGCAAGAAGTCATTTTCTTCTGATTCCAAGCTAGCCTTGCAGTAAATGGAATTAGACTCAAAGAAATGGATAAACTAACATATATTGGTAACGTTCTCTCTCAGCTTTATTTACTCAGGTGTATTGGATAAATTTCACATTACAGCATGATGCCACGCGAAATGGAAAAATCAGTCAGAGAAACTGCAAGAGGAAAACCAATTCTTAACTTGGTTGCATCCAGTGCAACCAATGCACAGTACCTGACTGAAATGTTACTGTAGAAAGCCATCTACAATAGTCATCATAAAGTGGTTATATTCAGCATCTATGTTGGCATAATAAAAATAAAGAAAACCATTGCAGTATGTTTAACTTCAAAAATGGTACTAAATTAAAATTATTCCTTATTATCTCTCTTGTATTAAATAGAGAATAAAAGGAGCAGTCAGAACAGTAAAATCCTTGCCTATGGTGTAGAAACCAGACAGAACACACTGGGTCTCTGAGCAAATGCATACCACTAGCCCAAAGGACTTTAGAAAGACCAAGAGAAGCCAGCAAGAATGAACAGAGAAGCACAAAGGGTATTGGAAATACAAAAGGATAATCAAGATTCAGAGAACTAAGTGCACAGCAAGGAACTAATACAATTTTTGCAGCTGTTTTTACCATGGAAGAGGTCAAGTTGGCTCCTGCACAGTTACTCTTTCTTTATGAGGGGATACATCAGAGGATCGTTCTCATATTGAAGGAGATCATGAAGCATATCAAAAGGTATTATAACAAATCACCAAGACCAAAGGATATTCTTCCAAGAGTACCTGAGGAACTCCACTGTGAAATTACTGAATTAATAACTGGTGTGCAGGCTGAAATGTAAAAATGTCTCAATGTCAAGAAACTTGAAGGTAGCTAATGTGGTTTCAATTTTTAAAGAGGATCCTATGTCAGGTTCAGGGAACTACAGACTGGTAGCATGTCTGTACCAGGCTAATTGATAGAAATTGTAATATAAAAGAGGATCCATGGATAAATAAAATATAACGGGGGAGAGTCCACGCAGTTCTGTAAAGGAAAATCATGCTTTACAGCCTAGTGTAGCTCTTTGAAGAAGTCAATAGACATGGGGATAAGGGATATCCAGCTGGTAGTATATTTGCATTGCTAAAAACGTTTTACGAAGTCTTTCACCAAAAAATCTTAAAGACGTTAAGCTACCATGGAATGAGAGGGAAGATCCTCACATGAATAAACAATTGTTTAAAACATACAAAACGCAGGTTCGTAATTAAATGATCAACATTCACAGGTTAGGGTGGTGGCTACCAAAATTAGCTTAATGAATTAAATTAGTGAAAAAAATGTTACAAATTATTATGACAACAAAAGACAGAGTGTCACTGCGACGGCAAGCGTATCCCCGATGCAAGCACCTGCTGACCTCTTTGCGCGGTTCTGATCCCCAACTCAAAAAGGATACACGAGAACTTGAAAAAAAAAGAAAAGGGCAGCAGATGTGATGAAAGGTTCAAAGGTATTTCTATTCATGGAACAGCCACAGACACTACAATTCTTCATCCTGAAAGAAGGATATCTGGATGGGTGAAGGCAAAGGGATAGGTGGGGTAGGTAACTACAAAAGCATGAGATGAAGGAAAATGGCCAGCTAAGGAATAATTGTAATAATTGTTCATATTCTCTTCCATAGTCAGTTACACTCAGCTATCAGATGCCAGGTTCTAAGCAAACAAAAGGAAAGAGGTTCTCCATGTAATTTCCCAGGTACTCTGTGAAATTTGCCACAGGTAGATACTTGTGTTCAAAATGAGATCGGGCAGGTTCATGCTCCACTGAGGGCTGGGAAATTCTAAGGTGCCACCTTAGTCTCGGTAGTTCTAAAGCTGCAGGTAACCAGAGGCTTGCCCCACTGTTACACCCATTCTTTAGCATCCATCAAACCCCCACTAGAAAAGAGAGCACTCGCTGTCAGACCATTTTGAAACACTCAGGATCTTGTAGTAGGTGATGATCAGCAGCAAATGGTGCTCTTCAGAGAAGATTTATCTGTCGTCATGGTCAAAATTGTCAGGAATGAACCAAGTATTTGTACCCAGTAAGCAGTTCCCTATTTGCTGTGTTTTGTAGGTTTGGACACAATGTCTGTTATGCAGCAAGCTGAGGAGTTTAAACAATGCTGTGCACAGTAGGGCAGGAAGATGTCTGCTACGTAAACATGTGGCAAAACACTGAGGAAAATGTCTTGCAATGGCCTTACTTTCTGCAACAGTCATGTAATAGAGAGATGTGAGGATCTCCAGCAGGTCCTTTCCAGACAGGTTGCCTGACATAAAAATCTGCTTAACAATACCCTGTAAAAAAAAAAAATCTGTTTAACAATATCCTGTAAACTCTCTTTAATGCCTCCCATAATATGGAGTAGCAAAAGCCTTAGATCAAGACATTTGAGTCAAATCTATTTATGATGCTCTCATCTCCTTTAAGGCAAAATTACCCATACCAGCTGGGTGTCCATAGAGAATAAATGGCTACATCACACCCAAGAAATGATCTCCATCAGCTACGGTGGACTAAACTTTATTGTTTGAATCCTCTACTTCAGAACTTCTTTAGTTGCCTGCCAAGTTCATGTTTTAAAGAGTAATCTTCTCTTGATTCATAACCTGGCTCCTGAGACTATATCCCTTCCTCCTCCCTTCCTCTGAAGCACTGGAGGCTGGGCAGAGAGAGACACGGGCAACCAAGTAAGTTTGGCAGTAAACCTACTCTAAGATTGTACTTAAAGCAGCATTAACAACTTTCATTTCAAAGTTCAGCATTTCTTGCTTTCAGGTTCAGGGTAAAAAATCTTTGCTATGGAGCTTGTTGGAGTCTTCCTTGAGATTTTAACTCTGGGCACTCTTCGGTGGTTTTATCTCCCTTCTCCCGATCTGTAGGTTGGTTACAGTCCAAACCTACAGATCATAAGAAAATAGCTCACAAGAGTTGCCCAGCTACAGAGGGGACCTAGCACATTAGCCAGTCCTCTCATATGCTTTGATCTCTTCCTGGAGTCCAATCTAGCCGTGGCTTTTATTTCCTTGCTTTAGAGTACTGGGCAGTGTTACAAGGTTTGTGAAGAAATACGTGATAGGAGCACACCAAGGACCCTCCTCAACCAATACATCATTGCCTGAGACAACAGGAATTGGCCCTTTGAAGAAAACTCCATCCAAAACCCTGTCAGTACCAATGAGCAGATCAATGGAAGCTCTTGTTCTGAATTATGGGATTATTAAAGATATATCAGTATCTACTAATCATTGTATCCCTTTAACTCCTACAAGAATTCTTAATGAGAAAGAATTTCTAAATGCAGAGATTAATAAGCAACACAAATCGCATATCAAAGCCCTGCAAATGATACTGGTAATCTTGGCTAGGATTCCCCTGTTGAGACTGGGACATTTCTGGTAATTGCTGCCTCCAAACCAGCCCTAGAGTGTCCCACAGGTAGGTTTGTCTTATTTCATTATTAAGTACCTCAGCACGACGAAGTATGAACAGGTACAAAAAGATACATCAAAAATTTTGGCAGGCGTGAAGAGAAGTCAGGCACCTGTGACAACCCTCTGTACAACATCATGACAAACTATCAGAGCGGCCCATTAGCATCGCTAATACTACATCAGCCATGGGTGCGTTTTGTGAGGTTTCGCAGGAGCCCTTGCCAAGGAGTATAACCCTCCGCACTATCTGCCATCCAAGTACTCAGCACAAAAATTACCTCTTTCCCACTGAACATACAAGATTTCAATGTGATCTACCCAGTGCAGTGATAAAAAGACTTGTGTGTGATCTTCAGATAGATAAACAAAGGATTAGTTAGTTATTTTACATCTTACAAGGCAATGGTGGGACTAATGTTGGAATAGGGCATTTAGTCAAGTGAAAAATTGAAGATAGTACACTGAACAGCAATACAATTATTTGAAGGCTGGAAAATGAGTTTTTATGAAACACTGAAGGAGTTCAATACACTCTGACTATCAAAAAAATAGGCAAGACTGAGAAATGACTTGCTACATGGTGTGAAAACAGCCTCTGAAGGAAGGAAATTAGAATATGCTCTACGAAGTACCAGAGGAAGTGATCATCAGCTGGAAGGTGAAGTTGCACAAATTCAAACTAGAAATAAAATTATTAACAATTGGGAGAGCCTCCTGATGGGCCCAAGTGCAGAGTCCACCTCATCAAATAAAATCTGGATAGTCTTCTGGATGATGCTTTGGTTAAACATAAGTTATCAGGCTCATTCCACAGCTAAGTGGGGAAAAAAGCCTTTAAAGGGAGGTTTGTTTTGAATGAAATATTGAAGAATCACATGAACCTCAAATACATAAATGTTTTGGATATGGCTGATGAAAGCACACTTTCCAGCATTCCTGCTGCAGAAAATTTCTTTCCTTTTGGTTGAATTATCCAGAAATATTTATCACTATTCAGTTCAACGTAACTGATTTTTCTGGTTTTTTTCACTATCTTGTGGAGGCTGAAGAATATTGTCCTCTGTGCAGCACAGCTTGTAGGGGAGAATGAGGAACCACACTCCACCACTATAAGCGTCTATCATACTTGAAAGAGAAATGTAACTTTATAATAAGGGGGTCATAAGCAATTCTTTGGGAAGTAAATATTTCTTTCAGACAAAAATATTTTCTCCTGACAGAGACTTTTACTTTGTGGAAATAACCCTCGAGCTGAGATTTATGTACCCTCACTTACTGGCACATCTAAAGTAAGATGCTTAATGCTGAGATGCTCATCCTAGAACTCCTTACAGTTGACAGAAGATAAAAACCTTCTAGAAGGTGTTTCACTCCTTTACAGAACAGCCACTCTGTTAGGTCTCAGGTGCTGCTCTCTCTGTCATGGTACTCTTGTTTCATTGCCAAAATATGGTAAACTACCTCATCTTTACATAAAATGGACAAAAGGGATTTGGTCTCCAAAGACAGAATTTAAGGAGAATTGGCTAAATCCACTTGTGAAGAGAGTCTGAGGAGACCACATCAAGACAAAGCTGATTTGTAGATGTTTAAAGCAAGAGGTGACTTTCACAGAAGGTGGGCACTGAAAAAGCTTAATAAAAGGTTGAGGTTGGCCCGTGCGAACCTCATGAAGTTCAACAAGGCCAAGTGCAAGGTCCTGCACCTGGGTCATGGCAATCCAGGTTGGGTGGAGAACGGCTTGAGAGCAGCCCTGAGGAGAAGGACTTGGGAGTGTTGGTGGATGAGAAGCTCAACATGAGCCAGCAATGTGCACTCACAGCCCAGAAAGCCAACTGCATCCTGGGCTGCATCAAAAGAAGCGTGGCCAGCAGGGCGAGGGAGGTGGTTCTGCCCTTCTACTCCGCTCTGGTGAGACCCAACCTGGAGTACTGTGTCCAGCTCTGGAGTCCTCAGCACAGGAAGGACATGGACCTGTTGGAACGGGTCTAGAGGAGGCCACAAAAATGATCAGAGGGCTGGAGCACCTATGCTATGAGGGCAGGCTGAGAGAGTTGGGGTTGCTCAGCCTGGAGAAGAGAAGGCTCCGGGGGAGACCTTATAGCAGCCTTCCAGTCCCTAAAGGGGGCCTACAAGGAGGGATGGGGAGGGACTCTTTATCAGGGAGTGTAATGATAGGACACGGGGTAACGGTTTCCAACTGAAAGAGGGGAGATTTAGATGAGATGTGAGGAAGAAATTCTTTACTGTGAGGGTGGTGAGGCATTGGAACAGGTTGCCCACGGAGGCTGTGGCTGCCCCATCCCTGGAGGGGTTCAAGGCCAGGTTGGACGGGGCTTGGAGCAACCTGGGCTGGTGGGAGGTGTCCCTGCCCAGGGCAGGGGAGTTGGAACTAGATGATCTTTAAGGTCCCTTCCAACCCAAATCATTCTGTGATGTTCCTTGAGCACTGTCTGGGAACTCTGCGGCAGGAGCAGGAGCTGAGTCTGTCCCTCCACAGTAACAGTCCCCCACCATGACCTCAGAATGTCTACCATCTGTCTGCTCACTCACCCAGCTTCCAGCTTCTGCAAAAATAAGGCTGCAGGGTTGCTTGTGATTTTTTTTCTTGTTTATTTTTACAAAAGTATGGGATTCACCTGTGAAAGTGAATCCAAAATTAGTTGTCTAATTCTCAGCTATTTGCTCTGGGCTCCCTTATTTTATGTGGAGAGAATCAGGCGCATTAAGGGTAAGAGAATCGGAAGCGGTTTTGATATCTATTTTAAGATGAGATGAATCCTGCCTTAAACCCCACTGACTCTATCACCTACCTCTCTGCTGACTGCAAGCACCTACAGTATGTAAGATTGAGCCGGTGCTGGCAGGTACTTCTGTAAGGGCAAAAGCAGTAACCACACAGCTGCAAACAACATGACTTGCTCTGGAAACAGAGATCACTAAAAAATTCTAAGTGCTCAAGAAAGTCATGTCAGAGAATCAAACTGTAAACCAAAAATTAGTTGACACTTTTGATTATTTTTACATTTATACTTATGTGCGCATCACTTCCCCCTTGATAAAATGAAGGCATTAGTACCAATTCACCCCTCAGCTGTATTGTGAAGATATATTCATTAAATTTTGTAAAGAAGGAAGATTCTACAGTGAAGCACAAGAGAAAAGCACAGTAAGAAATTAATAATTCTGTATTCAGTGCTGTATGCTGTAAATAATGGATTGAGCCACACACTGAACGATGAGACTAAATGAAATATTGAAGAGCTGCTCTTTCAGCGAGCAAGTCTATTCTGTGCACTGAATGGGGCAAGGATTCTGTCTAAAGAGAAGCAGTGATCACGTATTTAAGACTGTATTACAATGCACACACACAGGAAGACTAAATGAAGATTTTGCAGATATCCTTAAATCTGATGCTTCCTAATTTTTGAGTGCTTGACTTTGTGACCTTAAAAATGGTTTAGTAAAATAATATTGAGCATTTTTTTGTTGGGTTTTTTTTTCTGTTATTTCCCTGTTTTAAAAATTTTGAGTAGGCATCAGACACCTGTTTTACAGATGGCAGTAGAGACGTAATCCCTAGCTGGGACCTGAAGGACAGCTCAAAAACTTGAGCTAGCTGGGGAGTATATAAAATCAGATAAGAGAGTGACGTAGGTCAGACAGGAGAAGTGATCTTATTCTTTGTATCATATATAGACAACATTTCTGTCCACCCTAGTCCAGCATCAGGACAAACAGAGGCTTGAAAGCCACCAGAATCATAGCACAGAACCACCCAAATTCTTAATCACACATATATTTGCTTTTTGTCTTAAATATATATATAGACCTGTCTCCAACAGTACACAAGGCCTGACATGCCGTAAAACTGAATTTTTTCTCTGTAGTTACCAGGGCTTCAGGATATGCTCATTTTTACAACAAGTGCCAGGCAAATGCTTGTTAGGGATTGTAGAACCAACACATTAGGTGGGCTCAGTACTAATCTGAATGCAATTTATACAAATAACCAGCCAGGGAACTACACATTCTCCTGCCTTCACCTTCCAAGGTGATAAATGCTCTTACATGCCTCAGAGATTGCTCTTCATTTTTTAAGATAAATAAAGGTTTACGAAGAAACATCAGTTTTACATGAAAAACCTCTATTTTTCCTTTAACTTTTGTCATTATTGTATTTGCACTTCAACTCTGCGTTAAGCCCCTGCATTCCCATACCATGACACATTACTCACCCTCCCACACATCTCATCTGCAGTCAGAAAAGCAAGAATGCTCTCTTCCTTCTGCATTTCTCCTCCTCTCTCCCTTCTGCATTTCCCCTTTTCTCCTTTGTGTCCTTGCCTATCTCCCAGTTCTTACCCCATTCTTCATTGCCTTCCTCCTTTGCATTCTTCTGATCCTCTACAGTCACCACGCAAGCCCACGGTGCCGATACTTGGACGCATGCTTTGTGTTCTGGCTGCTGCTTGATCCCACTTGGAAACTTCTGTGATGTAGCAGCATTGCTGTCAGGACCCTTGGCTGCATCCAAGATGTATGATGAGATCCTGGTGTTAAAGATAGAGAAAGAAGAGTGATTGTTCTTCCTCTTGAGCCTTTCGATGCCTTAGGTGGGCATAGGTGTCCTGCCTTTCTTCCCTCCAGCTACTCTGCCACTGCCATCTCACCTATCTTCACCTGCCCTTTCTTGCTGAACTGTAAGGACCGTTTCTCCACTGCTGGCCTTCCACCGATCAGCATCTCTCTAGGCTGTGATGGGGCAGCAGATAGATCCAGCAACTGGCTTTACCAATAGAAGAGCCTCCACAGGGTATTATTCCAGCAGGATGACCTGAAGTCAGGCTCTGGGGTGTACCTGAAGAGACGGATCCATGGCTAAGAGAGGAGGCAGCAAAAGCCATCAGATGGATGCTACCCACCACCTCTTCCAATTTCAGAGACATGGCGCCAGGAGGTCAACATCAACACTGTCAGTTTGCTGCTCCTTCCATTTTTCTCCTCATCCCAGATTCCCCAATCATCCACATACTGGTTAATCTCAACTTTGTGCTGTCCTCTCCCCCTCAGGGATGTCTGTGCATATCTCTTCAGTCACCTGTTGCAGAACCACAGCTCTGTGGGACCACATCATCCTTGAGGTGATGTGTAGGGAAAGATGTTTCAGTGGTTAGGAAACAAGCATGATATTCATCAGTCTGAGTGCATTTCTCCCCCATATCAAAAATATCTCCTATAACCCTGGACAGAGAGAATCAAGTAAGACCCCTTGAAAGAACCTTCTCTTTTCCAGAGACCACAAAGGGGTGCGAGCAAACAGCCTGACCTAGCTGCTGAGTTGCTAAATAGGTAAAGTGAAGTAAAAGGAATATAACCCTTGACATTACGGTGTCTCAGTTTCCCATTCCATGGAAACAAGTTTTAGAGCTTTGTTATGGTGGAGCAGTGGAACTTTAGCTGTGGGGTACCCTGCTCCTGTACGCAGCAGGCCAGACCAAGATAGATGATCCACACTGAAATACATAACCATTAATTTAAAAAAGAAAAATATCACATATTCATTATTTTTCCTATCATGTTTCTCTTCCAATGCACATTCATAAATAGAAATGAAAGAACAACTAATGTGCCTTTAGTTACTGTGTTTGTCTGTTTTCCAATCATAATTCATGCCTTGCTTCAACAAACAGGAGAACAAACATATTTGCTTTTGATAAATTAAAATGGTTTCGTGCATTTTTTTATAACATTCCTTCCTTTCTTAGTTTTTTTTCCCTCTTCTATAGTGTTTTCCTTACAGTGATTCTCTTTGCTTGCTCTACTCCAATGGCCACATACTTAGTCTAATCCTGGTGCCTGTTCCACCACAGTTGTGGCAGAGTAACTCCCCTGCAGCGGATTCAGACCGAGATTGTAATCTGGTTTTCAGCACCTGAAAATGAGCAAGACTTTATAAACACAAGCACAAACGGCAGGAGGAATGAGAGCCTGTGATGAACCAAGGGGAGAAGGGAAGGAGGATCTCCACCTGTGATGTTCAGACAGGCTGGACAGCCCACCTACCAGGGACTCAAGGGCATGAATCATACAGCAGCTGAAAAAGCCTCCAAAACCCTCAGTGCAAAACCACCTATCAAAGGATCTGAGCAAGAACCCCATGTCCTGCAAAGCACAGAGGTGTATGGCACGGGCAGGGGACAATGCCTCAGGTGAGTGATGCATGTTGCAGGTGAGGAGCTGCGTCTCCAGCACTCAGAGGCTTTGTGTCTGAGAGGTAGAAGAGCTTGGGGTGATCAGTATTCAATGCGGAAAGAGCATTTACTGGAGATTTTATGCCGGATAGAGACAGAGGAAATGATCTGCATCATGGATGCTTAGGATGGGATTAATTTCTCCTAATTTAAACTGTCTATCAGGAAGACACCTACAGCTAAACTAGTCTGTTGACTGCCTTGAGATCCAAGGAGGGAAACAGGCACTGTCAGGATGTGAGCCAACTGTTTCAGATGTCTCCTTTAGGTTGAGCTCCAAAGCTCTGACCATGTATCCGCTGGCCAGAGTGACTCCCTTGGAAACATCTGCACTTAGTGGGGTGAATCCCACCCTCAGGTCCCCATGCAAAGGCAGCTCACAGGAACTGTGAGAATTTCTAATCAAGTAGGTGAACCAACATGATTTCACTCCTGTTACAGACAGACACAAGATGAAGTCTGGATTCAGAGTCTGTTGGAGCCCCACACTAGGAGCTCCACCAAGTCTAGAGCAGTGGTGTATAGAAAAAAAAAACCACTAGCTCCAGAAGTGTTAGAGAGAAAACTGGACACCCTTCCCTGCCACAAGTTTCTATGTTAGAATGTTCTTCTTGCATCAGGGAGTTATTTTTTACTAAGCAGGTGTAACTCCAGAAGCATTTCTTCAGTAAGAGTAATCTTGCAGAGCAAGATGAAAATATAGTCTTCTCCTGTAGCTGGAATTTGCATTGGCTGCAACCGATCACTGGTGATGAGAATAAAGTGAATCATTTACAGGAGAGTAAGGAAGTACAGGAAGAAGACTTAAGAAAACTACGTGGTTAAGAGTGATTACTTTCTATCTGCTAACGGCAAAGTACTGAGCCTCTCTTGTCACAGTCCAGGTCTTCAGCAATCAAGACTGATGCTGAGGAGAGTCGTACTGTAGGGGTAGTAATGAAAGTAGATGCTACCCAGAGCTATGAAACCAAGGTGTAGCGACTCCTGGACTAGTGGCTAGACCCAAGCATGAGGCTGGGTGCAGGCAGGAATTGTGAAGGAATTGTATTGATAACCCTTAGAAATTAAAAGCTGTTGACTAAATACCTAAAGGAAGGGTATACAGACATCCCAACAAGTGTATGTGGTCCAGGTTCTGTACATATTTTCCTAATGTTTGTGAACTCTTAAGAGTCAGCACCAAGGATCAAGACAATCAAAAGCCCACGTACAGTAAAGAAAACCCTATCTGAGGCAACATCCCAAAAGTGATACAGACCTGAGGAACAGTGGCAGCTACACAGGCTATCTCAGCAGAAGGCCAAAGGGCAGCATGAAAGCAGGCTGCAGCGTTTGCTCCTAGAGTCCTGGCAAACTCAGGAGAAGGCTGTGCTCTGCTAGGCAAGGAAACCTATGAGCCCCTCCTTGGAGCAGAGCAATTTCAGGAGCTGCCGTTGGGAATTGCATTGATCGTGAAACAGTAGGAAGCACCACAGAGAGAGGAAATTGCTAAGTGCACCCAAGTGACTGCAGCACACATTACTGCAACTCCAGCACTGCGCTGCGAGGCGGAGACAGCCAGGGAAGTTACCGCGTAGAGTTTCTGAGTAGAAGCACTGGCTGAAGATGTATGAATGCTGCACTGTGTGCACACATGGAAGGATGCAAAGAGTACATGACAGGCAGCATGAGGAGATTTTGCAGTCCATCAACTGTCAGACTGGCCTGTGGAAAGCATCTGAGCAGACTTGTTCACTCCCAGAAGCAGGAACCACTTGGGCAGGTCAGCCCATGGCCCTGGATCTGGGAGCTGGTATCTGAAGGACACTCAGTGATGAGTGACACTCACCCACACCTGAGGAGCTGCAATAGGGACGTCATAGGTCTGATGTGTAGGGTGTGAATGTGCTGCCCTAAAGCGCATCCATTTTTTGCTGGAACATTCCCCCATTGGGTAATGCTCACTTCTTTGATGGGTATATCAACATTTTGCGGGGTATATCAGCTTCAGCAAAATTTGTCACTCTTTTCTCAGGTCTGAGATGGCACTTTTGCACCAACATAATTTTGTACTGTGGAGTTACTAATGGCACTAAGGTCTCTGAAGCAGAAACAGAACAACTCAGCCCATAGCGGGACTCAGCATAAGATGCTACTCCCTCATATCACGAACCAACAGGAGCATGCCAGTGGCCCAAAAAGCAAAGAGCCACTTAGGAAGGTAAAGTGAGTGGAAGCTATCCCTTCTTGCCAGTTCTGGATGCATCTTTGCAGAGGACAAGTGGAAGATACAAACAGGGACTGAGTTGTTGGCCAGGTGAGACTTTACCCACCAGGCTTGCTGTACAGCAGAGGAGCCATCAGCATTGCCCCACACTTAGGAGACCCCAGAAAGGATTTGCAAGAGAGTAGATACAGGATTGATCATCCTGCAAAGGAAAAGCATAAGTGCACGCCATCAGAGGGAAGAGCACAGGTTGACGGAGGAGGAAAAGGCCCTGGGAATTGTGTGTGTATGCATGGTTGTACTGCCAGTTATAGCCCTCACGACTACAGCTCTTTGCTGGGGACAAGGCCACGGGAACACTCTTCTCAGCAGAGCGAGGAGGAACAGACATTATTTTCCAGGAACCACCATGATCTTACCAAATACCAGTGAGACTGCCACTACTGGTCATCAACTTAGGCAGGATGGAAAAAAAATCCATTTTTTTTAATGAAAAAGAGAAAAATAAATCACAACGGCAACAAACACTCCCATCTCTAACATATGATTACATTTCAAATGTAATTACGAATGTTTCCAGAGCGTGCAGATGTATTTAGTCTCACAAAGCAGAGCTAATTTATTCATAAGCAGATCTGCAAGGCTGCCCAGGCAGAATCCACTCCATATTCAAGGGGATTATTAAATTGGTGGGTGTGAAGGGTTTCTTTGCGAGAGTCTCCAGTGCATAGTTACAGCAGGCAGCCAAATGAGAGAAAGACAGGGACGACAGGCAAGACAGGCAGGCAAAAGGGCCTATTTGCATGATGAAAAAATTGTCACAGTGACAGCCCCAAACTGGCAGCATTTCAGGAGGGAGAATGGCTGCACAACACTGCAAGGCAAACATCTCTAGAAACAGGGAAGCAGCCCTGCAGGGACTCATACCTTGGCAGGGTACATCCATGCTCTCAGTTGGGCTGTGGTCTCTAATTTGTGGGATGTCTGGCAGGTGTTCCTGCTGGAGCCCCTCTGGTACATCTGGAAGCCACCCAGGAACACAAAACCAGTGGAGAGTCAGCATCTCCAGGGAAGCTGGCGCTGTCTCCCCTATGCTGCTTGGTCTGCCCGCAAAAAAAGAGAGCTGAGAGGTGATAAGGAGCATTTTTAACTGCAACTCAGCAGTTCCTGACCCCACGCATGTTCCTAATCTGCTCCAGTCATCAGTGATTTCAGGTGACTTGGCTGATTTTGCATTGGAGCAGAATAATAGAAACATTTGAAGGTGCAAGGGAAGTAAACGTTGATTGGCCCCCGCTGACTCTGTTTGCTCACCAGGTCAGGGCCAACTGCAAGGTGATGAGAAGATGCCCCTTTCTGTCTTCCAGCTCTTAGCTGCTGCCTCCCTGCCGAGCCCCAGTGGCAGCTGTACACTGATGTGGGCACAGCGGCAGCAAGTGGTGAGAGAGGCTACGGGGCATGGCCGAGACAAAACATTACCTCAGCAGTCCCAGTTGGCTTGTTCAGAGGGGCTTCTGTCCCACCAAATTCAAACATTGAGCTGTGCTGGGACAGGAATCTTATCTTTTCTTTTTTTTTACAGACGAATGCAAGAAAAATCAGTATTTTTTCTTTGCCCTTTCCTTTCATTTTTCCCCTTTTTCTACTCGCAGCTTCTTGAAACTTTCTCAACTTTGGAAAAGTGACGGAGCTGAAAAAGAAAAGTGAATTTGTCACAGTGTCACTTTCACGAATTGGAAACATTTGTAAAGTTACAAAGTAGAAAAGGGGGAAAAAGGGCAAAAATCACACTTCATATTCTTCATGAAAGGGAGAAAGAAAAAAAAGAAAAACCCAAACCCAAGGTGGCATGTGTTGAAAATATATCTTGTCAAAACAAGTGGCAGAGTGGAAAAACGGATCTAGCCCAGATTTCTCAAGGGAAAAACAACTTCTCTATTTCCTGCTTTCTCATAAAACCATTCCTCTGTTTCCCAGAGCTCTTTGCTCAGCTCGAAGTGACGATCCCTCCACATGCTACCCATGCCCCTGGAGTACGGAAGAGGGAGCAAAATCAGGATCTGCCCATGACTGCAGAGCTGTGGTGAAACCAGGCAGATCTGCAGCTCAGAAACGTGACTTTCTGACAGCCCAGGTGGACAGAGGAGGGACCGTACTGCTACCTGATAGAGGGCAGATGGCCATCATTTGCATGGGATGTAAGAGGCATTGTGGGAGTATCATCTTTTGATGAAATACTGCTAAAAGTTCATGCCCAAAGGGCATAACACTTGCAGTCATGAGTGGTAAAAGAGCTGTGTTTGACACGTATGAGATGAAGAACCCTAAGGCAGCAGGGCTGGGCAAAGGGCAACCAGGCAAGGGAGAAAGGAAAGAGATGCCATGCTAAGTGTTTTTCCTCTTGCAATAAACACAAGGCAATAGTTTTAGGCTCCCCAAGTGCCTGTGCAAATGTGTACTGCTGTAATGACAAGCTGCGCTTGGACAGCCAGCACCACTGGAGTCACGACCGCACTGCAGCTGCGAGAACTGGTTGTGGAAGACTGTTGTGAGCGGAGTCTGGCCCCAGCCCTGTGGCGCCTGGTGACAGGTGCTGAGTCAGGCTGTCCCTTTAGAAGTGACAGGTTGGAAAGTTCTTGAAAATAGAACATCTTTTAAGGAGGAGAAACCAAGGACCAAACTCCCAGAGCCCTGTACAGACTAGCAGAGCACAACCAGGGTAGGAGGGCAGGGACCGGTCACCTTGGAAAGCACACACAGTTGCGGGAGGAGGGCTGGATGAGCCGTGCAAGTGCAGCACAGTGTTATCCACTGATGGTTCTTCAGGCATGCTGATATTTTAGTGTTTCCTCATCTCTACACAATTAAGTTCTCTTGATTTAAATCCCCTTTACACCCTTGCTGGAGAGGGGATGAATTAAATGGTCTTGACCACATGGTTTTGTAATTTGTGTGGGACCCCAAAAGACAGTGCTTTCTCATGCCGAGCAGCAGAGCAGGTACAAGCCTCCACGACAGCTTCTCATGGCGTTGGGTGTGCTTAGATGGGAGGCCGTCCCGCTTCCCCTCCGCTCTCCCAGCATCTCCTGAGATGTACTTGCTCAGCTCATCTGCCATGGAGACCTGAATTAGCCACACGTTTACTTTGCCAAGCAACTGAGTAAAAGTTCCTGGGGAAAACTCTGCTATCTCTGAAGTAATTAGACTAATTAGAACAGTGATTATTTGCACGCTCTCCACTTTGGCTGAACACTGGAACTAAGTCTATGTCTTAATTTGCCCTCCCCGAGTAACACAGGAAGGCAGTCTAGAAAAACGCAGCCCCTTTCTGGCTGGCACAGCAGCTCCCTGATACAAAGACACACAGACCCCCCGAGGTGAAATCTCCCCATAGGCTGGGAGCTCTGGAGGCATGAGGGTTTTTCTGGTTCAAGTGAATTGATGGGCAGTAAGTACACTGAGCACTGGGCATGGTCAGCAGCTGTCAAAGAACCACATCTTCCAGGGAGGTCCTGGTGGGTTTTCATTCCTTTGCAATGGAGAATGTGTTGTCACAAGAATGAGCCCCCCGAGAAGGCCAGGAGGGCAGCACTGGGCAGACAAGCAGATGAACAAAGCACTGGGATATGACAGGCCCAGGACGCTGTCACCTGGCATCCTTATGCTAAAAGGACAAGTGAAATTATTTCCAAGTCTCTAATTTCTGCAGGAAATACCAGTCCTGTGGAGTGTGCTGTGTCCCCTTTGCTGTTTGCTTTTCAAGAACTTTCAGGGGAGCACCCAAGTGCACACAAAAGTGAATTTTTCAAATCACCAGCCTGAATATTCATGGGGCTGTACGTTCGACTGCATCAAACAGGGGGTATCTATGCTGGAAGTGCTTGTGCAGCCATCCAGCTGGAGAGAAAGCCACCACCAGCTAGCTTATCTGACCAGCCACAGCTCACTGACATAGCTCAGAGTGGTGGGGAGAACTGCTGGTGGCTGATAAATAGGAGTTAGAGGAGGTGATGAATTTGTGGAATAATTTTCACCAATGGACACATCTGAAGGATTTGCTACCTCTTTCCTTATAGTCCAAAAGTAAAAAAGGCAGCTATGTTTTTCACATCTATTATTCATATAGGCTTCATTCACTCAGCTTCATGCATTGAAATGGCTAAAGCTTGCCCTACACTTTGAAAAAGCTCCTTGGCTTTCTTGGCTCGAGTTTTCAGAAGTGACTTGGGATTTCAAAAATGACTGTGGTCAAACAGGGAACATACAAAACTGCCTGTTTTGTAGAGATATGGGTTGGCTTCTGCCAAACATTGTCTCTGTCAAGGTATATCCAACTGAGCGCAAAGGCATGCAAGTCTCCAGTCATATTTGAAAATTTGGTGGGTTTGTGGTGGTTTTTTCCCCATCGCTGTTTGGCAATAGTCTCTACCTGCCACTCTGATTTTACCTGGAATTACAATAAGGTAACTGTGCAGTCCTATGTCCTGCACACGGTCTTGTGGCCTGTAAAGAAGTCACCCGGCTGTTTGCACACTCGTGAAAAAAACATTTCTTTGGTCACTGAAACATTATCATAGAATCATAGCATGGTTTGGTTATCTTCTGTGCTGCTTTCTCATGATGCAAAAGTACAGGCGAGCACAGCAGCCATATATGAGCAGCATTCACTGATGCTTACTGCATCCTACTGCACTATTACTGGCATCGGAGAAGCATCCAAAATACTGCGGTTCTGCTTCCTTTAATTTTGTAAAATGTGTGCCCTGTGAGCCAATCCCAATTGCAAAAGTGTCTGGATCTTTTCAGCAAAGTGAGGAGAAAAATTAATGAGTTGACTTGCAGCTCTCAGCCTTGAAGTAATTGTGTATGACATGCAGACCCCACCTTGCACAGGCCTGACTCCCAGGAAGGAGATGGCAATAATATTACTTTTCAATTTGATCTTGACTGCCATTAATTGATTTCAGAGCTCCGGCCCCTCACTCTGCTTGAGCTGCTAACTAACCCAATCAAGTTCTAGCTGCTGGTTACAGATGACCTGGTGGGGATAATTACATTAATATGACTGTCAGACTCTGAAAAGACGTGACACAACTTCAGAAATGTTTGAAAGCCTTCTGAGTACCAGGCATTGGAGCCAAAACTCAAATAAAGTCCATGAGCTGTGACCACTTCTTTAGAAGTTTGGCACAATCTGTTTAAGCAAAGCAAATTGTTGGACTGGAGTCTAAGCTGTCCCATGGTGATGAGCAAGGGAAGGCCAGTGAGAAATAACCAGCATCCTCAGGTCTGTTCTTAGAATCACAGAATCACAGAATGGTTTGGGTTGGAAGGGACCTAAAGGTCATCTCGTTCCACGCCTCTGCCCTGGGCAGGGACACCTCCCACCAGACCAGGTTGCTCCAAGCCCTGTCCAACCTGGTCTTGAACACCCCCAGGGATGGGGCAGCCACAGCTTCTCTGGGCAACCTGGACCAGTGTCTCACCACCGTCACAGCACAGAATTTCTTCCTAATATGCAATTTAAATCTCCCCTCTTTCAGTTTAAAATCTTTACTCCTCATCCTATCATTACACTCCCTGATA
This sequence comes from Larus michahellis, assembly GCF_964199755.1. Lineage (NCBI taxonomy): Eukaryota > Metazoa > Chordata > Aves > Charadriiformes > Laridae > Larus > Larus michahellis. The sequence continues at coordinate 1,546,742 of NC_133908.1, forward strand.
AAGAGTCCCTCCCCATCCCTCCCTGTAGGCCCTCTTCAAGTACTGGAAGGACATTATAAGGTCTCAGCAGAGCCTCCTCTTCTCCAGGCTGAAAAACCCCAACTCTCTCAGCCTGCCCTCATAGCATAGGTGCTCCAGCCCTCTGATCATTTTTGTGGCTTCCTCTAGACCCGTTCCAACAGGTCCATGTCCTTCCTGTGCTGAGGACTCCAGAGCTGGACACAGTACTCCAGGTTGGGTCTCACCAGAGCGGAGTAGAAGGGCAGAACCACCTCCCTCGCCCTGCTGGCCACGCTTCTTTTGATGCAGCCCAGGATGCGGTTGGCTTTCCGGGCTGTGAGTGCACATTGCCGGCTCCTGTTGAGCTTCTCATCCACCAACACCCCCAAGTCCCTCTCCTCAGGGCTGCTCTCAAGCCATTCTCCTTCCAGCCTGTATTTGTGCTTTGGATTCTTCTTTTTGTGTTTGGGGATGCTCTGAGGTCTGGAGGTCAGGGTTCCTTCATTTCTTATCACCATCCATGGGGAAAAAAGTCTGTGAGAAAGGTAGGGCAGGAAAGCACAACCAAGACTGCCACAAATACAAGTTCAGACACCCAGGGAACACACAATTCCCAACACCACATAACACACTCAAGAAGAGAAACTAAAAGACCACAAAGTGGTTGTGTCCAGTAGGAAAAGAAAGGGTAGGCCAAAGGTATTTCCAACATCTTAATCCCACATGCAGGAAGCCAAACAAATGGTCAAACAAAAAATAAGAAGGTTCCCCATCAGTCACAGAGGAAAATTATTTCCTGACTCGAATGTTGATCAACAAAACCTCGAGCATGCAACCCAGACCCATCACAGCCATCTGCAAGATTCCTCAGTTTCCTAGGAGCACAAGTACACCATCACCATGTTTCCATCCTTTGTTTTTGTCCATTTCCAATGCTCCAGCTCTACAAGTTGATATTTCCTATTTGTTAGAATAATGGGAGCTCTTAACCACTCCTTCATATCTCTCTCAGTGCGGTAGAAGCAAACTGCAGCACCCTCAGCTCTGGTTTACAAATGGGGAAAGTAAGACACATCAGATGGATGTGACCTGTCCAAGAGAAGTGGAAGGCTCAAGAGCAGAGGCCATTTTTCTCATCTTCTAACGGCTCAGTTTGAAGGACAAAAGCTCATCCTTTGTTAGTAGAAGACAATCCATGTGCCCAGAAATTTGTGAGTTTCTGTTCTCAAGGGGGAGGTTCTCTTTTACAAAGCCGCTGTCATCCCCAAAACGGACATATCCACACTGCACTTGTAAGTTCGCACTGGTTTTAATGGGCACCTCCGGTTGTTTCCACCACACTTGCACACACATTTACATGTAATGCCTACACTACGCACTCCAGCGCAGTGTAAAACTGCTGAGCTGACACAGGTACCAGAAGCTGCTTGGTTTCTCATAAGAGTAAATTAGCTTCTGTAGAGCTCCCTGATGTAGCACTGTGCTAAACATCTTAAGGTATTTCTTGTTTAATTAAGGCTTTCAGCAATAAAGCTTGTGAAGGATTAGGAATAGAAAGCAATTAGGCTCTTGAGAGACCTAGCTACTAGTTTTCTTAACTTCCATGATATACACATAAGAGTACTTGACAGCAGCAAAAATGCTAGGACCTTGGATGCAAGACAGAAATGTTTTACCTAAGAAAGGGCACATATTTGTGTTAATAGAATAAAAATAATTTACATTGTAGTGATTTATTTGAAATTTTGGAATAGAAGTGCAGTGAATAATAAAAATGTTTTGGCGTCAGGCATATGTATGACACTAGTGAAGCCTGACTGTGCTTTGTGTGGTATCGGGGTGGGTGTGACAGCCTCAGTGCTCTGTGGCACATATAAGTTGTGGACATAGTTTACAAATACATATGCAGACAGGATGGCTTAGGCATAAAAATAGCATGTTTGAGAGACAGAAAAGAAGCTGTTTCCAGACAATGAGACTGTTGTTCTCTAAGCTTTAAAAGCTCAATCTGTTAGGTTGCTTGTAATCTTTCAGAAGACAATCGCCAAGAAACCCCTCATGGCTTATATCTAACAACATTTCCCATAATAACCTTTAAAAATTCCAAGGTATTTGACTGGCCTGGTGCAAAACCTAGACTGCTTTTAGTCCCCAACTGAGCCCATTTATAGCGAACTTAGGCATTTCCACTTCGAGTGGCAAACATCCACCAGCCCAGCTGAGCTTAACACAATGAGGGCCATTTTGATCACTGTGCGGCACACAGGGTACTTGCTGCTGTCTAGGTCACAGCCATATGCCACCAGCATCAAGAGCTGACCTCGGTCATTTTCCTGAAAGCAGAAAATATCGCTTCACTGCAGTGCTACACCCATTGCAGACTCCCGACACCAGACTTATCCCTGTAATTACACTGCAGATGCCTGTGCACGGAATCTGCAGTCCAGTTTCCACTGATGTGGGGAATTCCCAGAGAAACAAGACACCTCTTCGGAGCAGACGTTAGGGGACCGTTGCCCTCATCAGAAGAACGGTGGACTCTGCTTTCCCTGGCCAGTGGGAAGCACATCAGATCACAATGTGGCAATCATCAAGAAAGTGCTCTTAAAAGCACAAAATGACTAGACACAGTGGCACGGAAAGCCTCTACCAAGAGGCCCAGGCAAGAATGGTCAATAACAGGGGCAAGATAACCTCCAGAACATTGCCGTTCACAGCCAATCCTCAAGTAAGTCCCTCATCCTTCTTCAAAGAGACCTACAACTGCACCCTGCACAGCTGCATGCCGTAGCAGCACAGCTTCTCAGGAACTCCTGGGCAAATACATGCAGAAGAATTACAAACAACTCCACCAGATGTGCCCACTCGTCCTCCATCTCTGCACTGCCCTGGCCAAGGGAGCAGATGACAAAGGGAGAGACTGAAATTTATCCAAGACAGACTAGTGGGCACGGCAGCATCCCTGCATAGTTCACCATGGATCCAGGCTGGGAAGACAGACTCAGGATACAAGGTCTCTTAAAGAATTTATGCTTCCGAGAGCCTGCCAGCAGCTCTCAAACACCACAGATTGTCTCTGGAATAAAGCTTTTGCACAGGTACCTTTTAGGAGTCTCAGGCTCCTACCTGGGAATGCACCTCCATCAAAAAAGCCCCAGCAACTGCCTGGGAGGTTAAGAGGGCTGTTTCCTGCAACGGGATTGACGCTCTGGGGAGAAAAGCTATGTTGAGTTTCTATCATCTGGAAGAAATTCTCAGCAGCTTCACAGGAGATGATCAAATTTCATTCAGACACAAATCTACCTGGGGGTCCCTACGGCAGCATCCTGGACAGAACTTTATGCCAATAAAAAACATCTTAGGCAGCTGACTCCTAAGCACCCTAGCCTGCTTCCTGCAATCAGAGCTCCTGCAAACAGAGCCTGCCAGCAGAAGCCAAAAAAAAAAATAAAAATAAAAATAAAAGGGGGCAGTGACTCTTCATTGGAGTTTGCATCTCTACAGTCAGAAACCAGGCTGTGATGCAGTAGAAGTACTTTGCAGCCACAGAGGGCAAGCTCTTTATCCCTGAGGATGCAAAACAACTTAAGGAACTACCTCCGAGGAGCTCCCGGTATACAAGGGGGACGTCAGCTCCCTCCCAGATGAGGCGAAGCAATTTGTGCTGCTGCCCTGCAGGAGCCCCAGACAGCCCCCTGGCATGGGGGTCTCCTTCCCACCAGAGGCAAACCACTTTGGGCTTCTGCCTGGCGGAACTCCCACCTGGCTAAATGCAATTGGAGCTCCCTCCTGAAGGAGGCATGGTATCTGGCCTCTCTGCCGAGCAGAACTCCCAGCTGCGACCTCAGATGGGTCTTATTTTCAGCAGAGGGTCACCAAACACAGCAGGTAACTGGGGGGAGTCCCAGGTGGGCCCTGGAGAAGTGAAATCCTGCCCTGCAAGAAGCAAGACAGCCTGGGCAAGTACCGGGCAGGTGTCTTGGGCAGCTCCCAGCAGCGGCAAATTCACTCCGGTTCCGCTGTGGTATGAGGCTGAGCCAACTGTGGAGCCCAGAGAGGCTTTCATTCCTCAGCACCTCCCCCTGCAGACAGCCATGATGGCACCGGGTGCGGCCCACACGCTTTGAGACGATGTTGGCTGGGAAGCACCAGGGTTTTCCTACCCCCTTGCTGCCCCACGGGAAGCAGAGGGATCACTCCAGCCCCACTAGCGTTTGCCCCCCGCAGGGAGGCAGCAGGAGCATCCCCTCAGGGCCTTCCCGCCTCCTCTGGAGAGCCACGCTGGGATTGGGCAGCACATGCCCAGCTCTGATTGGCAGTGCTTCACATGGCGGCAGCTGATTGGCTGTCGCTGTGCCTGCCGGGGAAGGGTGTGGGCTGCTGGGTGTGGCACGCTGTGGGGAGGGTGGGTGCGTCATGGCAGCGGCTCAGGCAAGGTCCGGCTGCAATCTGGTCGTTGGGGGCTGGCCTGTGGCCTCCTGGCAAGGAGTCCTCCCTGCGAGGAGCCCTCCCGGGATCACTCTGTGTTCCCTGTATGCTCCCTGATGTGCTGTCCAGAGGTGAATCCTCTTGTGCTGACCCGGTGGGCTGCTCCTGCATGGGTCAGGTACTCTGTCGCTGAGGTGAACAGGAAGGTCCCGCTAGAGGGGCAAGTGAGTGTCTTTGGTCTCTGGAAAAGAAGTGTAGAGCATTTCACACACTGTGAGGAGAAAGTGCATCTTCGCATAGCAGCATGTTAATTAGAAGATTTAATCTAAAATCAGAAGTAACCTGTAATAAGATCACACGGACAAGCATAAGTGATGGAAACCTGGGCAAAGGTCAGAAATGGAGCAAGCAGGAGACAGTGCGTCAACCTGATAAACGTCGTAGATGCTTTATATTAGTTCAGAAGGTACAAAGAATAAACAAAGAACTCGAGAGTCTGAAGTCATGCACAAAAATATGATTTAATTTTGGAAAGTCACTTTTTTTGAAAGTCACACAGATGGGAGAAAGATTTAGTGCTGTCACAAGACCGTATAGGAAGCCCGGAAGGTAGAAAAGTGAAGGAAGACTAAAAGCCTCCAGTGACGATAAACGCGAAAGTGAGTGTGAGGCCTTCGTGATGCCTCGCATTACACCTGTATACTTTCCTATCAGAAAGATCAGAGGTACAAAGTTCTCTGCCCCTCCACACCGCAGGCACCAAACGGAAACCCCCAAAGCACTGAAGCTGGTGATTCCAGTGGTCTTAAAATACCCTGATAATTCCTGGGAAAAGTATGCAGCAGGGTATGAATTTTCCAGAGGTTCTTGTGAGATGAAGGAAATAGCTGCATAGAGATGTAGAAAAAGCCACTGGAAGGACACTGCGATAGTGTTTGATCCTCACTAATAAGGAAAGCGGGAGAGAACTTGGCTAAAAGTGTGATCAAGAAATGACAGTAGTTAATGATCCTTAGAAGTGCAAGAAAGGAAGAAAGCAAACTAAAGACTCTGAATTTTAAGGAAACAGACTTCAAGAACTTCAGAGAGCTGATTAGTGTTCATAATAAAAGCAGCTGAACAGAATAGGAAGTTCGGGAGGACTAATAGCTCCTTAACCCAACTGATGGCAAGGGTGTAAGTTCAGTTTATCCCTACGAAGAAATGCAAGAGAAGAACCAGGAATGCCCAGCTTGGCTAAATCAGTAGCAGCAAAAGAAAGAAAAAAAAGGTTAAAGTGGGTGATATTACTTAGGAGGATATCATAGAACAGATTAACAGGGACAAAAACAGAGATCAAGACCCAAATGAAATACTGCTGGTAAGGGAGATAAGGAGTCAGAAGGAGACATATCGCAAGCACTTCAGAAATAAGAGTCAGACCTTGGAAAGCACCAGTTTATTCATCAATAGGGAGAAAAAGCTCCTGTTGGCAAAACGATTAATTGTGATCACTTACAGTGAAGTTCATTATCTAACAAAGGCGTTAGATTGTTCATAAATGCTTTCAAATCACCCTGGCCTAAAGAAATCCACTCAGCTTCAGCCAGTTCTCAGAGGTCTGTAATCCCAACACAGTTCTGTGGTTTTCTTTGAAGGTAAGATGGGGTAGTTTTCAGAAGGATGAAGAATGGGAGACACAGTATCTGTTTTTAAACAGGGAAGAAAGATGTATCAGAGAATTATAGACTTATCCAGTCCTAGAAAAATGCAGATCCAAATACAAAGCTCACAATTTTTGAAACCCCAGAAGACGACAAGGAGATAACAGCAGCCAACAGATTTGTAAGGAACAAATTATGTCAAACTAATGCAATTTTCACCTATGACGGAGTAACAGGCTCTGCAGAGAAGGGAGAAGTGGTAAAGATCATGTATCTTGATTGTAGGAAGATTTCTGTCACAGGCTCATGCGACATTCTAATCAGAAAGTTGAGAAAACACAGGCTAGATGAAAGCTCTGCTAAAAAGTTTAAAAGCTGCACTCAGGGGGCAGTTATCAACAGTTCGCTATTAGTCTGGAACAATGATTCTGATGGGACTTTATGGGCACCTGCCCTGGGTCTGATAGTAGTCAATATTTTTATTACTAGCTTAAATAATGGAATGAAACGTGTTATTGATATGTTTGCACATAAGATGAAAGGGGCTGGAAACATTTTGGTAGAAAGAATTAAAACTGAAAATGTTCTTGACAAATCGGAGAAACAGGGAAAACCAGTATGCATTTCAGGAAGGACATACGCACAATTAAAACGTTAAGGAAAAAAGAAAGAATTGCTTAAAACACAGGGAAATGAGTAGCTGGAGATAGATACAGAAGCAAAAGAACTGGAAGGCAGGGCCTAATGTTGTAATCTCTTGAGCAAGATAGGCACCCTACGGCATGCCTGAGCTCTGCAGAGGACAAATGATGTTTATAAGACACATGCAATACATGCCATTTGTATGATTTACTGAAAAGCTAGAAGAACCGGGGTCCCTTTAGTCTTAGAATCATAGAATGCTGAGTTGGAAGGGTCCTTGAATATCATCCAGTCCCACCCCCCTGCCCTCGGCAGGGACACCTTCCACCAGCCCAGGTTGCTCCAAGCCCCGGCCAACCTGCCCTTGAACCCCTCCAGGGATGGGGCAGCCACAGCTTCTCTGGGCAACCTGGGCCAGGGGCTCACCACTCTCAAAATGAATAATTTCTTCCTTAGATCTAGTCTAAATCTGACCTTTCTCAGTGTAAAACCATTCCCCCTGGTCCTATGGCTCCCCTCCCTGATCCAGAGTCCCTCCCCAGCTTTCCTGGAGCCCCTTTAGGGACTGGAAGGGGCTCCAAGGTCTCCCCGGAGCCTTCTCTTCTCCAGGCTGAACCCCCCCAGCTCTCTCAGCCTGTCCTCCCAGCAGAGGGGCTCCAGCCCTCCCAGCAGCTCCGGGGCCTCCTCTGGCCCCGCTCCAACAGCTCCGTGTCCTTCTGCTGTTGGTGCCCCAGCACTGGAGGCAGCACTGCAGGGGGGTCTCCCAGAGCGGAGCAGAGGGGCAGAATCCCCCCCCTCGCCCTGCTGCCCATGCTGCTGGGGATGCAGCCCGGGCTGCGGGGGGTTTCTGGTCTGCCAGTGCACATTGACAGGTCGTGTTCTGGAGAACAGACATGGTAACTGAGAGCAGATGTGATAGTTGCCTTCAGATGTATAAAGAACAGTTAAAGAATGAGAAGGAATATTTTTGTCCTAGTTCAATGTGGGCTTAGTGCAGAACAGTGTGGTTAGACATTGGAGAGAGCTCTCTAGTTGGGAAGCTAGTAAAGAAATTAAGGAGATTTTCCCAGGGGACGTGTGCATCCTTTATCTCCATGGAATTTTAAGAGCAGAATGAGTAACAACAGGAGTCACACAGGTTGCTCCTGCCTTTGTCTGGGAGGTGGGTCAGGTGACTGCCCATGTCTTTTCTGTTCTGATTTTCAGTGGTTTTCGTGTTGCAGAGGAACACAGAACTTGTGTGGACCGTGATTCTCTAGAGTGAAGTAAGCGCCGGATTTGGTTATAAAGGCTCTGCCTTCCACCAAAACTGCTGATTTCCAGGTGGCCCCAGTTTTTCTTCAGAGTTAGTGGTACTTCATCACTTTCAAGCTTCATTGGCTTGTTTATTAAAGTAGTTCCTGTTGTGAATTCACTTTAACTACTTAATGTCTCCTACTCTTTCAATGTCTTGAGAAGGAAGCAGCAGATACCTACATAAATGCTCAGTCTGGCAGCCAGACTCAGCCAAGCATCTTGGCCTAACACACATACTCTGAAAGGCTGTTAAAGCACACATGCCCGTGGCAAAACACTGCCAGAGGTATGTGGCCATGACAAGAGGCGGACACAGACCCACATCCCTTAAACCAGCGCAGAGTTGTTGTGACTCTTCTAACAGTGGTCGCAACAATTACAAATTAGATCATAGTTTCGTGCCCGTCTGGCTCTTCATGTTTCGTCCTTATCACAGGGTACTGACTTACTCTTTGCTCAGTTAATACCTCTCTTTTGAGTTTTTCAGGCTTGCTTGTGCCTTCCTCTGAACCTTATAAGCCTCTTGTCTGTACAGTTTATCTGTAGGAGATAACTTCTAAGAGACCTCTTTGACTAATGTTTTAGCAAAACTTCAATACAGGTAAATAATCTCATCAATGCTCTAAAAAGAGTTTCAGCCTTTTTTCCAGGTTTTGCATTTCCTGCTCTAAATCTGTAGCTCCACATTGTTGGATGAGCTCCAACTCAAGCTCTACTCCTGGTTCTTCTGTCGTTATTTCTAGAAACCTACAGAGCTTCACCTGCTCATCAGTCATTCACTCTCTCTCCTGTGGCTTGTTATCACTTGACATCCTGTAGCAGTCTTAGCATAATGTTAGCTCTTTTACAAAAAAAAAGAAGTGCAAGAATTTATAGAATATAACACTCCTACAAAAGCCGTCAGAGAAAGGGAGGGAGTCACAAGGGCTCATGAACAGACTCAAAGGTCAAAGAGAAAATTTGGGGGCATCATCTGAGTGGTGAAGGCTTCAGTGGAGACATCTAAATCTGAGCTGAAAAGTAAGCCCATGAGCACATCAGTGTAGCCTGGGAACCAGTCGCTTCATCCTGATGTCAGCACCTGTAAGACTCAATGAGTTGTTCCATGTAGGTACTGATCCCTCTCTGCTCGCTTTAAAGAGCGTGCAGGGTGAGCTGTTTATAGTCAATCAATCATCCTCACTGAAGTCATTGGGCATTTGGTTAGCTTAACGATGCTGAGAGTCCTACAGGAAGATGCATGATCTTCTGGCAGCTCTCTCATGCTTCTGTCCTAGGATCCAGGACATATGTATTTCTTAGGAGAGCTCAGAGACAAGAGAATAGCATAACCAGTGTCCTGTAGATTCTTCCAGGACACAAAATATCCTTATCACAAAATATCTCAGCTGCTTGCTATGGGGGTTGCCAAAGTAACTACTAACAACCAGGGCTGGATGCTTTGTCTAACGCCAAAGGGCCTGGGAACCAGATCCCCAGACCTGATCCCCAAATGTGAGCTGAAGAAATGCTTCCTTCTGCCCTAGTGTTTTTCCACCCTAGGAGTCTCTTCTAGATGGGACCAGACCTCTTGGATGGTCCACATGGCACCCACAGTGGTTCAGTGAATGCTCTTTTCATGTTGCTCTTTTCATGAATGCCCCTTTTCATGTTGAAAACACTTTCTCTAGGATTGCTGAAGGGGACTGTCATTTGTTTTAAGAGGCTATGAACCAAAAAATAGGAATAAAATTATTTTTCTTTAGGATGTTTTGAAGATCCCAGGGCAGGGAAAGGAGCTGGCCTCCTGCTGCTGCCTCTTGAAATCGCTCAGCTGCGCTACTGGTGAGAAAAGGCTGGAGTCTGTGCTCCACTTTCTTCTTTGTGATCAGAGTATCTTTTAAGGCTTGCAACAAATGATGCTGCCAGGAAATACTCTTCTGTTCAGCATCAGGACACTGCTGTTCCATACAGGAGAACAGAGCTCCCTGTTATTGGTCTGGGGGAATAGCTGATTTTTCAGTTTGACAGCAAAATTGAAAAATCAAGTGGAAAAAAGGCTTTGCTTGGATCATACTGGAATATTATTTTTCTTGCCAAATCAAAAAAACGTTGTTCCATTCAGCATGAAATATTTCATACAATCCCAAATGAAATGTTTTATTGTGTGCACTTGTCAGAAGAGCAAGGAAAGTAAAAGGAGATTCACAAACATCATATCAAGCCTGTATCAGGCTTGTATCAAGACTGCAGCCCTCAGTGCTGGGAGATCCTGTTCTAGCTTTGAAATGTCTTACCTCCCAGGAGGACAAAGCTGTCACCCACAGTTGCCCTTGAAGTCTGGTAATGTTCATTACCCTGATCTGCAGTACTGACTGCAAATGATGAACATCTGTGTATTAAGAAAATGGCCCCATTCCTCATTGTTTGCCATTTTAAAATGCCCTTAGGACATCATTCCAGCTATTGGGATAAGCTGGCACATTAGCAAAGAGCTTACAATTAAAATGTATATGTATTTGAGAATTTTAATTTAAGCACATGAACATTAAAGAATTGATAAGGGAGGAGGGTGTCTATAGTACTTTTTTTTTTTTCCTAATTTCTTTATTTAACCAGAGGCTTCCATAATAAGCAGAGAGGCATCATCTTACTTAGTGAACTTCTGAACCTCTGTAAATGCAAAATGCCTTCAAGTACTAGGAAAAAAGATAATATCACGTCTTCAGTATGAACTTTAGTATTAGCTGGAAATTCCAAGGGCAAGGAAGAGGTGAGAGAAGTGTCTTTTCTTAATCGTAACTAGCAAAGCAATAATTTCATATGCAAGCCAGTTGAGCAAACCCGAGGGCAAAGTTTTTTAAAGATAAATGGTTAGAGTATGCTAATATTGCCCCAGTTGACCCAAAAGAAATAATCAATAAGGGACAGTAACAGCTAGGAATATGAGGGGAAAGATACTGTGATACAAACAAAAGAGACCTGAAAAACTGAGAAGCCTTTAGAAGTACCCCAACAAACGTCAGCGTATATCTCCATACCTCCAAGAGGGAAAAACCGGGACTATTTCTCTGTGCCAGAAAGTGTGAGATGTTATTTTCTGTACCATAGGAAATGAGTAACTATGATGTAACTTACTGTCTTCTGTTCCTAATACACAATTTGAGAGTAATAGAGATGTCCTTAAAAAAAAAGAACAAAAATATCACAAAATAGCAGCAGCACAGTCGCAGTGGGACGAGACAGGCCAGGGTAGAGGAGTCTTGGAATGTTAAACTAGAAAAACTTGCCCTTCCACAGGCAGATAGACAGCACGCTTGTGACCACTGGTACACTGCATGCATCAGGCAACAGCAGAGCATCACTCAGACATCATCCTTGAGGATTTTGTGTGTTTGCCTGACCCAGCATCACAAACAGCAGCGGCAAACTCTCCTCTGATTTGATGGCCTCACACAGTGGATGGCCACCACCATCAGCCAGCAGTGCCAGGAATATAGCTCCAAGGGAGGAAGGAACCAGGTGGCCTCTACAAGTCCTGGTAATAGACTTAGAGACTGATAGAAGCTGGAAGGGTTCTCTGGAGGTCTCTGGTCCAACCTCCACTGAAGACAGAACGGAGTTTGATAAAAGTTCTTGTGGACTTGCCTAGTGACTCTTGACTAGGAGAAGATCTCCTGCAGGAAATCCTTTGTGGCTTCTGCCAGCTCCTGTCTCTGTTCAGAAGAGCTAACAAGTTGGAGGAGCTGCTGTGAGCACTCATCCAGCAGAAAGTCTCAACAACAGAGAGTGCAAAGGTAGGCAGCAGGGCATGGCTTTAACAGAGAACAGGACTGCCCTGCAAGAAGCTTGGAGGACTCTGCCTTTCCTACCTCAACCCAGAGAAGCAGTTATTCAAGAAGAGGTTGCTGCTGGAGCCCAGGAGTGATGTCTCCCATATAAGCAACGCATCAACACTGTTTAGCATGGGCAGGGAACTCATTTGTGTTTTTTGATGGAGTCTGCCCTGTGCAGGAATGACAAGGCAGTGCAAACAGCACACAGAAAAAAATAGATTCGTTATTGAACAGCTCACAGAACTGAATTTCTCATGGTCCTGCATGAAGATGTAAATACAAGCCAATTCAATAGGGACCCATCGCAGACATGGGCTGTTGTATCAGCCATATTACCTGTCTGCTGGCAGGTCAGTTCTTTGCACTAAGCCCAGGTCAGAGTATGGATATAAATAGGTCCGTGATACTGTGTAATGAGGATATAAGGACCTTTTCCACCTGCTGGTGAAAATAATTCTCCATACTTAGCTGCTCTTTAGGGATAGTGTTTGGGCCCAGATGCATAGAGAGAAAGCTTTTGCTTCACTGGGCTGCAGGGAAAAAAGGTTGGTCACAGTATTGATGGAAGATGCTTCTCTTAGAAAACTGCCCTGTGAGTGAGAATATACTGCAAGGGGAGGGAAAAAAAAACCATCAGTAAGGCAAAGAGCTTTTTCTCTCTCTGTCAGCCGTGAGGAAGCCTCGGAATCCAGTGAACAGCACAGGCTGCCTAGCAATTTCAGACTAATACACAAACCATAAGGATAAGCCAACATATGGACCTTACATTCTGCCATGGTTTAGCGGAGCTTAATTGGATCATCCATTTTTGCAATATTAACATATCAGGGCTGCTGCTAATCCCTCGGGAAGTCCTGTATGTTGCAGATTAAAGCACTTTTCACAATCTGCATGATATGGTTGGCTAAACAATATTAAGAAACTAAGTCTCCAAACACTTAACTGCTAATTTAATGCAATTTCACAAACTCTGATGCTTTCTGTGGGTGCTGTTGAGATGCATGAACCCACAAGTAAATTCATCAAGATAATCTGCCCGAAAGAATCTAAATGTTCCAGGGGATGCCTTACTTTAGTTTAAAATACTGCTTCTTTACTGCAGCTGGAAGTGCATTATTGAGATTTATTCTAACAGAAAGACAAAAAAAATCTCTGAAGTATTGGTCCCTTTCTCAAAGAGTGCATAGACTGTTCACAACAGACTGCATTTCCAGGCTGCTTCTGGATTCTAACCAATTCTAATGTTATTCAGTTTCTTGGATCCACATGCTCAGCACAAGCAATTCTTTATTTAAAACCTGATGCCTGGATCCAGATTCTCCCAGAGTCCGATGTGTGGATCTGAATCACGTGCATATTATCTGTTCATTGTCAGACAACAGCAAAAGGTCAGAAGAGACACCGGTGTATGACAGACAGGACAAATCATCAGACAGTGTTAATAGGCAAGGCTTAATGAAAGTAGGGAGGAAAGGGGATGAAATGTTCTATGTGAAACTTAAAAAAAAAAACAACCAACTTACAAAAGAAAGTTAACAATAAAAAAGATTTAAAATTATACAGGGAGGAAGGAGATCAATGAGCTGGCCACTGAGGGGAATCCAATACTCTCAGACTTTAATTCTAATTACTATAGATTTGTGGCACTAACTAGTCATCTCTCCTCCATCTCAAAATGTATCTTTGCTACAGATAATTACTCTATGATAATTGTAAAGATTCCTCATGTTATTAACTCATGTAGGTCTCTGCAGGGAAAACAGTAGGATAGTAAGCTAGTATCATGGCCATATTGCATTAAATATGTGGAGAAGTAAGCCAGAAGATAACGCAGTTATCCAAGAGCTTTGTGTTTGATTGCCCTTAGTATTTTAGACATATATCTTATAAATCATCATATGAATCTTTCTCAAGTCAACGTGACACTAATAAATAAATGGATACAATACCCTTGGCTAATCATTGCATTGCCCTGGGCAGAGCAGATGAGCAAGATTCCCAGGGTAGGTGGCAGTCATTGAAGAATGCTTCAGGAGAAGAATACAGTGAGAGATGGATTAAAGGTAGAGATTTTCCCCTATTGATAATCAAAAAAAGGAAATCCTGCTAAGAAATAGTCAGAAATGAATGGAGAGCAGTACAGAGAACAACCTCGTGCTACTTTGTAAATTCGTGGTGTATGCACTTCTTGAATATTGTCTGCAATCCTGATTTCCCCACCTCAGAAAGACTGTTATAAAACTGGCAAGAAAACATAGAAGAGGGCAACAGAGATGATGAAAGGTACAAAATGACATCTCTGTAAGAAAGAGGTAAATAGACCACAAATCTCCAGCTTGGAAGAGAGGTGACAGTTGTTTGTCATATCTTCCAAGAAGCATCCTGTAACTATCAGATGGCAGGCTCAAAACAAGCAGAAAGAAAGAATATGTCCATACAGTGTGTAAATTGTGGAATTCACCACAGGTTGTTTTCAGTGTTGGAAAATAACATGTTCAAAAGGGTTTGGACAGTTTAATGGAAGAAAAAGAAAGAACACGTGGTCCATCCAGGCAAAAGGAGTCCTGAGAACAGGCAGCAGGCACACAGCCTCAGATGTGATGGAAAGGGAAAGACTTTCCCTGGGACCAGACAATACTACATGGAGTTTGTTTGCAATCCAGGCAGCTTAAAAGGTTTCTGGAGTGAGAGCAAGCCTGAAAGAAAGGAAACAGAGGGGAGGAAGGAGGTTTTTTAAAAATGCTTTCACTTCTGTTCTGTCTGTCTCTGGAGTTCTCTGGTTTAAAAATGCTCATTGTTTCACTTTGAGGTTTGTTTTTTTTTTATTTGCTCTCAAGTTTACAAGCCTTTTGGTGTTTGGGGCATGCTTGCTTGAAGGAGAGGGTTCAGACAGAACTGCCTGAAGGCTGTGGCTCACCTGCGTTCCTATCACACACACCCACTACATTTTTCAACATCAGGCTTCTTACCTCTCTTCCACTGCATATCCCCAAGGGATGACCCAACCAATAGGTCCGTCACATTTTAGAATGGTATCTTTGGAGCTTTTAAAATTGCCTTTGGGAAATTCTGGCAGGCCTCCCACTGTTCATGGAAGTGTACTGTATAATCGTTCCAAAGGCTCCTGAACAAAGTAACTGTTTTTACTCAACATACAGATTGCACCTGAACCTTCCCTCCTTCTTTGCATCCTTCAGACACCCAACAGTAACTGAATTAGTCGACACCCACAGTAGATCCAAAAGAATCACAGGAGTCGCTTCGTGGGGCTGGGGAGGCATGCCAAAAGATGTGTGTTCAGAGCACAGTGAATCACTGGATTATTTTTTTTTTGTGTGCGATCGGTCAAGGACAAGAGGAATGATCATGCAGGCAAATACTTTCTTTTAGAAATAGAGAACTGAATTGGGCTGTATTATCAGCTGGAAACATTATCAGACCTGAAGAACAGCCGTAGGAGCCAGAAAGTATGTCAGCGTCTTCAATTTGTAAAGGGGTTTTGCTGCAGCCCTACCAGAAGCTGCCTCAAAATTGGACGTTCCCATTCTATGTGGAGAGCTGACAGCATGTGTCCCCTTGGACACATCGTTCTTCCCAGCCTGGCTTGGTGTAGGAGCCTGCCTTGCAGCTCTCCTTCCCTATGGTGTCTCCTGCCACCCCAGCCCTCCTTCCTGGCCCCTCTGCCTGGACTCACTGCAGCACTTCCTTGCCAGACCTTGCCAGTATAGGAAAACCACCCAAGGTGGTGGATCCTGCTCACACAGAAGTGGATGATCTGAGGATGAAGCCTTTGGACAAGGCAGGAGTTGCTCATGTGCTTAGATGCAGGACTTGGATATATGAACCTCCCTGCTGGGCAGCGACTGCAGGGCACAGCAGGGCAGAGGGCCCCAGAACACGGCCCCAGTCCCAATGTGGTTGCCACCACTCAGCCTTTGACTTAAACTGTATGAGCCCCACTTCCTTGTTTTTCATCCTCCCTCTCACTCTTCTGATGTGAACGGCCTGTTGCCTCCAGGGAAATGTGCTATGTGGAAAAAAGCAAGGCTGGTCATAACAACAAAGGCCCTCCTCTGGCCATAACTAAGCACTGGGGAAAGAAACCTCGGGGGAATCAGGTGTGTCAGAAGAGGCAGAGTCAGGCCCTTAGTTGTGATTCATCCTCACTGCTCTGTGCTGTACGTGCAAAACCTGCTGCTCTTTGCTGGGCTGGCTCGTGGTAGCACAGAGCTCCGCATCCGCACAGGGCAGACAGCTCCCATGGCACCTCTGGGGTCCCTTCCCCGCAGCAATGATGGATCGTGTTCAGAACAAGTGCCACTTCTCCTGAAAGGCCTTCATCTGTCAGGGGCATCGATCTCCTGCAGCCTTTTGATTTACTTGTTTAATCTAATTGAGCTGTTGGAGACAGGACCTCGGCAAGGCTATCTCTGTCCACTCCAGCATTTCCCCTCCAGGCATGTGACTTCCCAGCACCTGGTGGGCTGTGCACTGCTGAGACAGCGTCGCTGACATTAAGTAATAAGAAGCTGCATTATTAATCTGACCTGCCAGGCAGGGAGACGAAGAGGTTTCCAATACAGCGAGTTGGAACCTCCTTGAAAATTCTCTGTAACTTGCGGAGTTAAAGAAGCCTGCTTTTCATTTTTACAAAATAACCCCAACCGAGCCCTCATTCACCAGGCCCCTGGGAAACACTGCTAGCAGGAGACAGCAGAACTGGAAACCAGTGAAGGAGGCAATTTATTCACATATCACTACTGGGCTGTGGTTTAAGTCATTTCAGAAACTGAAGCAAGTGAGTCCAGTTAGTGCTAGCAAATCAGAGTGGAAGTGTTCGCAGTCCTTGTAGGAGGTTCCTAATGTAGTATTCTGTGATTCTGTGTAATGTCAGGTAAGATAAGGACATGTCTGTCTGTAAAAGAGACTGACTGGGCTTATGTATTCACTGGAAATTGCAGCTTCCTCACTGAGCAGGATGCATTTCAAATGGTATCCAAGGAAGATAATCTTCTTTTGTCTTCTGAACCCTCCTGCGTGGATCCTAGGTGGTGCATGTGATTTTATAGCATTTAAATGAAATTCTCATAAAAAGCAGAAGCTGGAGAATGTCAAGGTCTTCAGGATCTTCCAAGCCTTTCGCTATGTTGCACTCGAAAAACCACAGGCATTCTGCAAAATGCCCTGCTCATCCCAACCTTAACACACGGTCACCAGCACTGTGTCCCACTCCCTGCTCCGAGGATGATGCCTCCTGTTTTTCCCCAGCTCTTCCAGGCCTCATACTCTTTCATACCCATGTATGCTTTATTCTCCTCCCATCCAAGGGACAATGTCTCCCTGGAATGGCTCTTTGCCATGATGATTCATGTACCCTGGATAAATCTTTTCTATTATTCTGCTTCCTGAGAGGACTCAGCTGCTGAGCAAACAGAAGAGGGGAGTGAATTCCCCTGTTTATCAGCCAATGGGGAAATTTCAGCTGCACCTTGTAAACAGGCAAACAAAACCAGGTAGCCTGGGAGAAGTGCTATGCTGTACTTCTAAAACCAGAAGGGAGCATCATAACCTTTCAGTTGAATTCTCTCCATAGCACAAGCCAGAAACAGGCTCCCCCTACCCAAGGAAAGTCCAACTTCAAAGATTTTGCAAAACCAGATTCTCCACTAAAGCCTGTGGTGCTGCCATGTTGAAGAAGGCTCTGTCCCACTCCTGAGGATGAAAGCCTCTAACCAGCATATTCCGGGATGCAGAGCTCTAGATCTGCAGCATTACATGTTCCTTCAGGATGGATGCTGACCCTGTAATGCTCATAATTCTTCAAGCCCTAAACTGTAGGGTCTTTTCGAACATGTTATGGCTTGGGAAATCTCAATCTGGGCCATATTGCACTGATGAGCTGAAGCCCAGGATGACATCTTATATTTCCGGACCTCATCATCCCCATCCTGGGCTCCACAGGCAGCTGTAACCTGAGATGTTCTGCTGTTTACGATTAAGCGCAGCTACCTCTTTGCATCCTTCACATAGCCGGTGGGCTGCTCTGGCCTGCTGCCTCAGGCTGCTACACCAGGCACTTTCCTTCCCCAGGGAACTCGTGCTGCAGTGTCCTGGCCAGTGATAGTGCAGGCCCCCAGCTGTCCTCTCACAGCTAGCTCCAAATCCTGCCTCCCACAGCAGCATCAGGCATTAAATCAGCCTTCCGTGCTGGAAGGAGCAAAGCATCACGCAAGGGAGCTGGAACAGTTTGGGGTGATTAAAGTCATTACTGGGCCGCTCAAAAGAGCATAGGGACTTATCAGCTGGCAAATGTTGGATTAGGAGGTCTCAGAGTTACCCGCTCCATGCCAAGAACCTCTCAGGCCATATGCCGAAAGGACTTGGGAAGAGAAGGATTAATTGAAAGCAGGCTTGTGCAGTAAGTTAAAGTGAAAAATCACTCTCTAAATGAGGGAAGATCCCAGGGACTATACAGAGTGATTATAGAAGCTGGTGCTTAGCCTTTAATTCAACAGACTCTGGATTTTCTCTTTATTTATAAGGCTAAAGCAAGCCCTCCCCTCAACCCTGAACACAGAGAGTAAATTAAAGCTGCCAGAACCCCTCAAAGCCTGGAGCAGCCCAGCTAACCCTTCGGTGTGCGAGTCAGAGGTTAGCTCAGGGGGACATTACAGCTGTTTGCAGAATGAAGGAAGCAGGAAAATACAGTTATTTCTGTCGTCGGGTTTGAAGGTGTCTGAGAATTTGCTGGGTGTAGGAAACTGGGCCAGAAGTGGCACAAGCACTCTCATTGGCAGGGGTTGAATTCAAGACAGATTAGACAGAAATGCTAAAGAAAGTGGGAGAGCTGGGAAGTAGCAAGACCTACGGTAGGGATTTCTGAGTCCCTGTGGAATCACTTCCAAACTGCGTGCTGTTCTGTACCCACTAGGAATTACTTGTTTTGCTTCAAGTTGATAAATAGGATATAATTGTCCGGTCTATACTTTTCTTGGAGCCTTCCACACTTTTGGGGTTTAGAGGGTTTTTTGGGGGATAGGGAGACGATTCATGGAATAATTCAGTGCCGTTATGGCACTGCATTTCCATGGCTCAGGTTCAGTGCTGCAGTGCGTAACATTGGCATAGATGCACTGAGTAACACATGGCTGGCTGGAATTGGACGCTGTCTTTAAATTGGCATCCACAGTTCCCTCATTGCTGGGAACGCTGGTGTCATCTTGGTATTCAGAGTGCTCATGAAAGACGGGGAAGGAAGCCTGGATCCCTCTGAAATCACTGCAATCTATTTCAGTGAAGCAGGATTCTGGAGTTGAGTGGTGGGAAGGGAAAATGAATACTCTGATAGATAAACCCAGCCCTGCAGTCAGAGGTCTTCGGCAAAACACCGGAGGAGGAGCATGCCCAAGCCTTTTCAAACAGCACGTATCCTTTATCACTGTCAGCCCACATCAGGGATGAACAGGGACGCAGATCCCAAAGATCCTGCAGCAGTAGAAATCTTCCCTGCTGCAAGGGCCTGCCTGAGAGGATTTGGATTACCTCACAGCAGTGAAAAGTCTCTTCATTTCCAGGGAAACTGGCCTTTTTTTCCCTCAGGCAGAGGGTACTCAGGTGAATTCACTCCCTGCCAAGGGGAGTAATGCAGCAGAGACCCTTGTTGGAGGACATATGGTCCTAGGAGGCTAATGCCACAAGCCTCTGGCAGGGTCTCCTTCCGCTACAGCTGGTAGCATCAAATCTGTGATGCCAGACATCCCCAATGGCTTTGTCTCCGTCTCCCTCACATTGTCTCAGCTGCAACTCCGGGCTCATTGCAGCCCTCCCTTCCCCGCAGTCCTTGTCTCTGGCTCCATGGAGGAGCTGCGTATGCAGGGAGTGGCTGTGCATATCCTGGGCAGCCTGTCACAGCCAGCAGCGTTGGCTGGTGGGAAACTTCAATTCTTTCCTCCTGCACAGGGGCCTGGCGTGGGTGTCCACAATCAGGCAATTGCACGAAGGCGATTGCCTTGCCATCATTAGACAATTGCAAACAAGGACTGGCTCCCCAAGAGGAGGGTGAGGCAGGCTGGAGGAGGGTGTTATGCTCGAACTCTCCACCACAATAGCCCTTTCCTTCTTGGTAGGCACCCACAATGATCTAGGAGTCCTGCCCTGCTTCATCCTCTCTGGAAAATGAGTGCCTGGTCTCAGCCAGGTCCCAGCTTTTACCCATTCCCCGATGCGTGTGAAGGTGGCAGCAACTGAACGATCGTTACACTGTGCTGAGCGGTGTGTCCGGGGGGAATGTGTGTAAAATAGGGTGGCAGGATTAGGCTGTGATTCGACCACCCTTCTTTTTGCTGGCTGCTAGACTTAGTAAGCCCTGTCTTCTGCTGAGCTCCTGCTCAGGCTGCAAAAACCTTCTGTTCAAGGACTTTAACGAGCACCATGTGGAAGGACTTTGCTTTATTAAACTAGAGATTTAGGTCAAAAAGAGTCAAATAACTAATTCCCAAAGCTCTCTATCCTCTTATTGGACTCCTGCTTTTAATACCATTTGTCTCTCCCTTTCTATTTCAGCCAGCTGATCACGACGTTTGTGATTACATGGGGATCTCTGCTAGGAGCCATCTTTTCAAACATCCCTGGGGCAGAGTTCTAAAATACAAAATGGAATAAAGCCAACAATTCTTCAGTGAATGAAAAACCAGAGGGATTTGGAGAACATTTTGAAAGGTTCTGCCCCCTCTCTCAGATACAAAACAGAGAAACATCCTTTGGAGGAAGACAGTGTTTCTGGGCTCTGACAACTTAACTGGGAGCACAGCTACCCCAGCGCTGGACTTCATAGTAACTCTTTAGGGGAGCTGTTGCCATGAAGACCCGCTGCCTGGCTTCTCAAAGCACTTTATTGCTCCATCATTGGCTTCTTTGGATAGTGCCCTTCAGGTAGAGCAGCCTGCAATGCTGTGTCTGCCTACAGGTCTACAGGTCTAGGTTGGTGAGGCCTTTGACATATTTAACCTTCTTGTGTTACATTTAAACTGTATTACAGATGCTGTAAAGTCACCGAGAGGACTGTAAGAGGGACACTGAAGTGCTGGAGCATGTCCAGAGCTGGGCATGTTTAGCTTGGAGAAGAGGAGGCTGAGGGGAGACCTCATTGCCCTCTACAACTCCCTGAAAGGAGGGTGGAGAGGGGTGGGGGTTGGCCTCTTCTCCCAGGTGAATGATGACAGGACCAGAGGAAATGCTCTGAAGTTGCGGCAGGGGAGGTTTAGAGTAGATATTAGGAAGAATTCCTTTACTGCAAGAGTGGTCAGGCACTGGAACAGCCTGCCCAGGGAGGTGGTTGAGTCGCCATCCCTAGAGGTGTTTGAGAAACGTCTAGATGTGGCACTTCAGGGCATGCTCTAGTGGCAGAGATTGTAGGTTGGTTGGACTCGATGATCTTAAGGGTCCTTTCCATCCATGAAGATTCTGTGATTCTGTAAGGAGAAAGCAGAGTTGAACCTAGTGGTGTTTCACCCCAGCCCAAACCCTGAAACTCTCTGTGGGTGCTGAGTGGGTTCAGTTGCATCAAGAACCTTACAGTGCCATTTCAGGTGGGAAGGAGGCAGCTCTGAGGTGTGTTTGTCAGGCAAGGAAATGAGTGGACAACTCCTGGGAACTAAAATACGGAACTGTACCACAGCAAAAGTCCGAGTCAATAAAGACAGCCCATGCCACTACAACCAAGGAACTAGCATTGAAAAAAACCCAAATAAAACAAAACCCACCAAAAAAACCCCACCAACCAACCAACAAACAAACAAAAAACCCCAAAACAACCAACAAATAAAGAAACCCAACTGCATAGAAGTAACGCAAAGCAGAGACATGGCTGTAGGCGATAAAATGCAAGAGCCCCTTCAAGGATGAGACACAGAGCATTATTGAGCCGGAGGATACAGGGTCAGAGGGGAGCTTATGCCCAAGGCCAAACTTTGGCTTTTTCTACCCAGATACTTTTCAGCCCTGATAACGACTGCAGCCCTGAAGGCCTTTTGAGGATGAAACCCCTACATCCAGAGCTGTCACTTCTCAGGGATTATTCACATGCAACATCTGTGGTAAATATTTATTCCCCAAGAAGCTGGATGTTTTTCCAGGGCCAGCCTCTCTTTGTTCTCCTCTTCATACTCACCACCACCATATTCCAACCAAAATAACAAGTCTATTAGGAAAAATAAAAAACAAACAAAATGTATCTTCTAATTCTGTTTTTTTTTTTTTTTGTAATGGTTTGCAATGCTGTAAGTAATATTACATTAAAAGTCTTGTTCATCTGATAATATTTTTCCCTTTTTTATATCGCATTGTCTGCTCATCTGGTTAATGCTGTTTGAAATAAGCTGATCCCGGGAGCTAATTGGCATAGTGTCATCAAGTTTGTGGCTCACACAGCAAAATGTATGATTTCAGTATTTGCAAGAATAACGTAAATCCCCGCACACATTTTATCCTAAAGGCTGCACAATCTGCTTGCAATGTTCTTATCTGGGTGGATTAGCGAGTTATCAGTGAGCGTCACTACCATCTGAATAGAGATAAGGTGCAGCAAATCCTTCCCTTCTGCTCTCTGACACACAATATCAGCACCAAATAGGAAGCCTAGGAGCAGAGATAAATCGGCAGCCCTCTGGGGACCCTAAGCTAAATATGAATGCATTAAAGCGATATTCAGCTCCCTGCACAAAGGCAGAACAGCCGTTCCTCTATTGCTCTGTAAGGTAGACATTGTACTGGGTATTAAGCTATTAGTTGTCAGGAAGGTGCATGTGTAATGCAACGTATTAGCATCTTACAAGAGCTGCTGTCAGGAAAAGCTAGAGCAGAACAGATCCAGCCTAGGCACCGTAGGCATCTTCCATAC
The DNA here is from genome assembly GCF_964199755.1 of Larus michahellis. Lineage (NCBI taxonomy): Eukaryota > Metazoa > Chordata > Aves > Charadriiformes > Laridae > Larus > Larus michahellis. The sequence goes on from NC_133908.1 coordinate 1,569,463, forward strand.
CATGCACCAGGTTGCTTTGGAGACCGATGTTGGTCTTCAAAACAGAACATACTGGCACAGAAATGAGACAGCCCAGATGGCTGTTAACTGCGAGGAGAAGTCCTACTGCTTGTCAGTCCTGTGCGTAGAGGCCTTTAAAGTATGCAAATTATATTAATAATGAATGCAGTAACTACTGGAGAAAACTGGAAGCTGGCCTGCCCTGTGGAAAAGACTTCCAGGAGTTAAGTCCCTTTCTTTTTTCTAGCACTTCACAGGCAAAGCTCAGGGCTCAGTTATTACCATAGTCACATTTGGAAGCTGTTGACTTGCGTTCCCTGAGGTGCAGCCCGAGGTAAAGGGGCGGGCAGCATCCCTACGACAGACAGATGGCTGCCTGGCAGTCCTTGGGTCTAAAGGAAACCAACGGCAGCTACCCACAAGGTAGAAGTTGCTGTCATAGGCTTGCTCCTCAGTTCTGGATCTGGCCAAGCCTTCATTGCCAGATCTCTGCTACGCACCTATTCATTCTCCCAAATTCCTTTCTTCAGCTTCCACTCCTTCAGTTCCACTCACTGTTATTAAATCACTTCTCTGAAACTTAAAAAGTGCTCAGTACTTCTAACTTTTCCCTTAAATGCATCCTGGTGTTCCCCGTGTTTTCCTCAGCTGGTAGGACCCGGTCAGGCTTGCAATCTCAGTTATGCTGCATTTCAAGACATGGACTTGCGACGACTCACTGCCACATTTTCCTACTTATATCCAACTGTGTATTTCTTTTACTTCTAGTACTACATGGTCTATCATTATCTTGATTACTTCTGCAGGATAAAGTTTTTCATAGCCAGTGAAAACAGGTGGCCCCTGAACTTTCTACCATATCATATGTTTTTAGACACTACCTCAGTTAAAAATCTTAATCGGACCTTAGACTTTTGGATTATTCCTGTCATCTTTATATCTGTGTTCACTTCTCTATCCCTGAGGGATCAGGTTAAGGCTGGCTATGTGTTCTTACTTTTATAAGAAGTTCATTCTTTGTAGCATTCGGATTTTCTGCTGAGCAGTGGCGTATACCCCCGCAAATGTCCTCACTGTGTTCTGGCTTGAACCATGAAGGTTCATCACCCAAAATGGCCCAAAAGCCGTGCCTGCCACAGCTCTCTTATTTATGTCTTGGGCATATGCGTCTTGAGCTGTCCTTACATCATGCCTTTCTGATTATATGTGTAATTGCTACAGTTTAGGCACAAGATCCCACACGCCTGGTCTGTACTTTATGACTGTTACAATTCAAGCAGCCAAGTCTAATTTCACTTACAAGATTTACACTTCAGGAGTGGAGGTGTACTGCTAGCAAAAGCCTGTCCAAAAATGTCATGGAGTGCTTCTGGGTACCCGCCTCTTCTGTGTTCATACAGGTGGAACATGCTACTGATCTCCCACCCGTGCACAAGGAGCATTTGGACAATGGGAATTCACAGCAGTCTGCTTTTTCCGATGTCCAGCTCCACGCTGCAGCGATGAGCAGCTCAGCTGCTGCAAACAGCCCAGCATATTCCTGCAGACAGTCTTTGCAGCAGCACTTTGCTGTCTACCTGCTGTATGTGTCTCTGGCGCTATGTTGCAAGATAACACTGCTGCCCTGATGGGCCACCTCTTACTTCTAGGCTCTCTCACTTTACCTTGGGCTCCGGCCAGCCCTCCGACTTGCTGAACGATGGAGGTCTGCAACCCCTTCTCCTTGGGCTGCAGCCAATGTCTCTGTCGCTTGTTCTCTTTGTGTTAATTCCATGCGTGTTTAAGATAAGAATAGCTACAGCAAAACCTGTCCCCAAACACCCTCACTTGAGAACACCAACAGAATGCTTTTAAACATGGACAATTAATTCAGTCCATAGACCTTCGGTAGTACAGGGAGCCTACGGAGTGGGCCAAGACTGTTCCAATAGATGATAGATGAACACAAAGTAAAAAGATGGCTCCTAACCTGAAGAATACGCAGAAATTGTATACAGAGGAACTAGGAGGATTTCAATAAAGCTTTTTGCATAGTGCTTTGTCAGATGCAGAGGTTCTCAGATTGAGTTTTCCTAGGTTATATCAAAATCCACTATGAAGTGAAGAAGAACAGAAGAACTGGTCACAGGCAAGTGGTTATAGAGGAATAAACTTTTCACAGCAACTAACTACTGGACAAAATCAGACTGATTTTGGGTAACCATAGCATAAAGCTGCTTGGCTGAAGTTCACATCTGATCTGCTCTGAGTGGGAGCAACACATTTGGTGTGTGCATTTATCCCCTCTATAATGATGCAGTTTTGAAGTAGTGATTAAGTGATATGCCTTCAGCTGTTCCTCAGCATCATCCAGTGGCCAGAGCTTGCTCTCTTCTGTACCCACCATTTTAGCGAATCTTTCCACTGCTCTAGCAGGCAGTAGCACCTGGTCCATAGCCAATTTCACTGTTAACTGTCCTCATCACAGGGCTGCTTCTCTCCCTTTTTTTTGTTTTTTTTTTGTTTTTAACAAGTCACCACAGTTAGAGCTCGTAAAAACATGGGCTCTGTTCATGGGCTCTGAACTTCACTGTAGCTTACCCCAGTTCCCCCTGAATCTGCCATAGTAATGGCAGCTCCTGTCTAAATACCAGTCGCTTTTCTGTGTGGCATCTTCTCTCGCCTCAAAAGCAGCAGTCCTCCGGCTCAGATTGATGTGCTGTGGAGTGCATTTCATGCTAACTAGTTATGCTGAGTCCATTAGGACTATTCGTAAAACCGCTCACTGGCCTGCAGACAGGTTGCCCAGTCTAGCCTATAATTTGATCCCACCGTAACTCTGCTTGTTTGCCGAAAACAACTGTGAGACCAAGTCAGCAACCTGCCTGCCTGAGCATTTGCCATGCTGTGCACTCAGAGCTCATATTCAAAGCATCCTTTTCAATATGCTTTTTTTTTTCCCTTTACGCATGTATTTGTTTTGATTTTCTAGTTCTGCTCTATGCTGTTCTATTCTATTCTGCTGTACTCGTTTCTAATCTGGACTATTCCATTAAACTTCTGATTTCACACTACTTATGATTCAGTACAAGCTGATAGATTTTCAAGAAGTCTTGGGAGACTGTGTGCAGGTAAAAATATTGACAGTCTAAAGTAGATTCATGGTCCGTCCAGCTTAGTAGCCTACCTCTGATCATCCAGCAGGTAGATATGAAATAAAACGCCCCGTGTGAAGATCTTAATCCTAATCCTAAAAGTTTAAAATGGATTTAAGCCGTGAAGCAAGCAATTTTATATCCTTCCAAAATGCTCTTAACACCATCTGCGATAACTGTGGCTATTCTTGTTTTTCATATTTATTCCATTCTCTATTTTGAATGCAGTTTATCTTTTGCCTTCCATAACCTCTTGTGGAAATGAGTTCCACAGTTTAATATTCCAAGAAAAAACTCATCTGACTAGGCAGGTGTCTAATCTGTGCTGGCCTTCCTAGTCAGTCTTATTATCAGTGGAGATCTAGTCGATACAGCCAGCAGAGCATGAGGTGCGAGTTATCTCTTCCACAAATGGGTATTTGTATTTGGTCAGATGAATTGCTCCCTGAAAGTGCCTATTTCCCCCTACTGTCCTAAAGAGAAGCCTGAAATAGCCAGTTCAGGAGCAGATGTCTGTGTTTTAGATGTCTCTGGCTGGTGGAGCTGAATCTCATCTCACTGTGCGAAAGAACATGTCCTTTCATCAATTCTGGATTTGCCATCTCTGAGTTTAATTGAAAAATATGCTCCTGCCTGTGTCATGAGGCAGAGAGGACTTATCTGTACCTGGCTGTTTTACAGACAGTTAAAACACTCTTTGTTATTCATCTGCTCACCGTATGAGTAGTTTCTAATCCTTTCCAGCCCCTTTCAGGGAGAGTTTCTGCAGCCCTTGATCACTCTTGGTGCCCTCTGTAGCCCTGGACCCACAGCCTTTGAAAAATCCTGTTGCACTGCTACAATGACAGTTACAAGACCAAAGCCCTTGCAGACATCTGCCCCTGATTTGGGTCTCGAGATAGGAGCTGTGCTCTTGCAATTTGACTCTGGACCTCTGTGTCTAACTCCCAGTGTCCTCGGAGGCTGTTGGTGCTTGTGAATTTGATGAGTTCCTCCAGATATTGCAGCACGTGACCGAGTCCTGGCATTAACTGGAGCACTTTGTATTCCGGGTGCTTTCTCTTCCCCCTGAGTTCTGCTGTGCAGCGCTTCTCCTGCGTGGAGGCTGCAGGTGGTCGGTCTCCCTGGGGACGAGCTCTGGAGGTCCCCCAGGTGCATTCCCAAGGGAGCAGGGATGCAAAGGCCTCGCTGGCCCCAGGTCTGCACCGGCAGGGCTCTCACTCCTGGCTCCAGACAGAGAGGCACAAGTCGTGCTGGAGCAGCTCCTCCACTCTACCCCACGCTCTCCCACTCCAGTAGTGAATGTCAACAAGACTGTTTAAACAAACAGGTAGCTTATTTTGCCATTAATATGCAAAAAACCAGCTTTAACGTACAGTGGCTGAAACAGCAACACTGTCAAGCCCTTTTTTGCCGTCCTCCGCCTTTGTCACAGACAAGCTACTGAAGCCAGGAGAGAGCCTTTCTTTTCTTCCAGTTTCTTCTTACTCCATTTGCCAAGCATTGATTTTCTTTTTCTTACTACCAGCAGAGCTTGAAATTAATAATTTCTATTTTATTTTGTCACTTGTGTGCCGTCGATACTAGCAGGGCAGGACCACAGGACAAGCAGAAATGTTCAGGGAGATGGGGGTCAGTGCGGGGGCGCAGAAAGCAGCAGCCTGGGATCAGTGAGCAGATCATGGAGCGGATCATGGAGTATTTCTAGTGAGGTGTTGGACGTTCCTCACTCGCTGGCTGCCAGGGAGGTGATTTACTGTAATTCCAGCGCCCTTGCAGTGTGGCAGGTCCCAATCCCAACATAGCAGGGGATAACCATCCTCTATGCTGGTGATTTTAAAAACTGAAAATGCTCCATTTATGTGCCTAAAATGGACCTTCAGGAAAACCTGCCAAGAAATGTGAACAAGCCTTTCCACTGGGACCTCCCGCTGCTCTCTTTTCCTGGTCTGCAATGTGTGCACCAAGGTGGATGTAGGCTCCCAGGTGGATGTAGGCTCCATTTGCTTCTGAAGTGATGCTGGAGAGAATACCAGCCTGTCTGTGGCACCAGCTCCTAACGGTTTCCGTGTAAAAGTCTCTTCAACCAAATCTTACAGATGCACATTCTGTCATCTGTGAACAAAATTTAAAGCTTCGCAGCTTATTCTGTAACAAAGAGAGAAGATGAATGGTGAGCTGCAAGGGAAAACAGAGTCTGAGCCGAATGAGAGCCTGTGAGAGCTGGGGGTTGAAGGAGCATTTCTGACTCTGCCCGGCATCTGCTCCTCGCTGACTCCACAAACACCAGTTCTGCATTTGCGTTTTTCTGAGGACGGAGAGATCATTCTTCAGTCCCTGTGGCTAGTGGAAGAGCAGCGTAGGAGCCACTGCCACATCTCTGGTAACAGGGACAAGAAAGTGAAAGGAAAAGATGTTCCTCGAGGGGCAGTTTGAGCAGCACAGGGCAGATCTGGGTGCAGGCTGTTCAAATTGCCTTCTAATGCCCTGCACCATCTCACAACAGAGCAGCTGTCTGCAGCCTGCAGATTCCCCCAAGTGCCAAAGCTAACGTGCAGTACCTTTGCTAGACTTCTCCTAAAGGCGTTTATTTGCATGCTTTACCTGGAGGCCGGTGAGCAGTATGTCCATATGATATGTTAGGTCTTCTCAGTTTCCTCTGGAGTCCATGCATGTAAAAGCTGTGTTGAGAATGAATTTGACTGCTTCCGTCTGATTTTGGCCAGGCATGCTAGAGTTTGGATAGGTTGTGTGATTTCTCCAGGTCTGGCTCCTCCAGCTGGGACCCACATGTGCGTGAAGGAGATCTGCAGGGAGTGGGTGGGCATTATAGGTCTCATGTCTGGCTCCAGCAGTGGTGAGATTCTCCCTCTTACACAACCGGCTGCTAGGTGTATATTAATGCCACCTGTGTAAAATTTACTTGAGGCCCAGATCAAGCCTGGAGTCCACCATGCAGCCCCAGGCCAGGAGAAGGAAGGGGTTTGATCTGTGTGCTCTGGATTTTGCAGGCAGGCTGGCTGCCTCCTGAGCACTGGAGATGGGTTGAAGGCAGGGAGGGGAAGGATGTGGGGCAGGCATAGGAAAAGGCAGGTCTTGGCTGCTCCCGAGCACTGTCTGCCCTCCTTGCCTATGCTTTTTGCTCTCTTACATCTTGTCAGAGAAGAGGCATTTTGTAGACAGTCTGCTTGGCAGGTACCAGAACAAGGACAGGCCCTGCTTTGCCAATTCCTCATCCCTTGTCTGGGTGAACACACCAGGAGCAGTGATGAGCTCTAACAGTTACGGCTGAATCTATCTATACTCAAGGGTGCGTATCCCCCCGGCAGTCTGATGCCCAGCAATGAGTCCAGGCCACATCCTCAGTGCAGGGGAGGAAACTCAAGCACAGCGGCAGGGAGGGAGCTGTGGTACGTTTGAATAGCCCAGACAGGCTCAGGGGGCGACCATGAGCGTGGGGGTATGCCTGAGAGGACTCTTTCACCATAGCATAGGCTTGGTGAGGGCGAGCTGCCTTTGGGGTTTCACTTCCTGATGACAAAGCAATACCTGGGTGAAAGAAAAAAAACAAACAACTGCATCTTCTGGTCTTTCCAACAACATCCGTATACCGCGGTGGAGTGGCCTAACGTTCTTTCATCCTACAGTTACGGGCAGTGTTTTGGTAATAACAACCGACACTGGCTTTTCTCATTAAATGGTAGAGACAGACCAAACATCTCCTCTCCTCCCAAGTGTGTCTTTATGAGATGGGGGTGCTGTGGTGCACCTTTTAACCCACAGGTGTATGAGGTGTGTGTGAGTTGGGGCTCAAATGTAGCCTGAGAAGCAGTACCAGTGCAGAACTGGGGCCAGTGCAGGACCAGATCTCGGGGCAGGCACATTTCGCTCAGAGGGGAGCACAGCTCCTCACCCTCCTGTATGGAGTGACTCTTGGGCCGAGCCGTGTGGAGTTCTGCACTCTGCAACTCTCTCATCACTGACTTATTTCTTATTGATTTTTTCATGAGCCGAGACAAGAGTGCCCTTAATTTTAGCGAGGCCATGGTTTCATGATTGTTAATAGTGGAGCTGAGCACAGATGTTCACCTGGCAGAGCAGACTTCAGACAGCTCAGCTCGGCGACAAGATCACATTTTGAAGGGACAATGCTGAATTAGCTCGAGCAGATAGAAGTGACTTGCCGCTGAACCCTGCATCCCCCAGCAGCCCTGGCGGAGAAGCTGTATTTCACTGATGCTTCTCCTCCATGACTTTGATGGCCCCAGCAGTGATGACTGCAACTTGTTGGCAAAACGAGGGCCAAGATTTAGGGAAAACAAAGTGCAAAACTCATATTCCCCCGGCATGCCTGATCCAGTGCTGGGCACCCCAAAACCGGCTCCCAGAAACGCTGACCAATCAGATCTCTCTCAGGCTGGGACTCGGAAGATGCAAATGATTTCTGTAATTGTCCTGAAATGATTTTCTGTCCGCGTAAGGACCAATGTAATCAAATCAGATGCATTCTGAATACGGAGCCATTACTCCATCTGCTCTTCTCTGTGCCTGACTCACAGGAGTATCAACATCACATAACAGCCTTCTGTGCTTATCTCCACGCCGCGCTGTCCTAGCACGCTCATGGTCATGGAGCACAGGTAGGATGAGCCAACGTTTAATTCAGGAAAAGCATCCCTCGGGGGCCCATTCGTGTCAGAAATTAAAGAGCTGTGTATGACTGGGCAGAAGAGCAGTAAAGGTGCCAGAACTCTTTGCCCTGCACACAGTAGCTTCTGTCAGAGCACCGCAGGTGGCTGTAAACCACTTAACTGGCCGTTAGAGTTCAGAGGGCAGACGGAAACTGGCACTGTAGCTCCTGGCCCTTTGACTTCATGCATTTATATTCGGCAACCAGCAATACAGGAGCAAACAGGAACCAGCACCTGAGACTCCCCGTTCAGAGGACCCCTTTCATCGCAAACATCCCTGATCCTCTACGCGGTCCTGCTTCAGTCCTCACCAGAGCTGCATTTTTGCTGCATGATAACGCGCAGCTGCACAGGTACATCTTTTTCTCTGTTACCATGGGCATGGTCGTCATGCCTAACTGGGCTCCCCACACCCACAGCTGCACAGCGGTCCTGGTTAGCACCTATATCCAAGCACTACTGGGGGCTTATTTCTGCAAGAACTGCAGCTGTTTGGTATTCTGCCATGCAGAGACATAGTCACAGACAAAGGGCAGGTCTGTTGGGCACGGAGGATCCTGCTGCTGTTAAAAAGAAGCATCAATTCCAGCCCTGATAAAGCAAGTGGTGCATTTGTTGTGTACTGAATGAGAGGCATAGCATGAGTGATTTCAGAAGCCCCAGTGAGTCAAAGGGAATATTAAGAACTGCCCTAATCCATGATATATCGCTTTCAAACCATTTCATGGGCTGTGGGTAAACAGAGGAAATCCGAAACCATTAGGCTGGCCATTCCGATCTTGCACGCTAGCAATTCTGAGGATGCTCAGCTGGGCGCGTTTAGAAGCCTGGTGGGATGCTGTGCTGTCCGCAGCCAGCTGCCCTTTGTGGAGTGGGACCTGACCGGGACACCCCATTCTGCCCCCAGCCCAGCTCGTCAGGGCAAAGCTGTCTGGACTGTTCACCGGTGCAGCTCTGACAGCAGAAAGCACCCTGTGCTGTGACTGCCATAGCGCTGCGCAGCTGGGAGCGAGGGGGTCAGAACAGAGTAAAGCTGCAGAGACAAAAAGCTGCAGAAGCAGAAGTGCCCCGGTATTTTATTGCTGCGCACTGCCGTCAGCGATGGTGATGGCAGCACAAGTCTACCATGAGCTGTCAGAGACTCAGAGCAACATATTTCAGTCTCTGTGTTCCTGTCTCTGCAGGCTGCTGCCCATGATGGGCACCTCCAGTCCCCAGGCCTTGGATAGCCTTCCCCACCTCCCCTCTCTCTATAGCCACTGTGAGACACCTCATAAGAAGTGTTTGTCTGTCCCTGCACCTTGGTCCCATGCTGGGTTTGCTGGAGACTATCCTACTACCTATTTCTCATGCTCAGCCATCTCAAGGAAGGGGAGGCGAGAAGGAGAAAGGATAAGTGTCATCAAAGCTGCTCTACCGTGACTGGAGTCATCACTGCAAACTCGCCGTTGTCACCATGACAGCCAGCATCGCCATCACAGTTACTATAGCCCACTCCAGCCGTCCCTAGATTAATTCTCTTCACCCATCTGTGAAGGTAAAGAAGATGATACAAAAAGATCTAAGAGCAAAGGACCCAGTTGTACCCTCCAGCATATCTGGGCAGCATTGCTCAACCACCACCTGAAGGAATGGCTCCTGGCCATCCCTGATACACCACTCTGCTGGTGGTGTACGCAGACAGGGATGCAGAGGAAAGGAGCAACCCAGTGACCTCCTTCCACCTGTCACTTGTCCTTGTTACTCCCTTTTCCCTGGCCAACAACCTTCTTTTTCTCTCCAGCCAAAACCAACGGTCATACTTGCTTACTAGTTTCTTAAAATGAAAAGGGTGTATACAGAGGAACCACCTGCCTTCCCCTTACCTGTTTTTTGTGGAGGGTGGTTAATATGTAGCGCCCACTTACAAAGATTAGCTAGACCTTGAAGGGTTTTTTTTTTCCCTTTTTATGACTTCAGTTTATTTTTCAAACAGTTACAGGCTTTGTCGTACAAATCCACGTTCCCTGGGAGGTGCCCCAGATGTACCTGCACAGGAAGAGGAGGCTGGATTAAAAGGACACCTTTGAGGACTGAATGCGTTAAAAACCACCATTGAAGCTTAAAGCATCTGTGTTTAGTCTCTGAGGCATTCCTTTATGTTAAAATTGCAACACCTACAAAGAAAGAGGTATATTTATAGCAGTGCAGATGCAGCAATTATTATTAATGTACAGGATCACTTTATCTTCCAGCATTTTTTTTTCACATGAAATAAAGATATCCAAGAAAACCAGCCAGAATTCCCCATGCTGCTTCCTGGAGACAAGGGCGATGTAGTAGCGAGGGCAGGTAAAAGTGGTGGAGCTGGAGGCTGAAGGCTCAGATTGGAAAGGCAAACATTTAGGTCAAAGCCATGCAAGTCTCCCACAGGATCCGTGTCTAACCCAGGTGTGAGTGAGACGTGGCAGAAATCTAGGTCTGAACTTTTGTCGCTTTACATGAGTGAGTCCAGTTTAAACCTCCAGGCTGCTCTTCTGGCCGCTTTAGAGGTGTTCGTCCCCCACATCCATGAAGAGTGGAACTTGCTTTCACTTCCACAGGAACGGCTAGCGTCAGTGGGGACAGTCTGTCATATGAGCAGGGCTCCAGCCCACAGGAGGGGATTTCCTGACTGGGTACTTGCTGGGTTTCCTGCAAGCCCTTCTGCAGACAAGTGTCATTTTTAATAGATTGAGGCTTAAAGCAAATACTGCCCAGTAATAGAATTAGCCTTGACAAATCTCCGTCTGCGACGCACTGTTACAGTATTTAGGGGATTAATACAAAAGTGCAAGCTGAACGTGGTGCTGTTTAACGAAAGCAAACACATCTTTTAAAGAGGCAGACAAAGACCTGCGTTTCCTAATTAGCCAACGGAATCCAAGACGAAGTGAGCAGTGTTTTCAAGAAGGTGCCTGGGTCTCTGGAGCTACTGAGTGCAAATGCGTCGTTGAGAAAACACGCGCTGAAACACAGGACCACATTCTCAGACCTCATGGCGCAGTCAGAGGGTCTGCTCCCTTTGCCTTTTTTTCAGCCACTGGTTCAAACCTCAAAACACCCCTGCTCAGCACCTTCTCAGCTGCTAATCCACCAGGCCTAATTGCTGCCACTCCTAGAGCTGGACCAGGCCATGGCGGACTGCATGGCTCAAGCTGCAGACGGGAAGGACAGACAAATCCCGCCCTGGGGACAGGCAAGAGGCTATAACCTAAATGGGGGACCAGAGGCAGAAAAGTAAGAATCAGATTAATTGTTTTTGGAAGGAACTTCATAGAATCATAGAATCACAGAATGTGTTGGGTCGGAAGGGACCTCTAAAGGCCATCTAGTCCAACCCCCTGCAGTGAGCAGGGACATCTTCAGCTAGATCAGGTTGCTCAGAGCCTCATCCAGCCTGGCCTTGAATGTCTCCAGGGATGGGGCCTCCACCACCTCTCTGTGCAGCCTGTTCCGGTGTTTCACCACCTTCATTGTAAAGAACTTAAGAAGGTCTCTGGTCCAAACCCCTGTGAAGAACTTCACCCCTGTGAAGAGCAGGTTAATCAGACTTTGTCCAGCTGGGTTTCAGCTGTCTCCAAAGATGAGCTTTTACAGTCTCTTTTGGTTTCTGTTCTAGCATTTACCCCCTCTCACTTCAGGAAATTTTCTTACTGTATTTGGTTTGAATTCCTATGCTCCTTCTTATGCCCAACGGCTCTTGTCCTGTCCCTGTACACCCCTGAGAGGAGTCTCTAAACCCTCTAATTAGAGAGGTGAAGGTAGAAATAAAATCTTCTCTTCACCTTCTTTTCTCCAGGCTGTGCAACACAGTCCCCTGAGCATTTCCCTATATATCCCACCCTACAGCCTCTCACCACCTCGATACCTTTGCTAGACTGGCTCCCATGTGTCCATGTGTTTCTTTCACCGTGGAGCCCCAAACTGGGCATGGTACAGCAGATGGGATACCACCAGAGCCAGGGACAACCAGAGAGCACAGTGCCCACGTGCACTCGTGTACATGCACACACGTGCACACACACCCACCGAACTTGATTCTGTGGGTAAGAGCACGCATCAAAAACGTGGTGTCCACCACATTACGAGATCTGTCCCATGGGTACGTATTGGGAGGCATTGTCTCAGCTCACAGCTGGATGCTACCCTCGCGTAGACCCCTAAATCTACACCTTGACCCTAATATCAAGGAAAATGTCAGGGATCCTTATAGCCAGTAGAGCGTGACATTATCCTTCTAATTAATAGGGAATACCAAGGGTGAGGCAGGGCCTGAATCAGCTGCCCAGAGGAGAGACGGCAGAGAAAAGTGCCCCTCCACCCCAGCACCCATCTCTCAGAAAAGTGCCCTAAGAAAAGAGGTGTGTCTCAGGTGCCCAACAGTCTCTTGGCAGGGTTAGGAGGGTGCAGAGAGTGAACAGCCAAGGCACGAGCAGGGGAGAAGGTGTCCGTGGGAGGCAGCAGCGTCTGGGATTGAGGAATGAGGGCTGCAGGACTGGGACGCCGGGTGGAGTGGAAGAAGACCGGGGTGCGCACGCGTAGGGCTGGGGGCCGTGCAGTGTGAAGGGGAGATCAGAGGGTGGAAGGCTGTGAGCCGTGGGAACACGTGGGATAGAGAAGCCCATTTCCTAAAGCACATTCTCTAAATCCAAAAGAAGACAAATGTGATTTTCTCTTGGTTATTGTATAAATTTACAAGCACACTGACACAGGGCAGAGCAAACAGCAGCAGTGTCAACCTCTAATAGAGATGAATGACAAACATATTTAATGAATTAAAAGATGATGAAGTATTACTGACAAAACAAACACCCACACATTGCGCACGCTGTCACTGATCTATGTGACACAACAGCCCTCTGACAAAGCCTGCGACAGATCAGTCACAGCACTGGGAGCAGGCAGCGGCAGGCAGCCCCAGGGGGATGCAGGATGAAGGGCGGTGGGCTGGGCAGAGGGGTGGGCTCAAGGCTTTGCGGACACTGCTGGAGATGGGAGCTGAGATAACGCGGGCTTGCTCAATGTGGAAGACTCTTCAGGCTTGTTCATCTCAGGCACTGCGCTTTTTATGGTGGGATATCCAAACTTTTGGTTGTCTGCATGATGGACAGTCCAAGCTGAGCCAAGCTGGAAGTTCAGGGAGGGGAACAATACATTTTCTAATCCATCCTTGGTTTTCAGTGTTCAACTGGGGCTCAGTGCTGAGCAGCGTTGCTGTTGAGACCCAGGACTAATCAGCAAAGAAAATACGTGGTTCATGGCTTGGTTAGGTCTAGGGATTTAGGACCGGATTGTCCTGGAATTCAGAGTTAAAGACAAACTGTGTTTGGTGATCATATTGGGTTCCTGTAGGCTCAACAGCTCAAAACTAGGCTCAAACAGAGGTGGAAGCCCATGACTTGTGCTATGGCTTGGTGCAAGGGCTGAGATACCCTGCAATCATGCTTCAGATCTAGGACACACTTGGGGTAACAGTCTGATTATGTGGGCATGTAGAAATCTGGTGGCAGGGCTGCGTCACGCTGAAATTAAAAATTCAAGCTAGGCCATGGTAGAGCTGCAGGATAGTCCACGTGTATGTAAGGCGGGGTGCACAGGGCCTGTTTGGGGTTAGGTGGTAACAGCTGAGGCATCCTTTGAGTCGTCGTTTTGCCCGGGTCTGTTTGTGTTTTGGGGGCTCTGGGGCAGAGCTGAGCTACCAGGGCTGAGCTGTGTTGACTGCAGTTCGGTTTCAGGTGCCAGACTGGGGAGGTAAAGTTTTTGATGGATATTAAAGCTTCCTGTGATTGCATACCACCCTGGTTTGGGGGCTTATGCTGCCTTAAGGACCACCCAGTCCCTTGCTATCCAAATTCCTCTGAGCGCTCAATGGCTGGCACTGTCACTGCCCCCCCGAAGAAGAGGCAGACGGATTGTTCGCGAATCAGCCCCACTGTCTTTTCAGGGTCTTTGTTCCATGTCTTAGATCTCACTCACAGCCTGACCCATGTATAATTGGAGGATAATTAGGCATTTGGAGCGTGGCAGGGAGGAGGGAAGTGGTGGGAAGGGAGAGGTGGGCAAGCATTTGGGGTCAAAATGTTGTTGCTGTCATTGCTGCCACAGCTTCTGGATCTTGAAGCCTTAGTCTGGATTGCAGACGCAGAGCCTGTCTTTTTGGCCTTTCTGCCCTGGATGGAGGGATCACTCTGGAGTCTTCCTCATTCTCATTTTTGATGGTTGCACATGTGTGCATCACTTTCCACAGCGCCGTTCCCACCAAGGACTCATGGACTGGCAAGTGTCACCACTAACGGCAGGACTGCACTTTGCCAGGGGACAGAGGAAGCCAGCCCACCCCTCAGCATCTCTCCCTCCCGGCTGCTGGAGCAGAGAAGCTGAGAAACCGCCTTGTTTCCTACCAGGGGAGCAGAAAGGGCTGGAGCCACGGCAGCAGCCCAGGCGTTTGGGTGCAGGGCAGTGCAGAGCACGGCACAAAGCTTGTCCTGCAGTCACTGTGATGCTGCTCTGCCCAGTCCCTCTCGTTTTGCTCTGTGGATGTTTAAATCTGCTGCTGGCATACCAGTGTAGCCTGCCGTGAGCCTGACTGGAACCAGCCAGAGACCGTCCCCAGTGCTCCTGTGTCAAGTGCATCGCTGCTGGCTGAGGATAAGTGGAGCTTCTAGAGCTCCGTCCACCCTCCACTTCTGTGTTATTCAAACACACATTGCTGCCCCGGTTATCATATCCCTTGGTAACGCTGATGCCTGCAGAGCCTGCTCTTGAGGGGGGCTCATTAGCACCAGACCTGGGAGATTTTGAGACCCTGCTCTTGCTGAACTCAGGGGGAACTGCAGGAGGCTCCTGACTCCATGTAGAGGGTACAGATCCTGAACCTGTCCCCCAAGGGACGGATGCTGCTGCTCAGAAAAGATGCCTACGCTGCTCCTGCTTTGTTGTTTCCTCCAGCTCCTGGTGTTGTCCATCTGGCCAGACCAGAACAGCTTTTACAGAGCAGAAAGCCCTGCGGCTGGGGGGGTCTTGCCTTCTACACCTGGCGTGCCACCTCTGGGCAGCACAGACCTTTGCAGAGGAGCTGGGGGGGAAAATCAAAATACTTGGTTGTGATACCATTGCTGCCGGACGGACCCTCATACCCGTCTGCCCATTCCCCCATGAAGCTGATGACGGTGCCAGTGCCACCAGACAGTCACTGTGGCATTCGCAAGATGCGAGACGGCTCAGCAGATGCTCCTCATCCCATCAATGTGGATGTGACTCCTCCCACATCCAGCTCTTAGGAGACAGATTGTTTCGCAGCACCTGTGATTTATTAAGCTGCCTATTTGAGCGCGGCGTTGCACAGATTTCCTGTGGCTGCCTGCACATCTGCTCAGGGAGAGCACTCAATAAAGCCTGCGTGTAAATACAAAGGCCAGAGGGGAACATGCCCTGACAATGAAACTAAACAAAAAGGGGGAAGCTCTGGGTACGGGAGACAAACAGGGAGAAGCAGCGCTGAGAAACAAGACTCAAAGAGCGGTGATGGCAGGCGTGCTGGCAGGCTGGCTGGGCACTGCAAGTGGAGCCCTGCAGGGGTCAGGTTCGGTTCAGTGTTTTTATTAATGGCAGGGATGGTAGGCTAGAAGTGCGCTTAAAAATTGGTGGGTGTACCTTAGCTGGAAGGAGCAAGCACTTCCGACGGCAGTAACTAAGAGAAATGTTATAAAATGAGTACAAGAAAATCCAGTGAAGATAAATGCAAAGTAGACGAGCTCAGGAAAGAGAAAAAAAAATGTGAAAAACCAGAAGGAGAGTTAGTGAGGAGACCGTGATGCAGGGAGGGGGCCATGGCAGGTGTGAGCCAACACGTGATGGATGCTGCAGGCTTTCTACAGAAAAATCTTTTCTCCCTGGAAGAGTTAGAGGTCAGAACCCACTGTTTCACCACAGATTCTTGGAACAAAAGGCCCGTTCTGCCCTGGTTAGCCTTGCCTACAGAAACAGCAATTTCTTCAGGCTCACAGGGTGTCAAAGTGGCAAATTGGTGCAAGTACCCAAGTCTGCAATTCCAAACTCATCCTCCCCACAGAATCCCGCCCCCCAGGATCAAGGCTTGCAACTGGATAATCTCCTTCGCTTGGGGAGAAGCTCAGGCCAAGATGACCCATCAAGTCTTCAAAGGCATCCTCCACTCCGCATTTTCACATCTGGATGGGCTTGGCAATGCAAGGGGGTAACCTAAGCATCCCTACACCTGCATCCTTACATCTGCTGAGCCAGTGACAGATGCAGGCCAGCAGGAGCGGGGTGTGGGGAGGAAACAGCAAGGGCCGTGTGTGCTGGAAAAGTGTCATTTCCCTGCTGCGCTCTTCTAGCTGCTCTGAATGAGGAGTGTCCCAGCGATGCCGTTGCTGTGCAGCGGGCACACAGCGCATACCTGCTTCAGGGCTGCTGTGATAGCTACAAACTCCTCGAGGCTCATTAGCCAGCAGCGACTGAGGAAATGGATCTTGATACACTGGCTGATCACAGGATGAAGATGTCATGCATGTAAACAATATTTAAATGCGGCCCCAAAATGAATCAGGAGAGTATGTCCAGCAGAGAAGGGGTAGCCTCTCTCCCTCCATCTGCCTCTCATTGGGCTCTCTCTGGTCACCCATGTTCAAGACTAAGGGATAAAATTACGGAAGGTATTCCTTGAATGACAAGCAATGAAGAAAGAATGTGTTGTATAGACTCATAGAATCATGGAATGGTTTGGGTTGGAAGGGACCTTAGGACCTTAAACCCTTCCAACCTTAAACCAGGTTGGAACCTGGAAGGCAGGTTCCAACCCCCCTGCCCTGGGCAGGGACACCTCCCACCGGACCACGTTGCTCCAAGCCCCGTCCAACCTGGCCTTGAACCCCTCCAGGGATGGGGCAGCCACAGCTTCTCTGGGCAACCTGGGCCAGGGGCTCACCGCCCTCACAGAATTTCTTCCTCATATCTAATGATGAGGAACGTAAAGAGTTTGGGGTAGGTTTTTTTGTTTTGTTTTGTTTTTTAAAATCTAGCCAGGCTAGGAGGGATATTGCACTCTATACTGGAGGAAAGTCCAAGGAGGAGGAGAGCGATTTAAGCTAAAAGCAATATTATCACAAGAATACATGGCTATAAACTGACCAGACAAAAATTTAGGCTGGAAATTGGAAGAAGTCTCGTAACAGCTGGAGTAATGAAGCTCTGGTACAGCTTCACAGATGGTAGTGAATGGAAAGAAAGGAAAGAAAAAAAACATCAACACAAAAAAAACCTAGCCATTTTTGAGATGGACCTTGCTCATGAGGTGGATATATGTGGAAGGAATAAGATAATTCAGTGCCTGAGATAGCCAGGGGCTGGAGGTGATAACGCTGCAAGTCCTTTCAATATGAACAGAAGAGGATTCCTGGCTTAGAGCAAAGATCTTTAAATCCTGTGTCCGTTCTTCAGCTGTTGTTCATCAGCAAATGAAGAGGTAAAAGATGCAAGAAGCAGGGTGGCTGCTGAGCACTCCCCCTTGGGCTGTATCCTCACAGGCTCTGGTAACTTACAGCTCAGGACATCCAAAACCTGGCGGTTTTGGACAGTTTGCAGGTCTGATGGATCTTCCCTTATGGAGCTACCTAATCCCTTATGGGAGCCCATTCATACTCCTGGCCTCGAATGTCATCTTTTGATACTCAGCTTCTCTCTTTGCCCCATGTGGGACAGATAAATGTTTATTTTGTTTGTTCTAGAATTGCCTCCTATTCATTTAATTCAGTGTCCCCAGATGTTGCGTTAGGAGGAAAAATTCCTCCAGACTCTTTATGCCCTTGATAATTTTACAGCCTCTTTTGTGTCTCCTGTTATTTATTTTCCAGGCTTTTTCCTGCACTCTTTTTAAGAGTATTCACATTCATGAAAAACTACGTGCAAGGCAGCAGTCCTGACACTTCCTCCTGAAGCTTTACACTGTCCACAAAGGACCAGGCTTTGAAAAAAAAAAGGCAAAGTCCACTCAGCATCTAAGTTTTAGGGGACCTTGAGAAAAGCAGCTGATGTCTAGACCCCAAACACTCTGCCTGACACAAAACCCCATACCCATAGACACGTAATTCCCAGGTGCCATATTCAGTCCCTCTACTTCAGAAACAATACAGTGACTTACAGGTAACTATTTAGCCATAAAAAAGTGAGATAGGAGCCCAGGCTCCTCAAATCATGGTAGGAGAGAAGTAGGTGCCACTGAAAAGCAATTTAGAGGCAACGGCTCCAGTGTCATGTGCTCATTTCTTCATCACAAGCTAGGAAAATCACTCTATGGGCTTCTCTCCTGAGAAGATACTTGTCTTCAGTACTAGCCATCCTCTGCCAAGGTCCCAGAGCACAATCAGTCCTAAACTCAAGGCAGACCAGGTCTGAAGCAGAGCAGAGGAACTGAGCAGGCGACAATCCAGTTGGGGTGGAAGGGCGGTACCTAGCTACCTCCTACAGTGGACAGACGAGGCAGAGAGATGAACAAGACGGTGGATGGGTAGTTTGTCCATGCAAGGTGGGCATCAATCAACATGGCAGCAACACGAGTGCACGCCAGGAATGGGCTGGTGGCATGTCTCCGCTGGTATCCCTTACAGCTTTCCAGAATATTTGGGCTTGGATGGAACTGTTTGTCTGCAACAAATCTGAGGTCTCTGGAGCAGAGACAGGCAAACTCTTAATGCAAGTGCTTTCAGACTCATCTAGATATCCGGTAAGGAACATAGCACTGCTGATGCAACATGACATCCATCTGCCTGAGGAGCGGTATCATGTGGCAATTAAATCATCTCCTGTCTCAAACGCCAGCTTCAGTTTCCAACAGAGTGCTTCATGCAAGAGAAGGTCCTTCCTCAAGGCACGTGCAGCAGAGTTGGCTGCAAGCAGATGTCATTGCCAAGTCACCTATAACAGAACAGGCCTGGTTTCTCCTGTCTCTGTCTTTGTCTGGACTTGATAAATCCTTGATTTCTGCGGCTCTCCTTCCTTCTGTAATCTCAGACAAGAGCACAGATCCCAAAGACCTGATCAGGGGCTTTGCTGTTTTTCCTGAAACTCCAGGACACAAACAACAAGCTCATTTGCTTTCCTGTTTAGAGTCACCTGAGCAACTTCCCCACATGGGGTGCAAAGTGGGGATGCAGGTTGGAAGCCGCAGAGCAATAGAAGTGCCTGAAGACACGTGGGTCATGGGGAACTTGTGGAGAAGCCATGGGAGCTCAGAGGAGAGGTGCACTCTGATCCCATAGCCCAAGTCCAGAAGTGCAAGCTGTTGTGGGGAGGCTGAGGTGGCAGGGCTAAGGGCTATCACCAATGCATCAAGCTCTACCAGGAGTTCCTGCCATGAGTTAGGAAGAAAGGATCTATTTACACAGTAATGCACTTTGCAGACATCACTGCAGCCCAAAATTCCCTTGGAGTGCAAGCTAGGAGAGCAGTCCCCTCACCAGGGGACAGCAGGCAAGGTGCTCTGGAGGGTCAGCACGACGGCTCAGATGCTGAAAATCTATCTGATGCTGAAAACCTCCCTCCTCCAGGGAGTAGGATGAGGGAGGAAACTGCTGTCCTGATGCACTTGCACTGAAGTCCTCGCAGCCTTACAGGAAAGTTGGCCAGGAGCTCTTTGGTGTTTCTGAGCTCTCTTGACACAGGGTTGAGGGGCTGGAGCATTCACACAGCCAGGGGAGACTGAGCCGTAACCACAGATAAGAAGTAAAACCACCATCTCTGCATCGCCCTGCTGGCCCAGGTACAGCTGTTGTTGGCATGGCAACAGCTAAATTACTTGCTTAACACAGATGTACGAGCATGGCCAGATATGGCCCCCGCTTTTTAAACTGCACAGTAATATCAATTACCCACCCGTCTCGTAGCCAACCCTTCCACGAGCAACATCTCCATCAAGTTGGGCTTTATAGCGCACAACCAGTTTTCATTTTTCTATTTGCTGCTTCTGTCACAGAGGAGTACAGCTAATTTATGAAGTAAACTACCCTTAAGTGGTGTTACTAATGCTCATAAGTGACTTTAATAGACAATGGAAGTACTTGTACAAGTATGCTTTGAAACAGCAGGTTTAGTGTCACTTAAATGTATACAAGATCTGTACCTGTGTGCTGCTGCTTTCTCATTTATTTTCCATAGACAAAAAGAAAAGCACTACTCTCCAGTTGCGTTTTTTCTTTACTGTAAAAAAAAAAAACAAAACCACAAAACAACAAGAAGGAAGACTAAGAGGGCTGAGTATTGAATAGAGAGAATGAGAGCACCGTGTTTTACGTCCTCCGCAAAAGGTAGAATCCACGACAGGAAGAAGATGGCTGTGGGCTCAGCAGGCAGACAAAGAGATGGAAATGCAGACGCTGGAAAAAGGAAAGCCACTGCAGCGCCAGATGATACCATGATACAGAAAAGGCTGGTTAAAAATTCTGTCTCAAATGTGTTTTGAAGGAAACTTGGGGGTTTGTCTAAGCCAATTTTTTTGTGTGTGCGTGAAATGTGCATATGCTCCATGGAAACGTTATGTTCTCGCTGAGCTCCCCGCTGCTGAAGTACCGCTGTCGTATTGCCCCAGTGTCATAGCAGCTTCTTCACGTCCCTGTGCCCTGCCGTGGTCGTGGCGGCTCCTGCCACCCTTTGCCCGTCTCCGCGGCCGAGAGACCGACAGCCTGCGGCGCTCCCAACAATGCCATTCCAGAGCAGGAGTACACCGATCAAAAAAATTGTTTAGATTTTTCATCAAAAATTCTGCATTTGCTATTGAATTTAGCTGGGGATTTTTTTTTTCTTCTTTTTGTCATGATTTTCTGCTGGAAGAGACTTATTTTCTAGCGGTTCAAATAATAAACTTTGTGTCTCCCACACCACATCTTGTCTGTGCTGTTTGACCACACATGAATTATTGATTTTGAGTCTGGCAAAGCCTCGTACACCACAGGCTATATACAATGAATTCCCAGATAGATCTCGGCAGCTCGCGGGAATGACAGACATCCAACATACTTCCAGAGCAAGTTCAGCTTTAGAGGTCAGCATTTCAGCTCCTCCGATGTTTGATAGGCGCACTCAGCCAAACTGGTGAAATGATAACGCGTATTTCAAGACAGTTGAAACAGCCATCGCTAGTACATGTTCCCCTCCCCCACGACTCCGCCTGAGAGATGGCTTCTTAATGTATTTTTCTATAATAAACTTAACGTCTTCAGATTTTATTTCCCACTTGAGGTCTAAATCATCTTTGCCATAAATGTAAAACAACTAAGCCAATTGTTTGGTAGCGCAGGTTTACAATATATCATTACAATAATAATTTAGAGAGCTGGGAAGTTTCCTTTGCTATAAATTTGCTCAGCTCATTACTGATACTAGGCTGCAAAATAAGTAGATTCCCCCCGGAAAATGGGAGCAGTGGCAATCCACCTGAGAGCCACGGGTTTACTTTTATTGTTCTGCTGCATCCAAAAAGACGCTTGTTTCAAACAGAGGGTGGATGAACCACGCTGAAGCACAGAGGAGAGATCCTGAGTGGGTCTGAAGTAGCCAGGCCGTATGGTGTGGAGGGGGGGTACCTCGCGTGTCACATCCCGCTGAAGCCTTCGTCTCCTAGACCTTGCCTAGCACACAGCACCCACCGTGCGAGCAGCAGGGTGGGAACAGAAAAGGAAATGTTCTTCATTCGGGGAAACTGAGGCACACAGAAACTTATGTCAGCACAGATCTCTGTTCAGCGTGTCAGGAAAAACTCGGGAGGACAACGGAAGACTAGGACCCACTTACGAACAGGAAGGCAAGCCATTCTGGAAATAAAGAAAAGTGCAATTTGGATCCTCTAGGGCAGATTGCAAAGGGGGACTCAAGGCCAACAGCTGAACTTCAGAAAACCAGAAAAATTAATGGAGGTGGAGGAATATTTTAGACGTAAGTATTCTCTAGGTTTTACAAAACCAGGAGGCAGGTACTTCACTCACTATGTTCACGTCACTATTCATTATTATAATTAAAAAGAAGGCGCTCCCAAACCTTTGTTGCGTCCTAGTGCATTAATAAACAAATAGCTGCTGTTAATTTTAGTTATTAGTGGAATAGATATTTGTTCAAAGCATTTTGGATGTTAAAATAAGAAAGCTGCAAACGAGGTTTGAGCTAGAAATGGCCGTTATGAATGGATGAGAGAGGAAGGCATGGCTCAGAGACTAGTTTGGCTCCAGGATGCACTGTCTGGTGGAGCTTGGAATTGTGCCTCGTCTGTGTGAGCTCAGTCATCTACTGCATCCCCCGGTGCAAAAAGGTATCCCACAGGGAACTCTACAAAAGGCTGGGGAAGAGCTGACAAAGGTCCCTAAGATGGTCACTGTTATCTGTGTCGCTTTTCTTGGAAAATACTAACAACCTTCAAAGAAAAGAGGTGCACAGATCCTCTCTGTCATACAGCCCTGTGTGCTGCCGTAACCTTTACATCCTAATGCAAAATAAAACCTAAACTCACACAGCAGGAAAAGGACACTCTGAAGCATTCATTATTGACTTTTGCTCAGCTGTGGACCTTGCGTTATCCCTGATCTCCTCCAAGTCCCCGGCTTGCTCCTGGTGCCCTATCTAGAGTGATGACACACAGTGGACTAATCACTACTTGAGTTCTGGTGCTTTGGTCTGGAGTCCAGACTTTGTCAGGCCCAGCTGGGATGAGGGTTCAGCCCACCCTGGGACTGTCCTCTCCTCGTGACTCTGCTGCTCCTGTGACTCTGCTGGAGCTCACTCAGAGTCTGTCAGATTCAGCTTCTTGTTTGATGGGGGAGTGAGACTCTCAGTCAAGGTGAAGTCAAATTGGATGAGATTCAGAGTGGCTAAGATGTAGGAAAAGGAGGAACACGACTGAGCAAAGTCCAGGACTAGTCAAAAGGGAAGGAAGAGGGTCTGTCTGGAAGAAGATCTGAGCATAGAGAAGTTGGCAGCAGCTCAGGCACCATCCCAGTGGTGAAGGCACCAAGCAAATGGGACAGTGCACCAAGTCTCCTGTAATGAAGGGTGCAGAATCCAGAATGATGCTTCTGTTTATCAGATGCATTTCATTATCACTTTGATCAAAGTGATTTCATGATCACTTTGATGGCAAAACCAGTTTTAGGACTGCTAAAACTGGTTTTGCCATCACCTGTCCATGGCTCAGGGGAAAGATCCATGGCTCAGGGGAAAGATAGTGGCACATTGCTGGATAGGGTGCTGCAGACGTTTTGCCTTCCCCAGCCTTCCAGCCCCCACCATCAGGCCACAAAAGGAGCTTTGTCTCCCCGTCACTCACTTGTCAACCAGAATGTGCCTGTAAAACACAATCATTGCTGGCTGACAAGCAGCGATTACTCCTTTGCTGAGAGAACAGGAGGAGGATGCTCCATTCGCAGCTGATTAAGGGCATCCCAGAGAAGGGATGCTTTACTGAAAACGCCTGCAGCTTTTTTGACCGAATTTTTTTGACTCCAGTAGGAGTGCTGGGGAAGGGGTGTGAAATTCATGGGTGACAGCTCCACCTCCTTTGATCAGTCGCTCCTTAATTAGGTGGTGTCTGTGAGGCGCTCTTAGGCCATGTGGACAAGGGTATGAGATGCTCATGTACAGCAACCAGGCAGTCCTGCCTGTAGAAACCAAACTCAGCTTCATGTGAAGACTTCAGGATGGAGCCAAGACTGCCTGAACTCAGGAGGAAATATCTGAGTTGTTCTTAGCAGGGAGAACATGCTGCCTTAGCTCATTTAGGCCATTTCTCGTCTTTCCAGATCACTCCTGGGATAATCAAGGCAGACTGCAAGAATGGAAACAGAAATGGCCATGGAAGCATAGGTCAGTTAGGGCTTGGACTTAGTTGCTTCTCAGGCCACTTCAGAGAAGGACTACCAGGACCATTTCACGCTATGGAATTCAAACAAAGGCCCTGACAACCTTAGCTTCTATCAGAGAAACTCTGATCCCAGAGATGAGGATCACGGCGGTCCCAGGGGAGTAAACAAGATACACCCACCTCTCATGCAGAAGGCTTCCATACTACAGCAAACCACAGCCGTGCCCTGCTCTGAAGCCAACCCTTGTGGCCAGCACTTGCCGTGGTTCAGAGCAAGGGTAAAACAGAGCCATAAGAGAAGTTGTGAATCAAGGGGTGAATGAGGCTTCCTAGACCGCGCAAGTGACCAGCAGAAGCCTGAAATTTAGGATTAATGTGGTATAAATATAGCACAGGCAAATGCACTTGGCACGCAATGATCAAATCTCCATCCGCTGAAATAGCAATAAATCACATGCCCAAGGCCTTTAACTTCCAGCCCCAGAATTATTTCCACTCTATCAAACAACTCCGTTCATCAACAGCTCCATCTTCATATAATTTATGTTCCCTCCTTCCTGTCTTCCTCCCCTCATCTCCATACAGACAAATGGATTTTGGAAAGCATTTGAGAATTTCATTCGTTGGATAGTTAGAAATCTTCTAATTTCCAGTCTCGCTATACTCATGACTGGTTTATATCTATTTGATCTATTTCCATGTTATCCCTTAATAGCTTTTCCACATTTGATATTATCCCCCAGATGTATTTATATAAAGAATCATCACCTAACCCCTCAAAGTCATTTTGCTATATTGACAAAGCAAAGCTTTCAAAGTGTGCTTTCCTAAGACAGGTGCTCCGCTCCCCCAAACGGACTGATTCAACAGCCTTCCTCTTTCCTGATGCAATTTAAAACTAATTTTTTCGACCAAACCCATGCACAACTGTTCAAGGAAATTTTTACTCTTGCTTTGTATATAGTAGTAACGCTTCTTTAGCTCTGCCGAAAATACTTCTGTGGAATTATGGGGGCTATTTTCACAGCTTCATCACGTTATGAATCCATAGTGATGCTAGTGCTAACCAAGGCATACTGATGCTGACCTCCTCCCTCTTTCATTATTTCTAATTGGTGAATCCTCGGTTCATAGAAAAAAGCTCCTCTTGTTATCCCAAATGGGGGCACTTTGCCCTTTGAGCTATTAATTCTATTATCATTTCTATTGTTCCAGTCGGTTAGACAGTCTGATTCTTCATGTGTGATGATGGGCTCATTGTCTGGACAAGTAACACCTCCTACTCTCAAATAATCCATACAGTCAGCAGCATCTTTGTGTCCCTGCAGAATTTGTTGCTGCTGGGACTTGCTTGGTTTCTCAAAGACAACATCTGGTGGGTTGCTGTCACGCACTAATCATGGTGTGCATCTTCTATACACAAGTGCAGCATCTGTTGGACCAGCTCCAGCCATGCCCTCCAGGTGCTGTCAGCTGCTGTGGTGGGGCCACGGATGAGTGAGGAAACAGTGGGAAGGAAGAGAAATACCAGGATCTAAAGCAAACAGCTGGAAAGAGGAGAAATAGCAGGCTCTAGAGAAGTATAGGATCTGCATATTGCCCGCTGCCCAGTGCACGCTGGGTGCTCCGTGCAGTGCGAGGGCCCTCCGGGTCCCGAGCCCTCCAAGGGCTGCTGACTTCTGCTCCGTTACCTCCCGCAGAAGCACAGCTCGCCGTGCCAAAAGGCAGAGCAGGAGGAGGCTCTAACTTTGTGATGGGCAGAGGGTGGGGGTTCAGGGACCCTCCTGCCCCATGGGGAGGTGGATGTGAGGAGGAAGTTGAAGCACTTTCTGGCACAGGGAAGGACATCACTCCTTGCACCATCATAATTGTCGTATTCTAAACCCCTCCAAAAGCTGACCGTCACTGGGTCCATATAAAGCTGATCCATCTCTCCCCTTTGCCCGGGGTCTGCGGTGTGAGCAGCGTCAGGCTGGACACGGGCACTCAGAGGTCCTGTGTGCATTTGGCTCCCCTGTGTGGGCTCTGCGCTCCAGGAGATGGTGAGGGACACCACAGGAACCACGGCAGAGCTGGGCATTCTGATTAGCTCCGCCGTACCCCAGGGGCTGAGAGCTGCGGTTCTGGTGCAGAGACAAGGAGGGACGTCTCTCTCCAGACTTTTGGGGTATGATCCACAGACCTCCTTTGGATGAATCACAGCTTTGACCAGATAATCTGTGTCATGCTACTCCAGGTAGTCCCCAGCTGCAGTGATATTCCCTCTGGGAATATTTTACCTTTTCCCCCGGTGTAAGAAGAGGGACGTGTGCTCCTGCTCAGCATCACACCGTTTGCAGTGCCTGGACCCCTGGGTCCCTGCAGCTTCGCGCTGTGCAGGCCATTGCTCTTCCTATACCTTCCCTGAGAAGCGTAGGGAGGCTGAGTAAAAGAAGTTAGCAGAAAAAAAATAAAATTCATCTTTAAGAAAATTTTAACCTGGAAATGAGGTTCCTGAGCTGAGTTTCAAGCCACCGAGTCACAGCCTCTGTCTTACCGCTGTCAATTCATGAGCAATGTTACAGAGATATCCCTCAGAGCACTAGCTAGAAATTTTGATGACGATTCTGTTCCCAAATGCGAACGCTCTGTACTGAAAGCCAAATAATTTGTGGAAGGCAGTTCATCTTTTAAGTCTGAAGTAAAACTGAACAAAACCAAAATATTTTGGTCTCCTCAGAAGGGAAGACTTTGCTTTCCTTTTTCCAAAATAATTTTTGCATCATTTATTTTATTTTAAATTATCTAGAAAAAGTTAAAAAATCCTAAAATTGGAATGAAACATTTTTATTTTATCAAAACAGAATAGTCTGCTTGATCCAATTTTTCTTTTTTTCCACCAGTGTGGGGAATTTAAAGAAAATTAATTTCCATTCCACTTTGTATCATCATGTATGTGTGAATTAAATGAAAAATGAGTTCTCAGCCATCCGTACCTTTTAAACAGAAGTGTTTTGGTTCCCTGGTGACACGGAAGACATTGCCCCCAAAGAAAAGCAGAGTTTGTGGAGGAAGGAGGACAGACGTCCACGGCGCAGCTCACGTTGACGGGACCCCATCGCGGTGGTGGGATGGGAGTGAGACCAGCACGGGCTTGTTGACTGTGTTTGTGAGATGGGAGATACAGACTTTTCCCAGGCAGAAGCTCTTATTTACAAAAATAGTGTGACAGATTTTTACAGCAAACTCAATCTTTGCCAAAACATGACTCAATTACTCAAGCTGGGTTTATAGTGCCTTGCAAGATCCTTGCTCCGTTTCCCAGGAAATCATTATTCTTCCTCATTCCCAGCGCTCCCTGCACCGGTGTGAAGGCAGGTGGAGAGCAGATGGATCTGGGTCCTTGCGCTCCTGTCTTCACGCTCTCCGTAACCCCCCCGCACCGTGCGCTCCTTCCAGGGCTTTCATTTTGGGTGCCTGTTGCAGCTGTACCCCCAGCTCCTCTGTGCGTGCACACCCCCCACCCCGACGCTGCCCCCCCGGCTGGGGTGACTCCAGTCCCTGACGGGGGTCCAGGTCCCAGCGCTGCCCCACGCAGAGACCCCCTGCCCAGGGAAGGAAGCTTTGGCCATGGGGTCTGCGCCAACCCCCCCCCCCCCGCCTCATGTCTGATCTGGGCTGTGTCCGGACTGGGGGGCATTGTCTTACGGAGGGTTGGGGGTCAGCAGCGGGGGAAAAGTCCTGGCTCAGCATTGCGTCAGCCCCCGGGCTGTGTGAGCAACACAGCTTTGGGCTGTGGGTTGTTTTGGGCAACCATCCTGGCAAAGGCAAGCTGTGGAAATCACCCTGGAAAACTTTTTCTTCTTCTTTTTCAATCCTGATGGGATTCCCAAGACTTTGCACGTGTTCTGTGGTCTCCGTCGACCATCCTGATTTAAGGATTACATAGTCCCGGTAGTAGTCACTCTCCTCCAAAACCCACCGGGAGATCAAGGGAGGTGGCCCAGTCGGCTCTCAGGGTCAGGACTGGGAGGAAGGGAAGGGACAGGCTCCTATCTGGACGGTTGCCTCTTCTGCCGGCGTGCGGGCTGAGGCTGGGCCGACAAGCGAGCACTGTGCTGCCTGAGTCACCTCTCAACATCTAGAGAGAGACCTGCATCAGTCCCAGACCCTGCTAGGATCACAAGGAATAGCAAAAAGCATGGCCCTGACACACGAAACCAGGCCAAGGAGCAGTGTCGGGGACGAGCCTTTAATTAAATGCTTGTGGGATGATCATGGGGTGGGCATGGTGTAAATCTGCATCGGCAATATGAGAGGAGTTCGGGACTGCTACGACAGACAGTGCCTACACAGTTCAACCGGGCAGTGTTGGTGGCCACGTCCCAGCCAAAGCCATTCAGGAAGACGGCAGCAAAGCCAGGTGACAAGTCTTTCCCCTCTGCTTTCCATTCTAGGTCCTTGGGCAAAAGACATAGATATAAACCCAGAAAGTTCCGAAACTTCTGCCGTGCCACCCTGAATGTAGGACCCCACTTGATTGCTCAGTTCGATGTTGTGGGGACGTGTTTCCAAGTTGCAGTTGAGAGCAGACCCTAAACCGGGCGGGTGCAGAGTCACCACACCTGCCTAAGAACTGCAAAAATGATCAGAGAGCGTGACCACTGAAATCTCTATAACTTTATCTAAAGACCTTTTTAGCTCAGCTCCTGTAGCTAGAAAGATCGTTTTGCGCAGGGACAGCAGTTGGTTTTGTTTCCTTGCTGCTCACCTGAACTATCTGCCCACCATCAGCCTGGGGCATCACGTGGAAAACCCAGACACAAATTACTATCGGTCCATTTACTAATTGTTCTTCTCGTGCCACATCTGTTCAGAGAAATCCCTGGATACCCAACAAAACTCTAGCCATTATTTAGGGGACATCCCAGGTGCTTTATTGCTTGTCCCCATGCAAATTTCTACAGATAAAAGATTAGCTGGTTATGTGTAAAATAAATTTCCAGCCCACACAGCTAGCTTGCTCACACGAATTGTTTCATGTGCAGCAAGAGATCCACTGCAGACATCTGCGAGGGAAAATACCAGCTATTTCCATGGTATCATAGGAGAGAGCCAGAAAAGCTCCATGAAATGATCCCGTCCTTCTCGAAGGGCCTGGACAGGCTGATGCTGGCGGTGTGTGTCTCTGGGCCTCGTTCGGTTTGTCTGCGATGCTGCGGGTGGTGGCATCACCTGCCCCTCTCAGAACCGAGCCCTAGGGGCTGCGGCACCCCACGCTGGGCAGCTCACCCCGGCGTTTGTTCTCCCCCTCCTTCCTAGAGAAACAGCGAATAGAGACCTCCAGCCACAGCTGTACGTCACAGGGAAACGGTTCTGTTCATTAATTTGTTCTTGGTATAAAAAGTGCTGCTTTCCCCCCCCCGCCCCCCTCCAATGTCCTGGAAGCGTCTGTGCATCAGCACACAGAAATCCTTTTCTTCCAGGGATCGATTTCTCCTCCCTCTCTGCCCAGCTCATCCTTGCCCTGCTCACCGAGCCGGACACATCCATTTCTTTCTCGCACTTCTCCCCATTTCCGAGCTGGGGGTGATGCTCTTCCATGAATCCTCTCCTCCTTGCCTGTGTCTTTCGGCTGAGGAGGTGCCTGGTCCAAAGCAGGGCTTTCCAGTTGGAGCCTGCCCCGCGCCCGCTGCCTCCCCGGCTGTCCCTGCCCTGCCGCCCGCGGGGAGCTCGGGCTCATCTCAGCTTTCCTGGTTGCCACCGGGCACCTCTCGCTTGCCACAGTCTCACCTTTAGAGTTAAAGATACTCAGGCTCGCTCTTTGCGGTGCTCGGACAGCTATTCTGCAAAGACACCCGTTCGCATGATACAAGCTGAATGCCTTTGCATTTTCTCTCCCTCTTCCAACCTATTTATCTTTGTGTGTATTTTCAACTCTTTCCAACTTCCAATTTAAAATGAATCCACGCACCAGTCCTTCCAGCGGGGAACTATTGCCACACATGTTAACTAAATCCTTAGCTACATGAAAGAGTCTTTTTTTCCTTTTCTTTTTTTTTTTTTTTTTCACAGTAAACCATAGTCAAAGAGAAAAGAGTCAACGGGAAGCTTTAATGCAGAGTCACCCAGGATGCCCTGTTCTCCATTATTCCAGTGGAGAAAAATAAGAGCTTTTGGACTGTGATTCATCAGATCAAATGCAGGCAATCATTTTAATTGAAATTAATTGCACCTAGTTTCCACTGGCTGTATTGACTCCACAGGGAGCCTCAACTGACCGGCTCGGAGGGAGACATCAATATTTAACTGGAGTGAACGCAGGATGGCCAGATACCCCTGGGCTGGGCTGTGTGCTGCAACGAAGCCCAACGAAGCAGGAGACCAAGCCAGCAGATGCCTCACCCAGAGCAATAGACAAAGAAACCTGAAAAACAAGAGAACAATAAACTCCTGCCATTTGAAAAGGAAGGTGTTCCCTGTCGGATGAGTCATGGCCACATGAGGGTCATTCATGGACTGTTATCTCCTGTTTATCTCCCTTATTTTCCCCTCCATTAAGAAAAACATCATGGAAACATTCTGGGGAGTTTCTCCCTGAAAAGGGGACTTTGTTCTCCACAGTGCATTCAGATTTTGGGCTCCTTATGCAAACGGAAGCAGGCTGTGCACCAGGGCCACTGTTTGCCCGGTGCTGGCTGGCAAAGGGAGACAAAATCAAGGCTCCTTGGCTAGGCGGGCAAGAGTCCGCTTTTGGCAGCAATGAAGTGTGCTTTTGGAGGAGAGGGTCAGTGGGGGTTGGAGCAGGAAGTTTAGGAATGCTCAGGGGGTGTCCCTCCCTTCCCACCACCCTTGCTTCTCACAGCCTTTCTGGTACCTCCTTGCCCAAGGCCAAGATTTGCATGTCTTTCAACTGCAGGGTGGAGGGAGGAGTGTGAGGGTGAGGTCTGAGCTACAGATCTGAAAGATGGGTCTCCTTCCCCTACTGATTCAGGGATTTCTTCTGCACAAGCCTGCATGCAAGAGGTCTCCCTCCCCTTCCTCTGGGACAGCAGGTGCAGCAGTGGGGGACTCTGGAGGCGGGAGCAGGGATACACAGTCCGGGTAAGGGTGGCTTGTCCCCACCTCTCTACTATGTAGAGTATCAAGGTGGCAGGCTGCAGCTTGCTTGCCTTGTGCCTTGATCACTTTGGGGACCGGGAGTTTCTAGGAAGCCAGGTCCTGCTTCACAAAGATCATGGAGATGCCCCTGGTAGCTGCAGGAGGCAAACAATGCATAAGGTGAGTCATCGAGGGCTGGGCAAACCAGCTGGTGTTTTTCTTTTTAGTCCCTTTCTCTCCATCTCCTCCTCTTCAGTCCCTAAAAGGGACCATGGCTAAGTTGAGTGAAATGCTTCTAGTGTCAGCAAAATCCTCAGGATGTTCCTCATGCTCTTCTCTTTGCTCATCTCCTCTATGTTGCCTGCAGGAGCAAGCTCCCACATAAAGACCTGCTCCTGCAAGATCTCGTTCTGGCTTCAGGCGTCCTACTACAAATCTCAGGAAAACACTTGTTCTCCTGAACTTAGCATCATAGAATCATTTAGGTTGGAAAAGACCCTTGGGATCATCAAGTCCAACCATCAACCCTACTCTACAAAGTTCTCCCCTACACCATATCCCCCAACACCACATCTAAACGGCTCTTAAACATATTCAGGGATGATGACTCCACCAGCTCCCTGGGCAGCCTATTCCAGGCTTCTCCTGAAGCCCTGCTGTTAGCCTCGGTCCTACAGGCTGAGTGCCTTGTTGATGTCTGGTGGGGCTTCCAGTGGCAGTCGTGGTTTCTTCTGTCCAGTTCTTCACTTGGAGAGAAGGCATTTTCCCAAGTTACTATGGAGATGAGTGAGATTGTTACACAAGCACAGGGGAAGGAAAAGTATTCGGAGCAGATGGATGCATACCAAGTGAGCTCCTGCGTGCTGTCTCTAGCTGGGAGAACAAAGGAAAGTATGAAGATATACAAGGTTGGAACAGAACAACAGAAATTATTTGTACAAGCCCTGTTGTCATAGGTGTGAGAAGGAGGGTGTCAGTGAGGCTAAGGTGCAAAGAGAGGCGGTAGCTTCCAACAGACTGACAGTGCAGATGGGGGAAAAAACTAGGCTCTTTGAGATCCATGATGGACAAAAGGTTTTGTTCTTGAAAACATCTTTGGGATGTTTTCCAGATATATATTGGCTGGTCTAATTAAAGTGATTGATTGACTCCAGATATATGTGAGAAGTGGCCTTTCTGCAGTAAAATTCTTCCTAATCTAAGAACAAATTTCGCGCATGTCCTAGTTGAGGCTAATTAATGTCAGGCACAAGTGATCCATGTGCCTGATGGGGTCCTCCTGCACTGAGAAGCTTTACCCAGTTTTTCTGTGCTATTTGGTCTCCTCCATTAGAGCAGTGTGTGAATTCAGGACCCTTTTTTGTCTAGAAGCAAGGGCTTGAGATGAGGGTACGTGGCCAGTATGCAGCAGTGTAGCAGGATGCATCCTTGGGCCACGTTGAC
Organism: Larus michahellis; assembly: GCF_964199755.1. NCBI lineage: Eukaryota > Metazoa > Chordata > Aves > Charadriiformes > Laridae > Larus > Larus michahellis. The sequence continues at coordinate 1,601,691 of NC_133908.1, forward strand.
TTACCTGACATGTAAAACACTGTAAGAACACAGATATTTGTCCCCAAAGTAGTCTACAATCCTTCTGTCTGCTCATTTCACCCTCCTTTGTGTGTTTATAATACTTGATGCAGGAGTGATGGAGTGGTGCTCATGTTCCCACTGCCCAGAAGAGCCAGGGCCTGAAGACACTGCAGGTTATGGGGAAAAGCGTAACTCCTGGTGGTTGTGGCTGGGAGTGGGACCCAGGACCAGGGCTGAAGTGTCTCATTGCTCATGAGGGTTACAGGTTTTGTTACAGGATCCAAAGCACCCCCTATCACCCATCAGATGTGTTCAAATGAGCCGTGGGAACCATGGACCACATGAGAGTGTCGCAATTCGGCATCTCAAGGTTATCACCAGGGGACAGCCATCGTTTGGGAATCGCCCAGCAGACTCTTCTCTTGCAGAAAAGTGGGAACTTTTCCTTCAATGATCTTTCTACATTCTGACGTGAGAGTGGCGCGTGTGTGAGAAGGAAAAGCAATTGGGTTTTGTAAAGCAAAGTCTGCAAAGCTGCCCTTCCAAAAGTCACGCAGGCTCTACAGAAATGGCCACTGTGATAACTCACGTGGGCATCCCTAGCAGGAATGGGTGGAGATACGAATGTTAAAAGTCACAAATACCTGTCCAAGGACCCGTGCAGTGTTATTACCCCTCATGCTCCATCACTACCTACCTCCTTCCCAATCTCAAGCTGCACGGAGGCTCCGTGGGGCGGGGGCTGTGGATTTATGCAGTGAGCGGTGCATTGAGGCCACGACCCCGCCTGAACCTGCCAAAGTGAGAGCCATTAGTGTGGCAGCCAACCCTGAAATTTGGGGGTTGGCTCTCCGTTATGCAGCTGTTCTTCAGCATCATCATGGGTCTGTCCTCGCTCTATGCTTTGGTTTGCTGCAGAATTGTGTGTGTTACCCTCTTTTGGGGCAATATTTTAGAGACCTAATGGTGCCCAGTGCTGCTTATTATCATCAGCAGTGTAACACATATTAAATCAGTGTCATAATCTAGTGATCTTAACACTGAGAAAATCACTAGAGTTGTTAGGAGGTTGGAAAGTAGGAAATTACTTGTTACTGAGAGAGTGGTGTGTGAAGTACCCATGCCTTCTTCACATCTGTATTCATTACGGCAAATATTATCCACTAAGACATTCCCAGTACAACACAATGAAGCCCCAAAGGTTTGGGGACCGCATCCCTAAATGAGATACAAAGCTAGGAATCAAAGAGTCATTAATGATCATTATGTTTTAATAATATTTAATACCAAAGTGCCAGTGAGATTGCATTTTGTTCCAACAGATAATTAGTTTTACTGGAAACTGCAGGCTGCAGCCATGGTGCCAAACCCCTGTGAAAAGGAACTCGAGAAACTGCTGTCTGTGGGTAGCTTCAGGATACATTTAGGAAAGCATGTTTTGAAAAGGTGTGAGTCAGGCTGAGTTTGCGAGGAGTAAATCATGTCACACAAATATGATTACTTTCTAATGAAATAACTATCAGTCCGGATAGAGGGGGGACGAATAAATTCCATAAATCTGTTTCTTTTTTTCATATGGCTTGTCTTGATGCAGTTTCCCATGATGAATTCTCGTACAGCCTTTTAATCCTGGCTTGTAATTGAGGTTTTCAGTGCAGAGCTTGCACGAGGGTGGGGGCTAGGGGATGGGTACCCCAAGAGGTGCCAGCTCTACACTGTGTTTTGCACCTCCTGAGCTTGACCTCTCTGTGTCCCGAGGTCCTGCTCCCCGCCGGCACCACACACCCTCAGGACGGTGTCCCTTGATACACTGACAGGTATCACGGGCACCCTGGCAGTTTTCATTTCGGGTGAGAGCCAGCTGGAGAAGACTTTATTCAGTGAGACTTGGTCCTTCTGGAGTCAAATGGGCAACCTGCCACCTCGTGGCTCCATCGTTACGATGGAGCTGTCACTCGCAGCCTTCAGACGTGACGAGCAGAGAGAAAATCATCATGGAAAGCTCTGCCATTCCTGCCATCAGGGCTTTGTGTAGACCCAGTGTTGGCATCCAGGGATGTCTTGTGATTGAAGTCATTGCCAAGGTGCAGTAGTGTAAATCCTAAAGGGAAGGGGTCTGGCCATACCAGTTGAACTGAAAATGTTCTGCTGTAAGCTTTGGCACGGACTCCTAAATGAAAGGCAGAGAGATGTTGGTGTTGTTTCAGGACAACTGTTACTCACATTGAGTGATATTGCAGTCCTGGGGCACGTAGCGTCGTTTAGAAGTCAGCCCTCATCAGGGGGCTTTGGACCAGACGCTCATGAACCTGGTGATGTACTCAGGTTTACTCTCCCACTATGAAGAAAGATCTCATTAAAATGAGAGTGGGACAGCCCAAAGCTGCTAAGTTAATGAGAGAAATGAAAGGGCTTGTAGGGAAGGATAAAAGAGATGTTATTACGTGCTGGAGGGAGAGGAGCTGAGCCTGAATGATGACACCACAGACCACTTTGTGATTTTTCAGACTGACTCATCCCGGTGGCCAGGAGACACCTTCCTCTTGGAAAAAAAAAAGCATAAGGGGCTTCAATCAGTTCTCAGTGGTTTTGAAAATAAAACCAGATAAAATTTTACAGAATGTAAAAGACTTATTCAGTTATTCCGCAAGACACTGACAGCCATACGTATTACCCCACTCCATTACTGCTCTGTCAAGGAATCATAGAAACTAATAGTATTAAAATGAAGACCCTATAAAGTGATATAAAAGTGAGATGCAATTCATATTGTGAAGTGTGGAATTTCAAGACAATTTTAGACCTCTGAAAATGAAATGTGTTCCCAAAAAGATATTCTCTCTGGGGAAGGAAGAGGTAGAGAAGTGAAAATCGTTGCTTCACCGCCACCCACAGAAAGCTGGCAGATTTTTTTTAGCAAAGAGCATTCACAAGCTGTTCGTGGGGTCTCTACAAGATGGAAGAAATCCTGAATAACTTCCTCTGCTGTGGTCTGTGCTTGTTCTCTCCTTTGTATGCCACGTGTGCTGCTCACATGCTTCAAATCCCCGCACAGGTGAGCCGGTGGAAATGCTCATTCAAAAAGTATCAGGAAAATTGAGACGCCGAGCCTCTGTTTATCTGAGACTTTTCATCTTCAAAGGAAATTACAACCTCATTAATTAGTGTCTGCAAAGTGTGAGACAGAAAATGCCGATGTTCTGCCCAGGCAGCGGCGTGTCCCCGAACCTGGACCAGAAGCGGAGAGAGTGGTGCCGTTGCTGGAGTGGGCAGCCTGGCTGGAGAAATGTGTCCCCAGACATGGTCAGGAGCCAGGAGCTCCGCACAGAATCACAGAATCGAAGAAGGACAGGGAACTGCTGGAGAGGGGACAGCAAAGGGCTACCAAGATGATGAAGGGACTGGAGCATCTCTCTTGTGAAGAAAGGCTGAGGGATTTGGGTCTGTTTAGTCTGGAAAAAAGACGACTGAGGGGGGACCTTATCAACGCTTATAAATACTTCCAGGGGGGGTGTCAGGAGGATGGGGCCAGGCTCTTTTCAGTGGTGCCCAGGGACAGGACAAGGGGTAACGGGCACAAACTTGACCATGGGAAGTTCCATCTGAACATGAGGAGGAACTTCTTTGCTGTGAGGGTGGCAGAGCCCTGGCACAGGCTGCCCAGAGAGGTGGTGGAGTCTCCGTCTCTGGAGACATTCCAAATCCGCCTGGACACGTTCTTGTACAACCCGCTCTGGGTGACCCTGCTTTGGTTTGGACTGGGTGATCTCCAGAGGGCCCTTCCAACCCCTGTCATTTGGTGATTCTGTGCAGCACGTGGTGCCTCTTTCAGCTGTGGAGTGGTTGCTGTGGACAAACATCATGCTCCCCCGGTGGCTCTCTTCCCTTGTTGGGTGGGACTGGTATTGACACACAAGGATGCTCTCAAATGAACTCTATTAGCACACAGGAGCTGTTCCAATACTCTGCAATTAGGGGATATAATTGCAGGCAGGGTGGAGAGGAGTTTGTGCTAAGAGCTGTCATTTTGCATTACAACTTACCATTCAGTACCTCCAAACATTATAGACTTGTTTTCCAACATTTCCTTTCCCAGGGCTGTGTGGGCTCCGCATGGTCCCCTGGGTATGATAGTCTGTTCTTCCTAGCTTGAGATGAGAGAGTTCCTCTGGAAACACTTTTTACTTGTTTAATTTGCATCTTGTCACTGTATAACTCACTTTCTTCTATAGTTTTGTTTTATGGGTTGTTTTTTTTTTTATGGATGCATGAATTCTGCAGTCCATGAGACATCTTCAGTTGGCCTCTGGGGTCTTTGAATGCTTCTGGGTCAGACGAGATGTGAGCCAGTTTACAGTCTCATCCTAAGGTTTTTTCGTCTAGTTTCTAAATCTTGCAGCGTTCTCATCCCCTCATCGCATTTAAACATTCCTCCCAGTTTGAAGGCTTTGAGATTAGCATAAAGAGCAAAAGGAGAAATGTGAAATCAAGAGGAAGACATCCAAAGAGCTACCCGAAGCCGCTGGGGACTGGGCAGTGACAAGGTCTGCCGAGCTGCCGGTACCTTTGGGCATAACCCGTAGTAGTGGTGTCCAGCTTTGCTGTGGTCACTGTGCGCTCACTGACACGGCCACCGCCGAAGTTTCACCTTGCTCGTCCCACACGGGGTGACCTGCAGCCATGGCGCTGGCACTCTGTACCCAGGGGTGTGCTGGGGATAGAGGCAGGGACACTTCTCCACTGAGCTGGGACGCTTTGCCTTACGAGTGAGTTTTGAGCTCACCGAAGGCATCTCTGTCAGTCCTGACAGCGCAATGGATGCTAAGAAGTACTTTTTCGTCTCCCAGAGAGTTTCTGCCAGCTTTGGTAATCCGTGTGGGCACTGGCCCAGAAATGTCACTTCAAACAACACTTTCCCAGTGACTTTACTGAGCTGTAAATCAAGTGAAGGAAGAAAACGCTAAGAATTGATCTTCATGCGTTTGAAAGTGAGGGTGCTTTGGCTTCTTTTGAAAGAGGCAGCCGGAGGGGCTGGAGCGCGGGCAGCCAGGGTACGCGGGCTGGTGGGCAGTCCGTCCCTCCGCCGCCCTGACTGCGCAGCGCCTGGGTGACACCTCGGTTGCTGCCATTGAAACGGCTGAAAAACGAAAATGGGCCTTTTGGCAACAGGACTTCAATTACGACAAAACTGATTTGCGCTTTTTACTGGAAAAACGCCTGTCCATTTCCAGTGCACCCGGTTCAGCCTCATGAGGTTTTGCCCAGCTTCATGCACTCACACTGAAGCTCTTGGTAGTCTCATCCTTCTGCCTTTTTTTTTTTTGTTTTTCATAAACTTTAGCATTAGGGGCTAGAAGGGCAGTTTCTTCCCAGAGAGCCAAGCAAAGAAGAGAGACTGGCAATAGCTTTCCTGGAAAGCACTGTGAGGGATGTAACAGGTGAGAAAAAGATAAGCCCGAAGGCAGGAGTGAGAGGGTTAAAGCCGTCTCCAGGGCTCTCTGGGCCTGCTGGAGTGTTTTCAGGCAGTGTTTGCAAACCTCTCCGGCTCAGCCTCTGATGTGCTATTTGCAAATATTTATGTCAGCAGGTTTCTGTTTGCTTAGATATTTTGGGAGTGGCTGTTTGCTTTTATTCATTCATGAACTGGGTCGTGTGTGCCTGACCAAATATTTGCTTTCCATTATTCATTATTTGCAATTCATATGTTGCTGTTGGTAATTTGCTGTCCTCTATTCTCCTCTTTAAAAAGTTCCACTCTGTATCCTCAGAAATTGAAGACAATCCTAGGTGGCAGGTGTTACGCTCCGTATCAAACAGCTGCAAACAAGGGAATTTGTGAGAGGGAGCTCAGAAAGGGCTATGAAATGATAAATGCTCCGAGGATGAGAGGGAGGAAGGACCATGAAGTAGAACAGTGACCTTAAAGTTAACTTGATGTGTAATTTTTCGTGGAAAAAAAAATAACCTCAGGAGAAAAGCATTCAGGAGTACTTGTGGTAGTACCACAAGTGAATTGCATTAAGTCAAACCATCCCAGCGCAGAGGAGTTGCTCAGTGACAAGCAGAGAGAATGGAAACTGGGTCAACTCGGCAAGGAAAAACGTGAAACAACAACAGGAACATTTACAGATGTAAAAAGAAAGGGCAGGGCAGAAAAAGAGAAACAATCGTCAGGGGACAGGAGAAGTGCTGAGAAGCCCTTCTGTATGCACCTAAGAGGAAGACAAGGGAAAAATTTCTCTGCCACTCGGTGGGCAGGGAAAGCTCCCGAGAGAGGACACAAAGTAAAATGTTTAATGCCTTTCCTCTGTCCTTACACAAAGCCGGGCTTCTCAGGGAGCTGACAAGAGTGGCGAAGCTGTGGGAATCGGGCTGAAACAGGGAAAAGTAGCGAAGAGTTTACATAAGTTCGTGATTGTCACATTATCTGAACCTGACACAATTCAGCCCAGAGTGTTTCAGGAGGGTCTGAGCCAGCTCAGAGCTGATGATTGAGGAGGAACTTCTTTGCTGTGAGGGTGGCAGAGCCCTGGCACAGGCTGCCCAGAGAGGTGGTGGAGTCTCCGTCTCTGGAGACATTCCAACCCCGCCTGGACGCGTTCCTGTGCCACCTGCTGTGGGTGACCCTGCTCTGGCCGGGGGTTGGACTGGGTGATCTCCAGAGGGCCCTTCCAACCCCCACCATTCTGTGATTCCGTGACTCCTCTTTCAAGAGCACCTGGAGAAGGAGTGGATTTCTGGAGGCCTGGAAAAGACCTTGGAAGGAAGGATGACCACAGGGCCATTGGATCATTTAAGCTGGAAAGGGCCTCAGGCGGTCCCTAGTCCTGTTTCCTGCTCAAAGCAGGGTGTCCCACCAGATCAGAGCAGTATGGTCAGAGCTTTATCCAGTTCGGTCTTGAAAACCTCCGAGGATGGAGCCTGCATAACCTCTGGGCAGCCTCCTGCAGCGAAGCGCTCGGAGACGCAGGGGCGGGTTGTAGGGATGCTGCGCAGTCTCATTTGTTGTCTGGCACCTTTTGGGGGTTCACAACCCCAGTCTGTGTTTCTGCGGTAATTTGCAAGTGGTTGTTTTCCGCTCTAGAATTTGGTTTTGTGGTTTTGACTTTTTTATACTTATGGGTTATAATTACATGGGGAAAAAAACCTTTTCAAAGGGAGTTTGCAGGGTGCAGCCTCCATCCCTCAGAGCGGGCAGTCCGGATCTGTTCAAATGTGCATTAATCATCAGCAGACGCTTGTTTGACATGAAGATGCAAAAACAAGGGCTGCATCCATCAGATTTCTATCAGAAATAGATTCAAACACAGCAAGAAAATCTGCAGCTTTCTCTCCAACCAAAAGAACAGACAAGTTGGGTTTGGTTTTTTTTCTTTATTTTGAAGACTTTCTAAACAGGTACAAAGTCCATCTCGACTGCAGCGTGTTGTGCTGGAGACAGACCTGGAGACAGCCAGAATCAGTACGCCTTTCCGAGGCGATAATTTGCTGCAGGAATCACCACTCACGTCTCGGGCGTTTTGTTTCCCCAAGCATCAGAAGTAGCTTGCCTTGCTTCCCTTTCAGTGACAGTTTGTTTCACAACAGTGATAAGAAAACAGGGAAGGTCCTCCGTCTGCGTCCTGCTGGGACTGCCTCCAGATGCTCCCTTCAGTAGCAGGAGCTGGCCACCTTCCAGCCGGCGAGGATCTCGTCTGAAGTGAATGAGCTTGTAAAAAAATACAAGCATCTGGTGCAGATTATCCAATTTCTATCCCCCTTTCATTTAGCAGCCAGGATCTCCGTCGGCTGGGCCTCCTGGCCTTATCAATTGTAGGAGCTTTGAACCCCTTCAATAACCGTTTGGATTGTGATCTGTATGATCTTTTCTTGTTTTCTGCCTGGCTCCGTCTGGTTTATGATTTAGGCAGTTGCCCCAGAATGCAAGATGACCGTCTCGTCCCTTTGCGCTGCCAGCATGGATGTCCCAGAGCAAAATGATTCCTTTAACCCGTGGGGAAAACAGGTCAACTTGTGGGTGCTCTGCACACTCCATTCGGGGCTCTCCACCCCGGCCCAGCGTTAACCGACCGACCTTTCCATGCTGTCCTACATCCCTAGGATCAAACTGCATCTTTCCAGCAGCGACGCCATCAGGGCTCTGGGGCGATGTGGTCCGAGCCCCGCCAGCAGCCTGGAGCATTCCTCCTGGACCCACGGTGGGCTTTGGCATGGCACAATGCCCAGTTTGCTCCTCAATACCCACCCTAGGACCCGGGAATGTGCTTTTATATGTTTATAGGGGCTGCAGTCCCACTGCTGCCGGTAGCTTAAGCCCAGAAGGTGCCGTTTATCCTCCCGCCCTGTTCCAGCCGCCGGCCCTGCCTGTGCTTCACCACCTCATCTCCACGTGGCATTGCCTTCACGGGCTCCATCACTCCTCGTCAGCCTTTTCTGAGCTCTTGCTCTTCTCTTTTAAGGAGCAGAGCCACACACCCAGCTTTTTAAAGTTCATTTTCGCTGCTTACCTATTTAGGGAACATTTCTGAGGAACAGAGAAATGAGAAAGCTTCTGAACACAGGAGCGGTTAAGCCCCATGCACTGTGTTTTATAGCTTGATGCTGGCATGGGCCCATTCAAATATATTTTGACATACAACGTGTTATTCTTTCCAAGGCAGTTGGTCTCTTTATTTATTTAGTTAGAGTGAAGGATTCATTCCCCCGCTGACTAACAGGAGACCAAGGATTCCCACATGCAGCTGAGCCCCTGCACTTCATTCTCTGCTGGTGAAATTGTTTTCATCCATTCTGGAGCTATTGCACTTCATTCCTCACCAATATATTTTTATTTGTATATAAAATAAAAATGTGACAGCACATGGAAAGTTAAGAAGTGGATAAATTCATAAATTACTTTTATACAGCAAAGCTGATATGGCTGTATTCCTCTGGACTTTTAACTGGTGCACAACCAAATAGATGTTAAAGATGAGCTTCAGAAACACGCTGCGCCCTTCCAGAAGGGGTACACAAAGCACACTGAGTTTTCTCTTCCCTAAAAATGATCTCCTACCTACAGACACCACATACCTATTAGGCATGGATGTCTTTAGACCACCAGTTTTGCCCTTGGAGCCCTGCTGGGTTTGGGGAGCACATCGAGGGGACCCCCGGCTGACAGCTCCTGGGCACGGAGAAAGCCATCAACCCTCCTGCTCATTGGCACAGGTGGAAATCCCTTAGAGATGTTTCTGCTCGGCAGGCCAAATATCCTGCTGTGGAACTGTAGCCTTGGCAAGTCATGGCGGGGGCTGGAGACCCTTCGTGTGCCCAGGCAGTGGCAGGGACAGGGAGGAGAAGGCTGAAGGTCAGCCAAGACCGTGACTGCAGGTGGCAAGAGCTGCTTCTCCTCATGGGAGAAACATGGACAGCACTTTCCTGGAGGTTTCCAGTTGCTCCTTGCCAAGACCCTACCATCAGTGCTTGTGGAAATGGAAACAAGGGAGGGTGACAGGAATTTCAGTGTCAAAAGCCATCTGTTTTTTCAATTAAGTTTAAATTCTATACATAGTTTTCATTAAATATTTGTATTACATTATTTGAAGTCACTTACTGCACTCCATGATTAATAATTCCAGCAAAGTTTCTCCAAAGGCACTTCTTTGCTATATTTGACTTTTCTGGAACCATTACCTTGAAGGGTCTTGGGCCCCAGCTCATATCTGAGGGACTCTGGGACAGGGGTTTTTTTGAGCTGTTCATGTACATCTACACCATATGGACACTAAAGAATGTGTTGGCCATACATGAAGTGAAGAGGTTTACACAAAGAGATCAGTACGTGACGGGGATGACAGGATTTATCCACCTTGCTTGTCTCCTAGCAGGACATGCTGGTATCTGCCCTGCTTACAGACCTCCTCGCAGGTGGAGAGGAGCACGTCAAGGCATCTCCCTGCCTGGAAATCGCAGGGCTTTGGAGAAGGTACCAGGCATCTCCGACCATGGGGCATCCTGAGCTGGGGCGCAGCCGGGAGGATATGAGTGATGAACGGCTGCACACCCCAGGATGGGCAGAGCACACCATGAGCAAAGGCAGGTGATCCTCGCAAATGGAAAGAAGAGGGCAGGAACGCTCTCTTATTAAAGGGAAATGAGCTGGAGGACCAATCATGGTGGAACACAAACAAATCCAAAGGAAAGGCTGTTGACTAAGCACACTGTAGAGCACAGGGTAGTTTGGACACAGGTCTGACCTCCGTGGAGTCCAGCACTGAAGGAATGCACCCGGGAGGGAGAGGGGAAGGTGCTGGAGATGAGCCTTATCCCCCCCTCCATCCTCCCTGGGCACCGGCTGCTCCTGCCAGTGGTGGGGCAGAGAGGACGGTGCGTGCTGGGAGACGGTCCCGCTTCCCACGATGTGGAGCAGGAGGTGGTCACTCCGGCTGACAATGCCCTGCCCTTCCTTCACCCCCTTCCTCACTGCTGTGGAGGGTGAGCACTGCAGGCTCGTGCTCTCTGAAACCCCCCGTACTGGGATACAACCTGGTTTTCTTCTCCCTCCCTCCCATCAGCAGCTCAGCAGGCAACACCCCTTGTTCAGCTTTACCTTTTCCCAGCAGCGAAGGCAACCAGGGAGAGCTTGCCCTGGCAGAACAGCCAGAGGCGGGTAAAGAGGGAGATTTATTACTGTATTGCTTTTAAGGAGGTGATGGTCAGGAGAGCCCTTTGTAAGGGCTGGGTGAGGTTCCCCCCAGTAGCATAGAATCATAGAATCATTGAGGTTGGAAAAGACCTTTGGGATCATCGAGTCCAACCATCAACCTCACTCTACAAAGTTCTCCCCTACACCATATCCCCCAACACCACATCTAAACGAGTCTTAAACACATTCGGGGATGGTGACTCCACCACCTCCCTGGGCAGCCTATTCCATTGTCTGACCACTCTTTCTGTGAAGAATTTTTTCCTAATGTCCAGTCTAAACCTACCGTGTTGCAGTAGAGGCTGAATTCTATGGAAAAAGAGGCTTAAAGCACTCACTCAAGAGCGTGGGAGTCTCCCACAGCAACAGTGACTGCGGTCCTTGGATTTGGGAGTGTAAAAGAGTATGCAAAAATATTGCCTCTGTATAAGAAACGTAGTAAATAGTACCTATCATCTCCAACGTTTTCAGGACAAGCCCCCCCGGCCCAGGAGCCCTCATGCTACACGTGAAACGCTGAGCTTCGGCTGCTCCTCCAAGTGTCGGCACCTCGGATCGACGGCTCCTGCATCTTGGGACAAAAAGAGCGAAAAAAATCATCCCAGCCCAGGAGTGCTGGAGGCCGCGCACACATAACCATAGAGTGCAGAGTTTGCAAGTGCTTTTTTTCAACACACTCCAGTGGTTTTGGCTAAATTAGGATTTTTTTCTAGCTTGCCAGGATTCCCAAGAAAACTGAAAAATGCGAGAAGAAGAGGCAGGAGACTTTGCAATCAGATCAATTCGTTTTCCAAGTTTCCAGATATTTTTGACAAAACAGACCATATTTTCCACAAGAAAAGCATAAAAAAGAAGGAATTTTTAAGTGATCAGCATTCAGCCTAGCTTCTGGAAAGGGTCCGACAAACTGTGCTTTCCGGGGCAGAGCTGTCATGGGAGGAGGAATTGCACCTCACCTGCTTGTTCTGCTCATACGGCCATCAAAATTAAAGCCCTCACTTCCATCTGACCTGGCTCCACCTGGGACCATCTCGCAACGCCAAGGAAAGAAGCAGGACCTGTCCTCAGCCCGTCATTGAGAGCTGGGCAGGACAGGAGACGATGCCAACGTTTCACTGCATTTTTTCCCAAATAAGTATCAAGGGGGCAAAAACATCTACTTTTCAATTTTTAGGGATATTTAGACAGCAAATGGTTTTTTGGTCCTCAGCCAAAGTATTTGAGTTTTCTGTCATTCATTTTTTCATCAGAAAAGTTTTTTGGTTTGGTTTTTTTTTTTTTCCCCCCTGTGGAAAGCTGTGTGTTTTCATGAGGAATTAAATTGTGCTGAAAACCCTCCAAAGGAGAATTTTGGTAAGAAAAATACAGCCTGGAACTTGTTGACATTCAGAAAATCTCCAGGTCCCAGCATCAGGACAGGGCCCGTGGGCAAATGCTGCCGCAAAGTGAATGCGGACATGGTGGGACTGCCAAAACACTGTCTTGGGTGTTTTCTGCAGGGGTGGGTGGGAACCATCCTGGCCACTGCTCCTGGGCTGAAGGGAACAAACCTGCTTGGTTTCTTCACGTTTATTTCATCCCCACTTGGAATCCCTGGAGAAGGAGGCTGTGGATTAGACAGGTTTCCCCTAATGCCCATCTCCTGTAGCTGGGCGCGTTTCCGGCACCTTGGGGTGCCGCTCTGGGCAGTGCCCAGCCGTCAGCTCTTCAGCATATCCCAGGGAGGAGTGGAAGCAGGGACCAACTTCTGAATCCCAAGATGCAACTACCCTGCAAAGGTGACACCTGTCCCAGCGAGAAGATCCGTGTTAGGCTTGGAGGCAAATGCCCTTCGTCACTCAAGTCTCCTAGAGACCTCTGTGCACAAGGCTCATACTATTTGTAAGCTGGGAAAACCAGGGAGGTTATTAACTCTGCTTGAGTCCTGTGCAGGCTGGCTTCATTCACTCTGCCCATGAAGAGCCCCATTTAACAAGCCTCCTGGAACATGGAGGACCCATGGTCCCTCCTCGATTCACCTTTTAACTGGTCCAGAGATGTTACCAGAGCAAGCAGGACTGAAGCTAATGCAATGCGGAGTCACTGGGATGTCTCTGTTCTGCTCCCCTTTTCCTTTCTTCTGGGGAGGAGCTGCAGACACGCACAGTATGGAAGTGTTTAAGTCCAGATGGGCCTATTATTTGAAGCCCCAAACTGTGCTCCACCATTTCCTGGTTCATGCTATTTCTGCCCACAGCAAGTGCTTTGGGGGCAGTCGGAGGCACTACATCCTGAGCTGTTTTGCAGCTGTGTACGCCGTGAGCAGTCCGACAGGAATACTTGAGAATTGCCTTTATCTCATGACCGCCACCGTCCAGGTCACGGGAAGCATCCATTGAGGAACCGCGCATTTTTGCCTGCTGCTGTGTATTTTCCCAAACAGTTTTGCCATGGTTCGTACAGAATATTCTAGTGCTGAGTGTGAAACACAACGCAGCATAGGTCATTTCCACCAAGGAATTTCGTTCTGCAGGAGCAGTAAACTTGGGTGGCAGCTCTCGCTCCCCGTGAATGTTGCTGACGGTGCCAGAAGTGACCAGAGGTGCTCTGCATGCGCAGTTATGGATCTGGCAGTCAGAGGAGAGTGGGGATGAGCAAAAACAGGGGGAAAAGCACCATCCGTATGGTGCATGGCAACGTTGTGCTCTTAATACTGAGCAGGGAGGGAAAGGGCTTTGCACAGAAAAGGAACGTGCCTGATTTAATGCCCAGCAAAGACACCAGGAATCCATCCCGGCAAGGTAGGAGACTGTCAGCGAGACGAGTTCAACCCTGGAGGGGAAGAAAGAGCCCATTAGTTCTCTCTGAAACTGATGAGGCCATAGCTGACCCAAGGGGATCCTTGAGAAATCAATAGTACTTCGGTAGACTTTTCTGCAGCACGGTGCACCCGCCTGGCCCAGAAGGACTCCGGAATCTTTCATCAGTTTTCCCTCCATAGCTCATGCACACATGTCTGAGTGGCAAAGGTCAGACATAAATATTACAGATGAGGAAATAAAAAGATCTATAACTGAGATTAGGAAGCGGGATTCCTGAGGGAAGCGGGGTTTGCAAGATTTCAACACGCTGCCTGCAGCGCGGCAGCCTCAGCTCCGGCACGGCGTGGGGATGTGTGATGCCGTGTCCGTGTGGGTACCGGGGAGATTCGGGGCGCTCCCCGTGCTGTGGGGCTGCAGCCAGACCCGGTGGGGTCGGGGGTGGTTCTGCTCCTGTGGGGTTCAAGGGCAGACGCTCGTCCAAGTTGTGTTCATGGGGATATCCCTCCCCCCCTCCACAGCCCCCGCAAAGGGGATACGGGGCACGGGGAGACCAGGCACGTGTGTCCTGCTCTATACAAACAGATTCAGGCTGATCCTGACAACCCTCCACAGTTTGGAACACGCCTTGTAATGCCAGAAAAAACACTCAGGAATGTTAAAGAGAGGGGTCTATCGGTGGTCCAGAGCCAAGGATTTCACAACCACCAAACCCCTGCTGAGGGACACCTTAGCCCAGGGTTAGCAGGCAGGGATGCCGCTCGCCCCAGGCGTTGAGCCCGACAGCTCTCGCTGTAGTCTGTACGATGTGACCACAAGGACCACCGCCAGGTAACGCCCCAGGACCACAAAGCAGGTGGGACTCACACAGGTCTGTTCCCAGCCTGGTGGTGCATTAACCCAATCCACACCCCGGCTCCCAGTGCACCCCTCAAAGGAGCGTCCACCAGTGTTGCTGCCTCTAATTAATCTCACCCTGGATTAATTAGCAATCATGAAAAGCTGATGGCTCTGCAAGGGCTCTGAATCTCTCTGTTTAATGTTTTACTCATGTAATTTATGTACAGCAGCCCTGAGCGAATAACCATCTTTAATGACCACATCATCATCATCATGAAGTCATTAAGAGGGGATGGAACGCAGGGGAATCTCAGATATGAATAACAAAGGGATGTACAATATGTGTTCTTTCATTACCATGATTAGTGGGTGCCAAGGCCGGTGTTGCCCACCGCCCCCTGGTCGCCTCCGGGGTGCTCAGCCTGCAAAGCGTTGAAGGGTCGTTTGTCTGCATATTGACGCGTCCTATCACGGCCAGGCTGCTGACATCCTTTGGGGCATGTTTGTCTTGTAGGGTGACAGATGAGAAAGCAGAAATAGAGGCTCAAATAGCAGGCCAACACATGGCCTTAAAACTGAATGATCATTCTAGAATTAATTGATGCAATGGTCCTATCAAAGTGCCATTATTTAATAGTCTGGGATTGATTGCTCCTGTTTCCTATTATTCCACCCCCTACCCTGCCAGGAACAAAAGCTGCCAATGACTTTTAAACCCATAGCAAATGCTACTTTTTGTCCTCTTCGCTGGGAGCGCTGCAGGGCGGCAAGAGCGGCTCTGGACTGCAGCGGCAGGGCTGTGACAAGTACCCTTAATCTCTTCCGTCAGAGTCAGGAAGGTGGGGATGAGCTCCAAAGATAGCCACGTACATGACAGCCTGTCTGGAAGCACAAGCTGCTCCAGCCCAGCCTATGACAGAGTACAACTTAGAGGGACCGATAAATAATTGACTAAGGCGGTGATTAATAGAAGTGGCGCAGAGCACAGAAACCTTGTGCAGAGCTGGATCCCAAGGTCTCTGCCAGGATGAAAAAGCATCGCATCCCTGGTAAGCTCATGAACTCCTGGAGCCAGGGGACAGTCAGCAGGTGCTGGGGAGACGTCATCTGCCCCACAGATCACGTACCTGCCCTGCCGCCACCTGCCTGTGGAAACCTTGCATTAGTTTAACTTTGTTTTTAGAAAATTTTAAAGATTCTGCAGGGAATCCTTCTGACTTATTGTAAAATTAACTAGTGTGTCTTTAGCCCGTGACTGTCACCGTTTCTAGTTATCAAAATGAGGGCATTTATCTTGGGACTGGCATGATTTTAGCTGAGCTGGGTTAAATTGCTGTTCATAGAAGTATGCTTTTCACATGCACATCAGGCTTTATATAGACCAAAGCGCTGGCCCCTGTTCATGTGCATTCTCTGGGTGGGCACAAAACTAGCCCTAAGTATGATGTGGACGGAACCTGACCAAGTCAACGCTGAAGAAATGCACTGTCTCAGCAGCAGGGAGCTCAGGACCACGGGGGAAAAGGGTTTTGCTCAGTTCCAATGGGAGATGGAGAGCTGAGTCCTGGGTACAGTCACATTCCCAGTTTGCAGTTGAGAGTCAGATAAATCGATGAGATGAGACACCCGGGAAGAATAACGTATCGATGGGGTCACAGCTCGGACCTTGTCTCCTTTCCCTTGAATCCACCGCACTTGTGCATTTACAAGGCACAGGGAGCCGAGGCTGGACCCTGCTTAGACACCATGCCGGTTTGTCTGAAGGATGCTCTGATGTCCTCAGGCTGTGACCTCCCGGTGTGCCATGTGCTGCTGGGGAGCTGGCTGAGAGCAGCATGTCTCTGCCACCCAGGACTGCAGGTGGCTCTGCCTGGGGTGTTGCTTTGAGCAGGCTGAGGCTCTCTTGCACGCTCAAGCTTTGGAAGAAGCCCTTTCACAGAGGTGTCTTCAGTCAGATTGGCAAGAGCAGATATCAAAGAGAAGTATGGGAGGAATCAAAACAACGAGGGCACAAAAAGAAACACAACTAGTGAGGGACATAAAGACTAATGAGGAAACTTTCTATAATGAAATAAATAATGTGAAAAAGACAAAAGAGACTCTTCCCTGGCCCACTGCCACTCCATAGGGATGAAGAAGTCTTGACTGATGGTGCCCCAGGCAAAGGAATTTATCCTGCTGTTGTTTCAGCCCTCACTAAAAGAGTTGATGATACAGTTAACACAAACACTCCGGTGACAAAGGGCCAAGAATTTACTCTGCAACAGAGGAAGAATGGGTGAGAGAGCACTTTGGTACATTAGTGGGTCTTGAACTGCCTGGTCCTGCCCTGCCAGCATTCCCTGTATGGTGCTTAAAGGAGGCTGAATCAGTCTCAGAGCAGCTGGCTTTTATCTTTGAAAGTGTATGGAGAACGGATAAAATTTTGAAGGTCTGGGAAAAATAAATGCAAAGCCCATCTTTAAAAAAGGAAGGATGAAATGGGGATCTAGCGACCATCCAGCTGCCTGAAATACCTGGAAAAGAACAGGAACGTATTATCAGGCAAACCACTTGTGAGCACCTGGGAGATAACGAGCCAGGGAATTGCAGCCAAGTTTGATTTGTCAAGAACAAATCACATAAAATCAATTTAATATCCTTTTATGGCAGCAAAATGGGCCTTATGCTCAGGTGAGCAGTGATGGATGTCATGTATCGTGATTTCAATGGAGAGGAAAAATCAGCTGCCTGGAGACAGGGTAGGGAGCACCCAGCACTGCGGGAAACCATCCCAGGGTCACAGGAGATCCAGAGCTCAGCAAAGAGGAGTCCACAATGTCACGTTGTGCTGAGGAAAGACAGGCACCAATCTGGATGTGGGACACGAGCGTGGTCTCCAACACTTGTGACTGCTCCGCTCAGCACGTGTGAGGCTTCGCCTGGAAACCTGAGCCTTGATGTGGCTGTTTCAGCTCAAGAAGGAGGTGGATGAGTTTGGAGGTGCAGAAGTGGGAGTGATAATCGGTCTAGAAAACAAGATCTTTGAAGAAAATAAGAAGTGTCATCACTGAAAGTAAAGGGGTGACTGAAGGGAGACATGATGCCAGTTGTACTAAAGGTAGCTGCAGAGATGAAAAAGTATCTTGCCATTTATGTTTAGCATAAAGAAAGTTGTGGCAATGGATGTACTTAGGGTAGACACGAGGGAAAACTTCCAATGACGAAGGAGAGGGGAGCATTTTGCTTTGGGAAGTGATGAGATCCCTTTCATGGGGAGTTTTGATGCAAAGGTTTAAGCTGAGCATGATGGGATTATCTTGGCTTGTGGCAGGGGATGAGCTAAATGCCACCAGGCAGCTCCTTCCAGCCCTATTTGCTGTGATTCTGTGACTCCAGTGGCACCACTCAAGCAGGACAGGAGGATCCGCCTCTCCCACAGATTACAACTGAGCACAGTAAAACCCGTAAAGCTCGTGTTTCTGAGACACCATGGGCTTCCCATAAGGATCTGGGAACCTTTCAGAAGTCTGCGAATGGTATTTGCTCATGCACCGCCCTGCTGACTGCTTAACTTCTATATTTTTTTCCCACTCCATTTCTTGTTCAGAATGTCCCAGTTTGGCACGTTACATGCTGTCAGGTCTGGGGCTCTGCCTGCAGCTGATACCAGCTTTGTGACCTGCCTCAGGTCTGTGCCCAGGAATCAGTGTTTCAGCTTGATTTTTAGTAAATTGTTCAAAGAACGAGAGCTAAAACTCCCTCAATTTTGAAAACTCCAATACCTGCAAATTTGCATAAAGAAATAAGTCATAATTTCATTGGAGGATGAAGGCGATCACTTGGCGTGAACAAACAGCTCTGTGCATGGGAATTGTAGTGTCGGGCATAGCCAGGGATGTGTATGTGAATGCCGCAGGCGTGCACTGTGTCTGTCTCCTGCCTGTCCGGTAACTCTCCTACTGTCCATCCTCGCTTTTGCATGCTGGTTGATACTTGGCTCGGGGACCAGAGTCCATGGGAGCAGCCAAAGTGTTTCAGGTTGACAGAGTTGTTCCTGCAACCAAACAGAAAGCAAGGTTGACGAGGAGATCAGTGACACAGGAGTGTGCTATGGGGGCACGGAAATGGATGAGTCGCTAGGTGTGACTTGCTGCTGTGCGACACCGTTGTGACGCTGTTTCAACTCCAGGGATGTCAGCAGCGTGAAGTCAGAATAATGCAGCGCTGAACTCCATGTCCCCTACCACGGGACAGAAGAGGGAGAGGGAACGAGTCGGGTGAATGTGGGGTAAACACAGCACTCGGTCCAGCGCCGTCTCGTACGGTGGCAAATAACGAAGTGATTACGAAGCACTCAAATCAAATAGTGCAGATCAGATGTCACCGGAGACAATTCCTGTGGATGAAATTGGTGTCAAATCGGCTTTGTCTTTCCGTGGTTAGAGAAGTGATGCGGGGCTATGTGAGGCCACAGTGTGTGTCCCCAGATCTGCAGGTGCTGGTATTGAAGGCACTCGCTGCTCTGGGGTTTGGTAGAACAAATCCAGAGTGGGTAGGTGGGGGGTGACAATGGAAACGATGGTTTTGCTGTGTCTGTTCATCAGACTGTGTACACATTCCCTGAGAATACTGCAGTGTCTCCAGTTGAAAAGATCTGGCACCTTGCAGGCCCGAACATGCTCCCAGCTCACTTTCTAAAAGTGCCCAGAAATGAAGAGGAGGGTGATGCCTCTGTCTACCCAGAGAGAGGAAGGCAGTGGTGTGCCAGAGGCGGTCCCCGAGGCTCATTCCCTCCCTAATGCCCTGCGCGTTCGGCCTGCACCACTCTGCCTTCTGTTCTTGCCATTCTTTATGCTGTTATTTCCTATTTATGTCCCAGTAAAATGAACACGTAGTCAGGCTGAGCATCAGCAAGAGGGTAGAATCCAGACCTCATGTTTTGAGGCAAGGCTCTGATTTGTTCTTCACCCTGTGTTGTAATTTACTTTAGTAGCTAGAAGGTTAATTGCGTGCTACATAGAGCTTTTAGCTCCCTGATTGAAGGCGCTGCTGAGAGCTAAGTGTTGCTGTAGCTCTGATTTAGTCCTGCTTACCAGGGTGATAAATTATGGGGAGATATGAGAGAAGACTGCTGAAGTTTGCGGGCTGGTGAACTTGTGCTTGCTCTCCAGCAGAGAAGGGTCGGTGCATCCATGGTGCTGCACCTCCCACGATGTGTCAGTGTTTCTCTGGGACTCTGCTTGTCATCCTCTGCTTTTCTGTGCTGTGACTGAACATCTCATTCCTTTAGATCTGATCCCCAGATTTTACTGGTGTCGGTGATAATAGCTCTGTAATGGGCAGGCTACTTCAGAAATGAATAGGCAATAAAATGCCTCCACCTCGGAGTTGTCTGCCTAGGAGGACATGCTCACGTCGTTGAGTTTGGCAGGCACCTGTGGAGGTCATCTTGTCCAACTTCCCTGCTCAGGCAGGGCCACCTACAGCCAGTTGGCTGGGACTATGAGAGAGAGGAGAGAGATGCTTGATGGACATGACCACCATTGGCTCAGGCTTCCAGTCCACTGGACCAAAACCAAGGCCCAGGACACCAACAACAGAAGGGATTCGTCCAGCAAGGCTCCCTCTCCTGGTTATTAATTCATCCTGGCCAGAAGAGTCTCAAGACAGAAGGACTACCTGAGCTGAAAAGTTGGGATCCGGCCCAAGTAAGCGGATCAAAGAGCAGCAGGCTCCTTGTATCTGTTCTCTCCTGATGCTGGAACACATCCAGAAGAAGGACTTCATCCTGATGGCTGCCTGCAGATTCATTTCTTACCATGCCAACGGAAGGGCGGGAGAGCATTGATCTCACTGCTACCCGGGGTGTTTTAATGACCACGCAGGAGGCAAATGTCAGACTGCTGCGGATCGCCCTGGGGACACTCTGGCACTGTGAACTTGCCGTAAACCAAGAGCCTTCCTCATCCTCCTCTCCTCCCCTCATGCTTCTCATTCAGACCTTATACTTGTAGATATTCATGGCTGTTGTGCAGTGGATGGTGTCAGGGGGCTGTCTGAGACTGTAAGACCCCGAGTCGAGTCTGTGACATGAGAGAGATGCAAACCAGCTTCATACCATCCCCACTGAGGCTGCAGCGAGTCCAACCCCTCCCTCCTCAGGGATACGGCTCCAGGGCATAGGAAGGACTCCTGTGGATGACCTGCCTGAGTAACACAGGATCAGGAGGACGGGCCAGGATGGCTCAGCGTGATGGAGAGGGACAGAATAAGGCAGCAGTCGGTGTGAAGAGGTGTTAAAAAGCAGCAGACAGTGGGAGTAGCCCCCGGGGAGTTCCCTTTCAAGGGTCTGCAGCACTGGGCCTCCACTGCCTGCCTGCTTGTAGCCACGATGAGGGGTGTCTCAGTGGGTCCAGGAAGGTGATGGCATCTTGTGCATGGCAAGGGGGTCCTGGGCCATGGGATGGTTTTTTTCCTGGTGCCTGGGTCATTGCTCCAGGGGGTGCACTGGAAGGAGGGAGCTGGGCTGGGCTGAGGCATTGCCATGGTTACGGCAGGCTCCGATGGTCCCTCTCTCTGTGATCCCTGCGCTGACAAATGCTTATACCGAGGGCAGCAGCTTGATCAAAAGGATGGTTTTGTGTTATTGCGCTGTCGATGTTCGGCGTCACGTGTGCTGGAAACAAGGTTGTGGTGCTGTGATTGCAGCCAGAGCCTCTGGGTGCAGTCTGGGCGATCCGATATTGGTTTTCCATCTTCATTTTGTGCCGGTCCTGTGCAGCTGAGTGCTGCACTCGCCACGGAGAGGATAACACCACCCTCCCCAAAATGCGATTACGGGCCCTGCTGTGAGCGATGGGCTGGCTGCAGCAGAGGCTGGTGTGAACCTGGTGACCGTGGGGCTGCGTGGCTCAGCATTGCTGCGCAAACGCTGCCCTCCTCCCCCCGTGCCTGCCACTGTCCCCGCTCTGCCCCTCTGCCCCCCTCAGCCTGAAGGGGAACCCCCTGAGTCCTTCGTCCTTCCCCGTGTGTGAAGCTGCGGGTGGGGGGTGGGGGGGTTGGGGGGTGGGATGCAGAGCCAGGCCAGGAGCAGGAGGCACTCAGCAGCTCTGCCCGAGGCAATTTTCAAACCCAGTCCTTTAATGACAGCTCAGAGATATTCCTGTAGCTCGGGAGAGGTGAGGGATCCTGGTCTGCTCCAGTCAGCTTAGAGACAAAATTAAGTGGAAAAAGTGGAGGGCTGTAGTTAAAAGTGACTCCTTTTATTTAAACGAAGGGGAGCAGAGATGAGGCGGGTGGGAGGAAGGGAGCAGTACCACAAAGTGGGTGGAAAGTCATGTTTCAGGGCGAATCCCTCGCATTAGTGCCCAGGCGAATCTGAGAGGACCGTGTCTGAGGTGAGGCAGCGGATGCTCAAAGCCTGGTGAGAGGCAGAGGCTCCCCAGAAACACGAGGCATCTCCCAAGGACCACGCCAGGACCCGGGGTCAGCAGCTCCCCTGAAGGTACCTGCTTTGTAGCCCCCGAGCTGTGGGTGGGCAGGAATCCCTCCTCCATCCCTGCCAGGCGGGAGGGCACGCAGGCAGCGACCGCTGCTCGCCGTTTCCCTGCAAATGCAACTGCCCTCGTAGCCCCCGCTCCGCAGGGAGCAGCTGCCTCTTTCTCTAAAACGAGCACAGCTAAGTTAGACTCAGAAGAAATTGCTCCTCCTGCTCTTTGCTTGAGAGCCACCATCCCGTTTCTCCAGCCCGATCTGTTGGGCAGACAGCAGAGGTGGCGGAGGAGGGGGCCGGCTGTCCCGGCACATGGCGGCTGAGGGCAGGACGCTGCCGTGGGCTCTGATCCCTGCTGCACCCTCGGCTTGTCGTCTCATCGTGTGAAAACTGTTTCCCCTTGCTCTGCACGGAATGGCAGGGATTTTGGAGATCTCTGCAAAGCCGCCCGCGCTCCCTTCCTTACTCAGGCATTATAAATAGCAGCAACAGCAAAATTCCTGCAACGTTCCTTACAGGCTCCTGGCATCACCGGGGAAAGGCTTAACTCCTTTTGTCGGGAGGCAGCTGAGCCTGGGGAGGAGGAGTGGGGCCGGGCAGCTGAGCGACCCAGGGGCAGCGAGATCTTCCCCAAGTGTGAGGTGTATCTCATTTACTCTCTGACTTTCCCAGGAGCAGCGTCTGGGAGCAGCCGTGCTCCCCTCTCCCTCCCTTTGCATCTGAAAACACTCCAGCATCTTCTTAAGCCCTGCTTAGCACCCAGAGAAACCATCTGGATACACAAAAGACACTTGATAAAAGCCTTCCTCTTTAGTACAGAGCAGAACTGTGTAGGAAAATGTGCTCTGAATTGGTTAGAGACATATAGAAAAGTCCTTTAACAGCTAGCACTTTCTGTGGAAAGCCCAAGAGAAAAATCACCGCTGCATGCCTTCCTGAGAAAGGTATTTTTTATTTAAGATACAAAGCATTATTGTGTTTGTGTGCTGCCCTTCATCTGCATTACTCCACTTAAAATCCCATTTAAGAAATATGAAATAATTCTGTTTTCTTTAAAGATATATAAGCCCTGTTCCCAGAGGGATAAAGGAGCAACATAAAAAAAGGGACAGCTTTAGTAAAACAGCACTGCCAGGGGGCATAATAAATACATAAATTACTCACAACCAGCAAGGCATACTCACAACCTGCAGAGCAAGCTCCTGGAGTAAGAAGAAATATATTTGCACGCTAAAGGAAACCTGCACAGTAATGCAGTCCCCCGCTGCTTGGGGCTGCAGCCCCTCCACTGGCCATGGCAACGTTCTCTAGAAGAAGGAGAAGTCATAGCAGTGTCTGTACTGCCAGGCTAGTGCGTACCTGAGGGTCTCTAATCCCCATACATTCAAACCTCTGGCCCAAAAGAAGCTGTGATGCTTCTGGAGCACAACATCTGGGGCTCGGAGACCTCCCATCCGAACAGGGGGGCTCACACCCTCCAGGACGTGGGCAGAAAGGGTGAGCCAGCAGCACCCCAGGGCCATGCAAAGGTGGTTTTGTAGAGCAGCGGGTGCTCAGGGAAGCCTCAGGAAGCCCAAATGCCTCGTACAGTTCACTCGGCTGTGTGCTGCTGGACCCGGGGACCACAGGCTGTCAACACCCGTGTCAGCATTTGGCCCTTTTTTGTCGTGTCTCTGTCTATTCCTGCCATTTTTTTACAATTGTTGGTTCCTTTTCCCATCACTTCTGTTCATTATTGTGTTATGCTCTTTCTCTAAGTTACACAATCTCAGTCCTTATCCTCAAGCTGCTCACAGAGAGCCGGAGGAGATGTTGTTCTTGCTGGTCAGACTGTGCCAACACTGGGGCTGAGAAGGTAAAATGTTTGTGGCTCACGGGATTTCCAGCACCAGGAGGTGGAAGGAGCCGGGAGGATGATGAATACATGTCCACTAGCCACTTAAGTGTCTCAGAGGTGCAGAGCAGAGCCTGTTGGAGTTCAGATGATGGGACTAACCAGCAGCTCCTCAGAAGCATTCACACAGTGAGGACCTGCCCCAGGTCTCAGCTGGTGAGT
This sequence comes from Larus michahellis, assembly GCF_964199755.1. Lineage (NCBI taxonomy): Eukaryota > Metazoa > Chordata > Aves > Charadriiformes > Laridae > Larus > Larus michahellis. The sequence continues at coordinate 1,625,549 of NC_133908.1, forward strand.
CACCATTCTGCCACTCACAGCCCATGGGCCACCTAGATTTGGGGTTAGACTTTGTGTAGTGACAATGATCCTGGCAAAAGCTTCAAGCCTTGAGGCAAGATCATCAACCAACCTTCCTCAGCCAATGATACCAGCAACATGTCTAGGACAGCTGGCTTAATTATAAATATCTGGCTCTGGTGAGTGTCTTGCTCTATTTATTCAAGTTTCAAATCAGGAGGAGGTGGGAAGGAAAAGGAAGGAGCTGTGGAGGACTCTCTAGGATTCCATAATCCCCTGGGTTCCTCCTCTTCCATTACACATATAGCTAGTAACAGAGTTGACTAATGTGTATTATGTGATGTATTTCTGCCTAATCATTCTTACGTATTCTAACCTTCTGACTTCGCACAAGTGGTTGTAATAAAAATATCCTGTATGTGGTAGGCTGTGGTCCACTGGCTGCTAGAGTTGTAGCAACTTGTATTGGAAAGATCTCTGGATGTGGCTACAGGCAGATCATCAGTGTGTTTGATATAGAGAATCCATTAATTTGGTTTTGAAATAAGGTAGCCAAGACATCCCGCCCTCACCAAGGGTTTAAGAAACAAAGAGCTTTCCTACCCTATTGGCTATGCCAATGACTATTGTCCCTTGCTGTGCCATCACGGTCCACTAAGAGTTTGGCTCCATCGTCTCTGTAACTCTCCTTCAAGTCGTTGTATACAGCTATTAGGTCATACACCTGAGCCTCCTCTTCATTAGATGAAACCATCACAGCTCCTCGGTGTCTCCTTGTAGGACATGTGCTCCAAGCCTTGGGCCACCTTGTTAGGTCTCCAGTAAATCCCTTCCAGTTTCCCAATATCTCTTTTGAACCGGGGGAGCTCAAAACCGGACATAGTGTTGGAGGCATACTTTCCCCCGTGCTGAGTAAAGGGTCATAACACTTTCCCTCAGCATGCCAGCCACTCTCCTCCCAAACATAGCCCAGGGTACAGTTTGTTTTAATTGCAATAAAAAACACTCTGTTGGTTCATACTCACTCTGGCATGCATTATAACCCCCGGGTCCTTTTCAGCAGGACCAGTGTATCAGCGAGCAAGCAGTGCATAGTGTGGTCCAGCTTCCCAACAGTCTAAACACAACGAAACTGACCTAAGGTTTCTCATTAGAGATACTGAATTGGTCCCTTATATACTGAATTATGCATTCATAATGGCTATTATCGTCCATCATGGGTTGTTATGCTCTTTTTAATTGGTTAATGATTTTATCCGTACGCTGAACACGCACTAACATTGTAGTTATGTCAGCGCAGTTCATCCCATGTACTTTTAGAAGCTATATTTAGATATTTTCTGTCCTGCATATCTTTCACCATGCAATGCCTCGGGTGTCTTTTGTAGCTCTTCGTTGTCCCTGGAAGGATTACCATCATCACTCCTGCTGATTATTACCTGTGTGCTTATCAGTTGAACTCCTGAGTTCCCCGTTAATTCAGTTGCAGTTAAAATAATCAGGCATTTTTTCAGGCATACGCAGCACTTCTTTAGCCTGCTGTATTCTCCACTGGAAGTATTGGCTTCTTTGGACTTGTCTCATGCATTTGCAGAAAAGGCTGGAGATAGGTTATACCGCTATTTTGCACTAATTATGAAAAATAAAACACAGAGATAGGGCCCAAGGAATAGCCTCGTGGGTCAGTAGTGGTAGGAAAAAGAGTATGGAGATGGCAGGGCAGATGTGGGACACTGATGTCTCTGAAGTGCCTACAGAGAATCAAGAGGAAGGGTGTACGATGCACTAGGTGATGAGATCATCACAGCTGGCAGCCTCCACTCTGTTTCCTTTCCTCCAGTGGTCACCCTGGATCCACCTGCCCACATCAGGCAGGGTTATTTATCTCAGATTGGTACCAGAGCCAGCTCTATCCAGTGTCTGACAAGGGACGGTGCTGTGGCAGTAGCAAAGTTGGCAGATGACCTGGAAAACTGACTCTCCACCCTACGACGCTTTGTGGTTTTCTCTGTCTTTGGTTTCTTGTCACCTTTTTCCTGTCCTTTCTCTTGTGTCATTAGTTATGGCTAAGCACCAGGTCTCCTCATTGTGGTGGTGTACCATCCATTGTAATGGGACCTGAGCAGCTTTTGCGGCCTTGCCAGGATCGCAACACCTGTGGGAGCGAGGAGAGAGATGGGATTTCTTCTGCATTCGTGAAACCCCACACCAGGAGAAAGGTAACAGCAAGGAGAGTATCTCCTTCCACCTCCGACAGAGAGGGCTCGGCAGGACAGCACGCATAGGCTGGCTGAGGAAGTCCCGAGGGGGGAAAGGTCTTGGGGAACAGGGGAGTTAGAGGGAGTTGTGCAGAGCTGTTTCTCTCACCTCTTCCCAGCTGCTTTCTGCGCTCCATGTTCTCCCCAGTGAAGTTCGGGATATCCTCTTTGCATGTTTGTTGGAGCTTGTTCTGACATTTTCAAAGCGGCATTTTGGCTGGATTACTATATTATATCCTTAATGCAGCAAGGACAAATCGAAGAGTCAGCAACTTCAAATGTTACCTTTCAGGGAGGATGCTTTATTATTATAAATTCCTAACTGCCTTCATTCATTTTTCTTTGCTGTCATCTCAGTTGTTCTCTTCTCTTTCCATCCCTGTATTTAGGGTGTTTTCTTTTTAGCAGATCCACCTTTCTGGGCTTTTGGACTCTACTGCAGCTGTAGCTGTACATAGCTGGTCTTGCAGCTATGAGAGGTCTTGCAGACTACAGCAGCAGCAGAGAGAAATTCCTCCATAAAAGCTCCACAAAAAGTGAAGAATTTGAGGTTCAAATGCTTGATGGACCATTCTTGAGTCATATGTCAACTGCTGAACCTGATCAATTCTTCTTTCAGAACTCGTCTTGGTGTTGTGGTGATAGTGTCCAGAATTGCTTTGTAAATTGTGCAAAGCCTTCCTTTGAAGGTAGTTGGGGGTTATTTATTCTAACAGAAGACTCTAGACAGTCTTTAAAAACTGGATGCTGCAAGTGACTCTGTCAGATACCTGAGCTGAGTAGAAGTCCATGTTCATGTGTAAATCCTTGCATGGTCCATTTTGATCATCCTCTGCACAGTGCGCAGCACCTTCTTGTGCGTAAATCTGCAGGGTATGTTTTCTCCAGCATTGCCCATGGCATGTCACACATGTGAATGTCTTGACTGTTGTCTGGAGGACCAACTCTGACCTCAAGCCTCAGAGTGCACCCCCAAACTTGCAAGGACTGAAAAACGCAAAGGTCTGTCCACAGTCTGGGAGGAAGGGGCAAAAGTCCCCTTCATTAATTGAATTACATTAAGGGCTCCTCAAGTGTTTAGATCTAGAAGACAAAGTGGGAGATATGGGAACAAATCCCAGCTCTCAAGGAACTAGTTGTAACATGCACAAAATCTTTTGTCTCTTAACACCACCTTGGCTGACCCATTGCAGAAACGTCACTGTGAAGGAACCCCTTCAGTTCCCAGAGGACAAAGGTTAAGAAGATCTTACCCTTTCAGCAGAAGCACCACCCTCTGAGTAGGAATATTTGGGTGGGGTGGGTCATACCTGATGGTATAAGGTGCCTAAACTGGCCCCAGGGCAGGGCCAGGGGCTGTTGTACATGGAATGGGACAACCAGGTCACCTTATTCTCTTGTGAGATAGGGGGGAAATTGAGTTCATATATGAAATAGGAGGAAAATAAAGGAGACAAATTATTCAGAGCATCGTTCAGTGCTGCTAAAGGGCAGTTCAGTGTCTCCTTTAGCAAGATACAGTTCTACTTGGCTCCACTGTATCTCCAAAAGGTTTCAACACTTGCTGTGGCTAGAGCCCGTGGTGAGCCAGTCCTGCAGATTTGAAGACAGGGTCTATTGCAACTCCACTGTTTGTGTCAAGGAAACTTCTGTTCTGCTCCATAGTTTTAGAAGATTTGGGGCTTTTTTAGCATTAGTAAGCAGTTCCTGGAGAGCAAATGAAACAGTCCAATTACTTTTGGCTTCTCCCAGGAGGGCTCTGAGTTAGTAAAGTTAATTAATAAAAGAAGGCAGCAAACAAGCTCACACAAGAGGAATATATTACGGTCCTTAACTCTGACATTGCAGTTGCGTTTGCTCCTCCTGGCTCTCCTGACATTGAGACTGGGCAGCAGAGGCTGAAGGAGGGAGATCCAAGTAGTAGAAGGCTAAGAAAACTTGAGGTGGAGAGGGGGTGAGCATAAGGCAAGAGGAGTTTACTCATCCAAAATACTGAACATCCAAAATACTGAAAATACTCTCCTGTGCTTGGCTGGCATGCTGCAAGCTCACCGGGTGGTGCAAGTGTTGCATGAGAAAGACAGATACAGTAAGGCTGCTTCCCTGTACTCAGCCGTGTCCACCAACACCACATGCTAGAAGCTTGCCTGCTGGCCTCTGGGTGGTGTAAACGGAACATTGCATCTTATCCTTACACCTTCCATTACCGCTGCAGTTTCCTATTGCCTCTGATGGTGCTGAGCCTTTGGCCCGTGCTCTTTGCTCTTGCCCAGTCTCCGCCAAGACGTGTTTGTCCACCCCCCATGCCTTCATCCATCACCCCATAGCCCAGTGAGGGACGTGCCCGTGACACGCTCTGTCACCAAGTGGCCATTGGCCTTGCCCATTTCCACAATCTCAGCCCCACGAGCTCCTTGTCTTCACTCACTGCAGCACTAGTGCATTTCTGAGCATTTCCCTTTCCATCAGTCATTCTCTCATCCCATTCTTTAATTCCCTGCAGCTCGGTCTGTTTAGAGTTTCTCTTTCACTGCTTCATGAATTAACCCTTCTGTCACTATGTACTATTAAAGCCCATCACCCACTCTCAGAAGATATTATGAGCCCTCCTCCAAAGCCACCTGTGCTGTGACAGTCACAAAACCACTGACCGCAGCCAGCCTGCCACCTGCTACATTAGTGCTCCTTTGCATTCCCAAAGCATATGGTTGGATGGCAAGTTTTTTGGAGCAGAAACTCTCCATTCATCAGAGAGATACATGGACTCCATAGTGGTAGCCAGGTATTTACGAATGTCCACATAATAATAAATTAATACGATGGTAATTTATCAGCCTGGCATCTCTTCATCTAGCAGGACGAAGAGGCAAAGGGAAGAAAACGGATGCTGAGTTTTTTCCTAGGCTAAAGTACTTGCATCTGGTACTGGTGAATCATAAGATGCAGCACCATAAAGGTTTCGTGGGCTCTTTCACAGCCCGGCTGTGCTATTCTGACAGATTGCTAGCGTGGGGTGTTGCAAGCCCTGAACCTTGAGTGTGTGTAATTTTCAGGCCCTCAACCCCTGGTTTTACTGCATCAAAGTTGTACAGAACAGAAAGTGTTTCTGCTGGAGCCTGGCGCAGGAGGTCTGGCCCTGCATTTTGATACCTGCAGTAGGATGCACTCTGCTAATCAACTGCAAAGGGCAAGGAGGATTTGAAGAGACCCTGGTGTTGTCTTAGAATAAATAAGCCCCTCAGCTGGTTCTATTTGTCAGAGGATGTAGCTTAAACTGAAATGCAAGCAGGAAGGCTATAGAACAAAATGATGAAATGGCAGGAACCCTCCCCAGAATCAGACAGCCTTCGCACACGAGTCCTAAGGGAACTCAAGGACAAAATAGCTGTTACAGGCAACCCCTGGTTTAAAACCATCACGGGATTTGAGAATTTTTTTCAGGTTTTCTGGCTTAGCTAACAAGAAGTCTAAAAGACCAGAACCTTCAGGCTTTTTTAGGGAAGCGGCTAAAGGTAATGTCTTGGGAAAGACTCTGTGCAGCTTTTCTCAGGGAAGTCAAACCCCTACTGATCACCACCACCAAAGGAGCCCGCAGTCACATCCCGGAGGTGACCTGGTCGATTCGGTCTACTCACAGTCTGAGGAGCACGCAGTAATGTCCCTCACGAGGGGCTTTTAGGGAAATTACGTTGCCATAGGAAGAAAGGTGAAGGTCCTCGTGTGGATGAATGCGTTGCTGAAAGAAAGGAAAGGGGTAAGGAGTAAATTAGCAGCGTCACAGCGGAACTGCCTGGGTTCCTGTCCTGCTCACCTCTCTCATAAACAATCTGGAGACAAGAGGGAGTGCTTAGGGAGCAGTTTGCTGCTGAGGCACCGTTGCTCAGGGGAACAAGGAGGAAGAATTACAGAAGCACAATGTGATAAAATGGAAGGTGAAGTTTAGTGTAAATAAATGTAAAGTCAAGTGCACGGGGGAAAATACTAATTGCGCATCTCCAGCGATGGGCTCCGGGTTGATTACTGTCATTCAGGAGTGAGGTAGTGAGACTATAACAGCTAGTTCCATGAATACATCATCTCAGTACACAAAAATTCAAATCAAATTACAGAATTAATAGGACAAGAGAGGACAGATAAATAAAAATACATATGTGAACACCAGTAAATCCATGATAAACCTCTACCCAAATACTGCGTGCAGTTATGGTCCCTCCCGTCTGAAATGGGAGATACAGGAGACCTGAAAAAAGTAGAGAAAAGCACAATAGGGTTAACAAGGTTATGGAAGGATTTCTTCATGAGGAGCAATTGGATAGTTCAGGAGATTTCAGAGAGGAGTAGAGGCGACTATAGGAAAAAAGAAAAAAGGGAAGGTGACAGAGACAGACAAGGGAAACACCAGAGCTTGGTAGGGCAGTTCCCTCAGAAAGCATCAAGGGAGCTTCTGAACATGGTCCAGAGCTTGAAGACGTGCACAGAGAAGAGAGAGGAAGCAGGTCCCACAGTCACTGCAACACTCCTCATTCAACCTGGTCGTACAGGATCCAACTAAATGCCTCATAATTTAGGGAGACTTCAGATGGGGAGGGGACAAAGCCTGAAAGCTCTGTGTCTGGGACTGAAACAAAGGAGAAGAAGGTGAAGGAGGGTGGGGTAGGATAGGAAAAAGGGCTTGGACCTCAGAGGAAATAGAGGAGACAGCAAGAGAAATGGGGTCAGTGCTTCTCGCGGTATGCTTTACAAGAGAGGCAAGAAGGAAGGTATGGCTGTTCTGTGGGTCAGAGAGGGAAGGAGGTGGCAGATGCAGGGAGTAAAAAGCATTTGCTGTCTTCTTTCAAGTTCATTCTCAAACCACCTCATGGGAGACTGCAGAGGGCAGGAGCGGCAGCAGGACGCGGCTCCTGTCCCAGGGTTGGGGGTGGTGGTTGCTGCTGGGAGGCAGGAGGGACTCCCCGTGGCCCCATACAGCCACTCTCTCTCTGTGCTCTTCTCCCCCTTCCCGTTGATGCAGCAATGAGGTGCCCAGTGATCGATGGGGAACTGAGAGCACAAGTGCCCAACAAACACAGTCCTGGCAACACTGATAGCACTTCATTAGAGAAGTCAGTTAGCATTAGTGTGTGCGCTCGCTTTGCTGTATAAAATTAAGCTCTTTTGCCTGTGTTAAAAAGGCAGGGCAGCATGACTAGAGCTCCCATGCCAGGGTCTTCTGGCCAGCGCTGTGAGGTGACGCAGCTCTGCTGTCAGCAGATGTCCTGTTTGTGTACCCAGGTGCAGCTGTAGCTCTACGCACGTGGAGTGGGTGGCATGCTTGGACAAGCTGAGCTCTGTAAATCGCACGGTGGCCTTTTGAGCAAAGAAATGCGCTGAGCATGGGGTATACTTGCTGATGCAAAGTATCGTGCGACTGTGCCGGAAGATCTCTCAGTTGCAATCCCTGTCTACAGAGTTGGGACAATTGGAGAATGGGACAGAAGAAAACTGTGCCTCCTCAGGATCTTGAACTGCAGAAGCCACACCGTGGCCCTGAGCTGGTGTTGGGTCGTTAGGAGCTCCTGCCACAATTGTAACATGGGCTTGATCAAAACAAGGTGCATTCTCTTTTTTGACGTTGATTGTTTTACAGCAATGACAGACGTAATTCCCTGGCCCCTGGCCCTTGGTGAAAAAGGCCTGAGAGACGCTAATGAAGATGGGCACTGTCTGTTATCCGTGTTCAAAGCCTGCTGGAAGATGACAGGCACTAAAGAAGGGAGCACATCTTTAACCCACACACAACCCAGGCATGCTGGCAGCCTTCCAGGGAGAAACGGTGATTAAATAGCAAACCAAAGTATTTTTATGCATTTGTTGTCTCTTGCAACAGTTGTCAGGGGCCCGTGCTGTCAGAGGGACGTCTCAGGGAAGGGACAAACAGCAACCGAGCTACTCATCCAAATAGAAAGTGAAATCGTTATCTTTGAACGATCTCTGATATTCCTGGCTGCCAGTGATCTTCTCATCATGTTCCTCTCTGCCCTGACGGTGAGCGAGCGGATGCCCACCACTACACGTTCGGCTTTGCTGCTCCTCTGGGTTAACCACCTCATGGCATGTCCCTGGGTGATGCATCCCCTGCCCTTATGGCTGCAGCGTCCTCTTTGCCCCATTGACCGATATTTGGTCCAGTCCTCCAGCTCGGGAGAGCTCATGGCTCCCCTCAGATCCTACCTCGGAGTAGAAGGTAGGATTTGTGGTCAGAAGAGACGTCTTTGGGTCTCTGGTTTAACCTCTGGACAAAGTAGCGCCAACATCAGGTTGTCCAGGGCTTTGTGCTGTTGTTCTCTGAATATCTCCAAGGAAGGAGCTACAACAGCCCCTCTGTGTGCCTGTCCCAGTGTTTGGGGACCCTCATCACCATTTATTTCCATTATAGCCCTTCCATCCACCAAGTGTGGAGCTGCCCCTCCTCCTCATGTTGTTGCCACTGGAGAGACCCACGTACCCTCCGTCTGCACGTGCTTCTCGCTGGCCCTGCTGGCCCACGCAGAGATGTAGCGGTTTGGCTGTCGGCCCCCCGAGCTGCCATGTCCACAGCTCTGCAGAACTGCCCTCCTCGCTGCTCGCAGTCTGGACTGATTTCGCTGCTGGGAGGAAAATCCTCTCCTGTTTCTCCTGGCGATGACAGAGATGCGATCTCAACTATTTCATTTGGAATGAAACATAAAGCTAATGTCTTGCTTTCTGTACAAATTAGCTTTCTTGCCCTGAAAGAAAGTTCTGGTCAAATTCCAGTGAAGGTAATTACACTGAGCTCACCTAAATTCCTCTAGAGCCTGAACTGAAGACATTATTAAGGAATAATTATTTCCTAATTTGCCTCCCACAACACAGCTTTGTACGGTGTCAAATAGCTGTACTCCAAGGGTGTCTGAATTTCAGCCGTGGTCACAATGCAGCTGATGGCTCTGTAATATTTCCTGGCTGTTGCCATGATGTAGCTCTTACACAACAGATTTGGAGCTAAAATTTAATCCATTATGGCTGTAAACAACACACTCCGATGTGAAGCAGGTGTAACCTATGCTGTCTGCTGAAAATATGAAGTAATAACTCTGAGAAAATGGTGAAAACCTAACCGTCTGTCTAGCTATTTGTCAGTGTGTAATGTCCCCTGCATCCCGCTATTACTGGGGGGTGGGATTCATCTGGCTACATGTGTGTCCCTCTGCAGCCGCTGGAGCTCTCGTCAGTATAAGCAGCAGAGCTCAAGCCACCATTAATCTTGTCCTAAAGTATAAAATAGGTCAGCAAACAGCACCTGAAAGTGCCACTTTCTCTCCGGATACTATAAAAGGAGCCCACAGAGATGTGATCAGACAGAAGCATTAAAAATTAGGAGGAATAAATCCCTCAGTGAATATCTTACCATGTATCTGAGCATCCTCATTGATCCCTGCATAAGTTTATTCCAAAAACTAACGGAAGAAGACACAGACACGGCTGACTCTGTCCCCACAGCTGTTCGTGTCTTGCATGTCATGTTCTGGCATGATCACGCATGACTTGCATGTTCATTCGAGTCAACTGTGAGCTGACACGGTGACACCACCATCAGGGAAGGCCAGGGAAAGTTGCCCATTTACCATTTCCCTGTCCGAACGCTGATCTGTGCCAATCCTGTGCCCTTGGACATAACTCACTCAGTCTATACTTCTATCTCAGCGCAGCTGGGGATCTTCTTGAGTGCTCACCTTGTATTCATTGGGGCATGATGCGTCCTGGCAAGTGGGAAAATGTGGCCCAGGTAACCCTGAGTGGGGAGAAACTGAAGGGCAAAGTTTGCAGTGTGTGAATCCAGAGTGTAGAAGCAAGTCCTTTTCACCCGAGGGAAAGGTGGTGAGCAAAGAAGTGCCATCCCCACTGATGTTCCTAGGCTTGGAGACCCCTATCTGAAGCCCTGGGGCAGTCATTTGCTATCCACGGTGACTCCACTGCCTATTTGTGATCTGAAAAGGCTGCAGAGCTCGTTTTTCTCTCCTTACCTCCTTCTGCGGCAACGTGTCAAGAGAGTCGTGCTCTTGCGGGAGCTTTTCTATCCTGTAACGTACTGCATTCAGCATAAAAGCAATTTTACACAAGGCACAAACTGCAGAGTATATTTCTTATCAGACCCTAATCTCTCTGAGAACAGAAGCAAGCAGCAGCTCAGGTGGACGGGGTGGACGGGGAGGAGTTCAATTTATTGCTTGGAACATAACCCAGCATAAACAGAGCCATGATGGAAACGTGGAATCTATTCCAGTGAGGCAGGGAGAGAGGCTGTTAGGAAAATGAGTTGGACCTTTCTGATAAGCTGCTACATTTATTATATATTGAGCATAATTCACAGCCCCTCTGTGAACCTAAACACATGTGCTTTCCCTTCCATATCTTCTTTCTGTGCTGTCCAGGATTTCTGGGCCATCTGTGAACCATTGCCACTGCCCCCAAACTGTCCAACACGAGGCTACCCCATTCCAGAATCACAGATAAGACAGTAGGAGAAAAGGCCAGAGAAAGCAACCAAGTTCATTAGAAAGTTGTCAAGCAGGGGAGGAGTGGGGCAGTGCAGTTCAAAGAGGAGGCTGCGGTCGACGTGTACCAGGGTGTGGAGCAATGAATGCTCTGGAGAAGAACGAAATGGGCAACCAGAGTCATCCCCTCCCCTAGCACAAAGGAGCCAGGGCAAGAAGCAACTGCACTGAGAAAAGAAAAAGCATAAATATGTTTTGTTTGGTCGCAGCACACTATAACCCATAGGAGCTCACTGCGGTGAGGTGAGGGAAGGAACGGTTCTTGGAATCATACTTTTCAGTAGGGGTCGCACAATAAGAAATTCATCTGAAAACATATCAAATGAGATCATTGGCTTTCATGTTTCAGCTTTTGTCCTGACAGTAGGGCGCCGCTTTCTGTCCTAGCCTGGTGTTCTCTCGTTGCGCGTTAACAGAGGGGTATGTCAGGCTGGGGTTGTGAGCTGGGTGCCAGACTAAGTGGGAGACTCACCCGCCAGACACTGGTGTTTGACGGTGTGAACCCAACATGGGTTGGCTCCTTGCACCAGCTTTGACTCATGGTCATCCTGCTGGAGCGTTCATCACCAGTAAGACAGACTTCATGACAAGGTGGCTGCCCAGACAGGCAGCCAGCATACCTAGCAACCCCATAGTCAGTCTATTTATACGTGTTACTACCCACACTAGCTCTGATCAAGCTGGGCTGCTGCAGCCATGCCTCTCTCCTACCGCTTTTCTTTGTTGGAATAAACCTGTCAAGGCTGCTTCTTTCAAATTTTATGGGGCTGGAGGTGAGTCCAGGTAACACCACATGTTTTGGTGCTCCCAAAGAGAGGAGCCTGAAGGAGCTGGGGTGGCAGGAAGGCTACAGATATGTGGCTGTGCTGGACTGTCCCCGAGGACAGCCCTTTTGCACCCACACTGCAGGTGGCCGGGTCACCTATGGACCACTCCAGCGCTGTCTATATTCTGGCTGGGAAGAAGTTATCCCTGATACCGTGTCACTTACCAGTACTCAAAAAAACTGCCTGCCCCAACTGGGAGAGAGGGGAGCAGAAGGCATGTCCACATGGGCCAGCCCTTCTCACGGGAACCACCCCGCACCACGTTCAAGCAACAGCCAGAGTTATGCTGGCTTCTTGTCCCTTATTTTAAAGGCCGATCCCCGATGGATTTGATTTGTTCCTTGAGGTGATTGTTTATTCCTTCTTACAAGAGATGACCCTTACTTCATTTGTTACATGAGTTACAGGAAGGCCGTATCAATCACTCACAGCCTGGAGAGTAAGCAGTCCCACTGTTGATTAAACCTTGCTCTCGGTGTCGAATTCAGCCTGGAGAAACCTTGTCTTTTAACAGAAACTAATCATAAAGTTGGGGAAAAAGGAGGCTCTCCTTTTGTGTTGCTGAAGACAGTGTTCCTTGTGCACTTGCACTAAAAATCATAGGTACGGTGTTGTGTTCCAGACTTTGCCTGTCAGACATTATTATCCTCAGACTTTGCTTCCGCACTTGTCAATCAAACAGGGGAGAAGCATACAAGACAAGTCTCCCAGCCAGACCTGTGGAGGCAAATCAGCAAATGTTCAGCCTACTTGGACACTCTGACATTTTATTGCAAGGATTTAGGGAGTCTAATGGGTAGGACAGGGCTTTGAGACATCATACAAGGTCATCTCTCTCTGATGGAACCTGAATGTTAGAGCCTGGTGCTCCAAAAATCACCATCCCTGGCTGGTGGGGAGAGCTCCAGAGCTTCCTTGAAAGCTATTATATCCCAAAGCTATTTATATATGAAAGCTATTAGATCCCAAAACTTTGGGATCAAGTTCAGCATACTCCATCCCAAATACTTAGAAACCATATCTACAGCAGCATCTTGAGAACCACGTTACTGGGAGGGCAGTTCCCAGAAATTGTTCCCGTTTCCACTGAGATCTAATGACCTGTTTGAAATGTGTGTTTATATAGTTTATAGCTGAGATAACGCTATGTAGGCAATCTTTTCAAGACCAGACTGGATGGAGCTTTGAGCAACCTGGCCTACTGGAAGGTGTCCCTGCCCAGGGCAGGGGGTTGGAACTAGATGGTCTTTAAGGTCCCTTCCAACTCTAACCATTCCATGATTCTATGATTCTGTGATTTTTTTTAATCCACGAATATGTCGTAGTTATGTAATGGCTGGCCAAGGCGGGTCTATGTGGTCCATTGGCCCGGTGTCCTCAGGGCTGGAGAGTGGTCAGAGTGGCCAAGAGCGGTGACTCAGTCACAGTGCGATTTCTCTGTCACACGAGCGACTGTGGCAAGTCAAAATATGCCCCTAAAAAGAAAGCAGCTTCCTGTTTTCCCAACTGAGAAGCTCTCCCATAGATCACTAAATATAACAGTAATTTCCATAAGTCTTTCTGGAGTTTATATGGAAGTAGGTTCTCAATTGCTTGAGGTGGGTAATCAGATATAAGGCAGTATGCAAATGGAGCAAGTGCAAATGCTAAAATTATGGCATTAGAATTTTATAGAATGTAATTATAAATTATTTTTGTATATAATTATTTGTATATAATTATCATGGAACATGTAAGAGAAGAACTCTTGAAACTTTTGCGTGAGGAAAATGAAAATATAGAAAACGAGAAGGTAACTGCTGCGGAAACAAAAGTATATCACAGCATTATCAGTAATCATTAACATAGGTTTTGTGATTGTGATAACAAATGAAACACTTCTTTGTCAGGCTTCACTTATCGGTAAAATGGCAAATCTTGGTAGGGCAAAAGAAGCACGTACGCTGCGAACGACAAATTAGCTCTCCTTCATGTGGGGAAAATTATTAGTATAGGCGGGGCATGGTTTTCTTCACTGCTGATGCTTCGTGCTGTGGAAATAACAAAGTCTGTGTTATGGATTACAACATTGTTATCATCTGCTTGATTATTTTCAAGACAAGAAAGGAGACACCGCTTATTTCAGAATGTTAAAAAAAATCAGACTTTTTGGTCTTTTTGACTATTTATCATTATTTGTAGATTCTATGCTAATACTAATTTTGGTAGCTACCATTGACTCCAAGTTAACAGGCAATGAGAATGAATGTGTGCTCGCCGCTAACTACCAGCTTATATACAGTACAAAATAACACGATATGCCATAACTATATCATAATTTTGTCTTCATAATCATCAATAAACAATATCAATCACTTTTCTTAATTTAGGAAGAGTGTTCCAGCACTACAGAGATCTTTCATTTTGGCAGCCTTGAGCATGTAGAAATATTGAGGCATATCCCCAGAAGCCTGTTTTTTTTTTCTATATACTGTGCTGCTAAAAGGATCATTAAATGATTTCCAGTTATTAGAGGTTACTTTTGCACAGTGGGGGAGGACTTTCCATACTGAATTTTTTACATTATTAAACAGTAATAAAGCTGGTGATACAAAGACCCTTTTTTGATATGGCACTATATACATATTTATTTATTTATTTCCCAAGACAGTAAAAGCTTTTCTTTTTATGACACAGATAATTAAAACAGTCTCATCTCATGTTCTGTTTATGAGGTATCGGAGATATTGAAGTGTGAGCTAAGAAATGGGTGACGGATTATTTGGCCACAAGTACAACTCCTATTAAAAAGATGCTGGCAAAGTAGGAAAGAAGCAAAGAAATTTTATTCCATTGCATCTTGGGATGAGGAAGAGGGATTTTTTTTTTAATCGGGAGGTGTTTGGGAGGCTTTAAGTTGATTTTGCTGCGTGTATGAGGACTATTGTGTGCAGAAGGACTCAGTAGAGTATGTGTGTCAAGGCTCCAGGAGTCCTGTATACAGAAATATCTGAAATTCAAGCTTCAAATGGTTCTTTCAAATTCTTACACCACCAGGGACATCTGTTGTCCAGATATCAATGGGAAAATTTTTTTCCTTGAATAACTAAATATAAGTAGTCTGCAGAAATCTATGAAATATTGATTCTGTTAAGACTGGCCTGCGAATTAAAGTTAATCCTGTTCATACATTTAAAGAGTGTTTTACAAATTCATTAAAAATAACATAGGAGCTCCAGAATGCACTAAAGGTGATTAATATGTACCATTTTAAATAATATACTACAGTTTACAGAACCTGAATTATTTATGAGAGCAGCAGTAACATCTAGTGGAAAGAAAAATAAACGAACAGCTAAGGTGAAGAGTGTTTTTCTAAATGTCACTTAACATGCAACATTATTTCCTCATTTCCAGTGGGTTGTTCCTCATATTCATAGAACCACAGAACTGCTGAGGCGGAAGGCATCTCTGGAGATCACCTAGTCCAACCACCTGGAGCAGACTGTCCAGGACGGTGTCCAGTAGGGTTCTGAATATTATCAAGGGTGGAGACTTCACAGCATCTCTGGACGACCTGTTCCAGTGTTTGACCACCCTCAAAACAAAAAGCTTTTTTTCTTAGTTGTAAGTGGAATTTCCTGTATTTCGTTTTTTGGCCATTGCCTCTGGTCCTGCCTCTGGGCACCGCTGAGAAGAGCCTGGCCCCATCTTCTTCACACCCTCTCATCAGGTGACTCTACACATTGATAAGATCCCCCTGAGCCTTCTCTTCTCCAGGCTGAATGACCCCGGCTCTCGGTTTGTATGAAAGATGCTGCCATCATGTAACCATCCTCTTGACCCTTCGCTGGGCTCCTGCTCCCATGACAGTCAACAGATGTGCAGGAGGAGCTGCAACCACGGGAGGGGAGGCAGAGGAGGCTGTGGCACTGAACACCTCCTGAGCCAGGGCAGATTTACTCCTCCTGGCAAGTGTTCTGAACCCAGTTTGGGGTCCTGAGGCATCAACCAAAACCTCAACAAGGCGCGGTAAGGAGTGGGAGCTCCCCTCTGCTGTCCCCAGTGCTTCCCCGTCCCCATCCCAGTTAGTGTCATTTGACCACGCTCAGCCACATGGTATTTTCTTTGCCTGGCCAGTGCTGCAGCAGCACAGCCAGGATTTATCACTTGCACGGCCACCTCCAGCAGCTTTAGAAGAAAATGGAAAAAAGGAGCCCTCCGTCATCCCCTGGGGACCCACTGAGACAGAAACTCCATGCATCCTTTGTGAAGGTGGACAGTTTTAATATCATACAAGAGCCCACAGACACTCGCCCTGACTGCGGTGTGTTCGACAGTGCTTACTTTGCCGGCACGTGCCTGCTCTCCCCTCTTGATATTTTTATTATTTTGCTGTCAGTTTTTCTTTCCAGCTGTTTCATGAGCCAGACTTTTCATTTTGGTTAAAGACCAGGAAGTGTCAAGCAGGGACAGGGTTAAAGGAGGCCAAAGGAGCAGGCAGGAATTGCAGTCTGCAGCTCGGATGCTTTATATTCTCCTTAGACCTGGCTGCCAGCTCCTCCTGCCATTGCCGTGTGACGGATTTCCTCTCGGCTCCTCACTGGACGCCTTGCACAGCAAAAGCTTTGGGAGAGAGATGACGTCCGGATCTGGATGGGTAGTTTTAGCACAAACTGGCAACCGCTCGTAGCTCAGCAGCACCAATGGTGGGGGTGGAGCGGAGAAGGTGGGAGCACACACACCTTCTTGTGCTGCCGGCTGTGGTCGGGAGGCTCAGGCAGCTCCTTTGCTTGAACGTGAAGATGGTGGGACATCAGAACGGGAGACCCCTCCTTCACTAGCCTGCATAAGACAGAGCTGCGCTAGCCACCGATGACTCACTCTCCTTCTTAACTGAGTGGTGCATCGGTGATGTCCCTGTAGGAAGGTCATCCTGAGGTCAACAGGACCCACTGGAGCATGCCCACGCAGGCTAGCCTCCTGGACAGAGAGGAATGACACCAACCTTCCCCTTGGGCTCAGGGGCTCTGCAGGATTCATCTGTGGATTCAGTGCCAGAGACAGCCTTCGGCAAAGATTCCGAGTCTCTGGCCTGTCTCTGTCTCTCACCCAGTTCTTCCTACTCCAGATCAGCATCGCATGAGGGGAAGGGGACCGAGGCATAGTCTTCTTCTGTCTTTCATGTGCCATACATCCAACAGGGAAGAAGACAGTGTGGAGGACACTCATCTACTACACACCATCTACCACCAGCACAGAAGTGGACCAGGAGCTCCCATGGAGTTTGGTGGTCCAGGTCACATGCTTGTTACAAAGCACCCAGAGGACAGCAGATAAGCTCCATCACTGTCAAGGTCGGGTCTCCTCTGGACCCTCCGCACTTCCTATTTCCCATCGAGAGAAAAGAAGGAATGGGTGAGAATTATGCTTTTTTCCAGAGCTCTCCACTGCTGCTGTCCTCCAACGGTACTGTAGCAAAACCCACAACCGTGGCAGTGACATGACACAGGCAGAGTTTTAAGAGCAGATATTCACCTCCTGGACAGCCAAACGTTTAGCATCATGACAGCTGTGAAAAAAATGCCTGGATATTTCCACCACTGATGGTACACAAGAGAGACAGCAGAATTAGGAAACATGCAAAAAGGAGATTTCTTTCCAGCGGAGCTGTTTATTTGAAAATGTGCCATTGATGAAGTTGTTTTTCTGTTCGGTTTCTTATTATGACACAGCATTACAGTCATTAGCACTTCACATTTAGTGACAATCTCCTTCCTTTGGAGACCGTTATGATGTGAGATTATGAGGCAGAAACGATCTGAGTGCTTCTCAAAGGGACCTCGTTATCTTGTCCAAAGAAACTTGTGTTAATGTTAAAACGTAGACTAGAAAACCAACAACAGCAGCCATCAGGATCAAAACCAAGACTCCGTTTTGTTTTGCTGGCCAGACTGGCTCAGTAGGCTGAGCCGTGGCACAACATCAAGGAAATGAAACACTTTGGGGTCTCTCCCTGCAGCCGTGGTTGGGTTTCAGTAGGCGAGATGGGAAGAGTCAGGTAAGGCAACGGAGCAGCCTGTTACCCCAGTATTCATTTTCTCAAATTGCTGAGCACCTGCTACTGAATAAAAACAACAGTTCCTGCTCCTAGACATGTGTTGGGAGTAAGGCTGGGTGAATAATTGATTTTTCAGTTCAACTACCAAGTTAAAAAGTGAAAAAAAAAAATAAAAATCAATTTGATCCAAACTAAAGCAGATTTTTTTCAAGTTTCCTTGCCAAAAAGAAAAATGAAACAATTCCACTTCAGTGATTAAAAACAAAAAAAGTTTTATTCCAGTTTGGGCCATTTTGAGGAAAATGCACATGCAGGTTGGAAACCAAAGTTATAGAATGTTTTTACACTCAACAGCCCGTTACATCCAGCATCAGCATAGCCGGGAGCCGTGTCTCAGTGCTCAGCCTTCACACAGGGGACAACATCCCCACGTTTCATGGTGAATCTGTTCCACTTGTGTTTTACTCGCTGCAACAAAAAAGGAAGGCAGGTGTCTCCTCTACTACCACATCCCTCTGAGATGTAGGGTCATCCTAGTCCCCAAACTAAGTATTTTGTCTTAAGTGGTACAGTCAGGGTATCGTACCAAAATCGGCTGGGAGGTAGAGGACTTCAGCAGAGAGGTGGTCCACCCCAGCAACTTGGAGGTCAACTTTGAATTAAGCAGAAAGTGGGTTTCAATTGGAGAGTGCAATTTAACCTGGTAATTGAAGAAAATTGGTTTATCTTTTTTAAACTATTTGTTTGTTTGTTCCCTCTTAGCAGACTGGACATTTTACAAAATAGTTACTTTGAAATGCAGATCAGAGCATTTTAGATCGGTTCATTCCAACACTGAGGTTCACTTACCTGAGTTGTCACTGATCCTCATGGAGACAGCCTATCAGGTCGCTTTGCCTTTTCCATTTAAAAACTTGCCCACAGCCCAGAATTGTTGAGATTAAGTTTTAATTCAACGCTGGTAGCAGCAGATGCCACTAAGGGCGCTGTCAGGAAAGGCGAGGCTGTTTCATTGTCCACCTCGTACCAGAAGACAGGACTCAAGCATGCCTCTTGTTTCATCATAATGTAGATGAATTGTATTATCTACAAAGAAAGTCCTTCTTGAACATCTCTAAAAGAAAGGGATGTGGGGGACAGCAGGGACAGTCACGTGAAAATACATAATAGCAAGTGCTAACACTAACCAGCCTTTTATCTTAAATCAGAAACACTCATCCAGGCTGCGAGAAACATGGGTATTTATTTGCTCTTCTGCTTTCAGAATATCCCAAGGCACATCACCTCCTTCCCAGGGAAGGAACTCACTGCTTCTCAAGTGGCTACTCGGAAAAAGGTAGCTGGGAGGGAGGGAATAGGGACTTGCCTCCTACTTTGTGGAAGATGGTCCCCTAAAATAACTCAGAATTTAGACTGTGGGATGAAACTGAGTTTGCTTGTGTAGTTGAATGTTTGGGGTACATCCTTACTGCAGGAAGGTACTTTTGCGCAAGTAATGGGCACTTCTTTATCTGAAGTATCTCAGGACATGGGGCCAGGACATCCCCATCCCACTGGGACTGAACTAACTGGAGTTACGCTCCAGCTTTTGGGCCACCAAATCTTGATAGTTCTTCAAAAGGACTGGTCTGGCAGTTGGGAAGATGCCCCGCAGTGAAGAACGGCCTCCAGTTATTAGCTGGGTCGCCCTTCAGGGGTAATGGAAGAAAATATGGTTCAAGGAGATCTTTGAGCAAATAGAGAACTTCAAGGTAGAAAACAAACAAACAAAGCCAGCATATTTCAGGCAGATGAAAAGGATCAGAACACCGTTAAGATTTTTGCTATAAGTAGGGTTACAGATTTGGATTTTGCACCTACGTTTCATGTCTCTATCCAAGTCTTCAGGCAAAAAGATTCTCAAAACATCTGAGGCAGCAAATACACCTACACTGAGGTCTCTGGGATTGCAGCGCTGACATTACATGCATACTAACAGCAGGCAACGGCAGCTGGTGAAAATACTAACATTCTCCCAAGTGAGAAAGAGGTGCTTCTCCTTCCCCTCTGAGGGACCATGTTACAGAGTCACAGAAGCATCTGCTGGCTGTTACTTGACCCACCAGCCTTCCTCCCCCGTGACTTGTGGTCTCCTTGTCCATGACTCCTTCCTACCTCCATCCCAAATAAACCAAGGGAGAGATAGCTCAATCCATAGCACAACTGCCAAGTGACAGCAGACGGATGAGCAGTCGGGGAATTCTCACTAAACTGGTACAAGCACCAGTCAAAGCTCTTCTTCTCGCTAGAGCATGGGCCACCTGAGTATGTCCACACAAGTGGCCCAGAAGTGGGCCAGTGACAGTGTGTCAGGAGCTCTGCCTTCACGTGCACGAGCACGTACTCAGCAAGGCTTTGACTTCTTTGCTTGGCACCGTCTGTCTCAGGCTAATCCCATTCCCCACCTGAGCAATGCTCCATTCAGTCCCACTGCCAGTTCTGTATTTAATTGTTGCCCAATTCTACTGATTAAGATCCTTGGAAAATTTTATACATGCCAAGTGCTGGGAAGGATGCCGGGCTCAAAGGGGATCGCTGTGGATCCATACAGACAGCCTGCTTTACAGAAGGCAGCGGGGGCAGAGCAGTAACACATGCAAAACTTCTGAAAACACAAAGAGCACTTATGGAGAAATGCACCGGGAGTGATTTTTTTTTTCAGAATTAATGCTAAAGGAGACAGCCATCTCTACATTTCCCTTACTGCTAAAATGGAGAAATTTTGCTTGCATTTCAGACCGTGCTTGACTGGGGACGCATTTTGCTCTTTCGAGTATGGGAGCTCTGGATCAAGCCTCTTAGAAATATCATATCGTTGTTCTCAGTGCAGCCCCGTTTCTGCCTCAGACTTTCTGGCCAGCAATACGTGCACATGCATGTCTCAGTGCGGGCTCAGAAAAGCCAGGTGCTGTGGGAAGAGTCTCACTTCATCAAAAAAACCCCCCTAAATTCACAAATGGTACATCCAGTGCTTCTGGAAGGTGTGGGACCTCGGGCTTACGTGCTCTGCAATTGGTATGGGTCCATGCGGTGGATGCAGATGGGCTTTCTGCGTCCCAACAGTCCAGTTTGTGCTAGTTCAGAGAACCTACTCCTGGGCTGCTCTCAGCATGGGGGAAAGTTGTTTGGATGTAATTACTGGGTGGAATAGAGGGTATCTCCCAGCAAATCTGGCTAGACAGCAGCCTGGGCCTGGCAGGACCTTCGAGGAGGGCAGTTTGTAGAGCTTGTTCTTAGGGGAGGAGAAATCAAGCCCTGTGGCAGAGGGAAAATCACCTGGATGGGTAAAACGTCAGGACAGTGTGTGTGACGTGGAGTTTTCCCCCAGCCCAGCCAGCAGCAGGGCAGGGTAAAGCACAAGAAATTGGGGAGAGCTGGTCCTTGAAGGAAGGGCTGAGGTGCGTCACCGAGGCCACCTCTCACCAGGGTGGTTGCTCCCCGTGTCCCTGCGTGCTGGTGAGCAGACGGGCAGCTGCGTCTTGAAACGTGAGCGGGGGCTGGCGCAGAGGCTGCCTATCTGCGCTCCCGCTCCGCATCTGCGGCGCAGCGAGAAGACGCTGCTTTCCAAGGCTGCCAGTCTATCACCTTTCATCAGCCCAAAGTATGTTTCGATAAAGAAACGAAATAGGCAAGCTGAGGATAATTGCAGGTTGTAGATGGCGATAATAGCTGTAATTTGGATTGTGGAAGCAATAAACCCAGGCTCAATCACTGGCTGCTTTATTTGGGAATGAGCCCAAGCTGCAAACACTGAAAATGAAATTTATGAAAAAATATATATTTCAAGAAAAGTAATTAGCATATGTCTGTTGCTGTGGTTGCAGGGGGCTGAGTGCTTCCAACTTTCTGCCAGCTAAGCCAAGATGTTTGCTTGAAGATAGGCAGGCTGGGAGGGAGACGGCTCATCCCAGGCTACCCTGAGTGGCCAGCGCAGGAGGGATGAATCACCTGTCAAGGGTGTGAATCCTTCCCTACCAATTAGTTTCGTAGCTTGGACATTGAATTTTTAGGCGGCTACAGGTAGGTGGGATAAACTTTACTGTCGTTTGATTGACATCGGGTCATCAAAGGGACACCGTCAAAAAAAATAATCATCCCCACCGAAGTTGCCGTGTTGGTGCCTGTGGACTGTAAAACATTTCTAATTGTGCTGCACTGCTGACGGCTGACTCATTTCATGCTGCTCCAGTTTATGACATGTGCTCAGCAGGTCATGCGATGTGAGGAAGATAAGGAAAATCCCATGTCGACTTTCTGATTCTGTCTTCCTTTTTTCTTTTTTCTTTAGCAGTCTGGAGCTTTCCGTTACCTTCTTGGCGCCAGCCTATGTCTAGGCTCGTTTTAAGCCCCTCAAGTAAAACAAGGCCAAAAAAAGAGGATGCAATTAATAAGCAAACTGTTTCAAAAATGGGATGCAGAGTGAATGAAAACTACATATCATTGTTGAACAAATTCAGTTAGTGTTATGGACATAAAGAAATGGAGGAAATTGAAAATGCACAAGTGTTCCATCTAGACACTTTCAAACCAAAAATGCTGTGCTACGGAAATGCAAGAAGAGTTCAATTATTTTTTTTAAATTAAATTGCATCTTTTTGATGCAAAAGTGGCCGGTGTCAGAAGATCAAGACTTCCATAAATCAGGCAAATAGCCCAAAAGTAAAGTACAATATTTATCTGCCTCTCAATGGAAACACTCCAGACTGCCCCAAAATGTTTTATTTTTTTTTTAAATCCTGTGCTTTCAACGAGAACAACAAAGATTCCTTCCAAAACAAACTTCGCTGGATTTTTAAGCTTGGTCACCAACATGAAAACTCTATTATTTTCCTAGATCATGTCTGAAGAACTGAAGTTTCAATCATCTCCCTCCCAGAACTTCTTCCCCTGTAAAATTGATCTCCAGGGAGAGTTTTCCTGACAGTCAGCTTAACCATCCTTTCTCTCATTTTCATCCCATTACTCCTAGCAAATTATTTTGTTAGGGTTATTGCGATGAGCGATGGGTATTCATGAGACCATTCTTACTCTGATCTGTGTATTATGGGATGGGAATATGGTTGGGAAACTTCTTACTGCTGATGGAGCGGTAATTGTTTTGCCTTTCAACATCTCTTCAGCAAAATATCTCAGGTCTGTCCATTTTATTTGTGGACAGGGGGCTGCACCCTCATGAAATGGAAACTGCACAATTAATGGCCTGTGTAGCTCGCTCTGGAGGTGGGAGGTCTGTCAAGGAACAGAAAAAGAACAGAAATTATAACTCCCGTAAGTGCCTATAGAACCCCAGCAAAACAAAACAAACAAACAAAAAAGATTTTCATCTTATTTCCCTGTGGGAACAGGGGTCGTCTCTTTGTTTCACAGGTGTTAAGCAGAACCTCCCCGTGGCTTCCAATCCAGACGTAGTTTATTTGAACATAAACTCGTGTTGATCCAAGTATGACGTTTCCTGAAGAAAGTGCACAGACACAGAGACAGCTTCACACTCATCTTGAACACGTTAGAGCAGACCCAGCTGCAGTTTCACTCTCTGGACGCGAATGGGCCATGCTGGAAAACTAGTTGCCAACATTTGCTGTGGCCAGGCAGCCGATGACCCCTTGCAGACCGCTTCTGCTCCACCAGGAGATGGCCTCTCCTGTCAGCAGAGCAGCAGGCATACGCTGTGAGGAGCGGGCGTGCAGAGCATGGGCTTGCAGGGAGACTCCAGAGACCTTGCACTGCCCTGCCGTGGGTTTTCCAGCTGCCAGAGCATTCAGAAAGCTCCTGCCTCGCATAAATGCTCTGTGCAGGGTCAACAGAGGATGCTTCTGCTCAGGCATTCTTTCATTCATTCATGGCGGCAGCGAATGTCCACTCCTGTCTCTTTCTGACACAGCCATCGTCTTCACCACATGTGCCCATCACCTTGGCTCTCTAACATCAACATCAGGCACCAATACTACTTAAGACAAAAGCTGAAAATCATCTTTTTTTGGTTCTTCGGCAAACAGATCAGCAATCCCTTTTCACAGCTGTTCAAGTGGTCCCATCACCAGCTTCTCTCCTTGCATCAGATCAGGCTGAGAGAGTTGGAATTGTTCAGCCTGGAGAAGAGAAGTCTCCAGGGAGGCCTTAGAGCCCCTTTCAGTCCCTGAAGGGGGCTACAGGAAAGCTGGGGAGGGACTGTTTGGAAGGGCATGTAGCCATAGGACGAGGGGCAATGGTTTAAACTGGAGCAGGGTGGGTTTAGATCAGACATTATGAGGAAGTTCTTTCCACTGCGGGTGGTGAGACACTGGCCCAGGTTGCCCAGAGAGGTGGTGGAGGCCCCATCCCTGGAGACATTCAAGGCCAGGCTGGATGAGACTCTGAGCAACCTGATCTAGTTGAAGATGTTCCTGCTCACTGCAGGGGGGTTGGACTAGATGGCCTTTAGAGGTCCCTTCCAACCCAACACATTCTGTGATTCTATGATTCTGTGATTTTTCCATGTTCCCTGAAAGCCAGGGAATGGGAAGGGCGTCAAAGGCCCTGGCTGAGGGTCTGGCCCTGGCTTTACAAGAATGCTATGCACTAGGAGACAGAATGATGCCAAAGCCTGCCAGGTGAAGACACTCAGCACTGAAAGACGTTTGATCCAAGAAAGGCAAACTGAGGCAAAGTCTCACTCAGAGTCTCGGGCACCGTAACATTGGGTGTCTGGTCCATCAGCTCAGAGGGATATTGGTGCAAAGGTGCTGAAAGGACACAGCCCCAACTCCATTTTCAAGTGACGTCCTGAGACAGGAATCACAGGGATCAGCAAGAAAGGAGGAGTAAAGAAAAGGCTGAGGTCTCTAGGGTAGTTGTGGTGCACCTAGTGAACTCCAGCATGGTGTGTAATCCTTGATTTTCTGTAAAGTCTGCACAAAGTTACATCTGCCTGCAAATCTTCAGCCTGGGGAGTGCCTGCACCTGGGAAGTGATATAATGAGCTTATAAATACTTGTCTTTGCACATCACCAGGACACGATGTCCTTGGCTTCAGCGTACCAGCAAGTTGCAATGGCCTTCGGGGTCTCCAATTCACACAGCTTTAAGTGCCTGGATGTGTTGCTCTCCTCTAAACACTCTGACCACTTCTCAGCATTTTGGCCAAGAGACTTCTGACACCATCTGACACCAGCAAGCCTCTGTGCTCTTCATAAGTACTGTCCAACCACTGCTTTCCAGAGGAGACAGGAAGATGTGTGATCTGGTGGGTCCGATTGACGTTTGCTCCGCTCAGTTGCCACCGATCACTTCCTCGGGTTTTATAGCAGATTTAGTCAGAGAGCACTGCAGGGAGCAACACAAACGCGATTTGTGACTGACTCAACAGAAGAGATGAGTGGTTTGGCAGCTATCAGAAAGTTGCCTTTGTCAAAATATCACAGGCTATTTTTGTCGTTCTCACCTTGCTAATTCCACAAAACCGTCCGTGCCTGGAGCACCTCACAGGGTCTCATTTGGCTCTAAGCCACCCCATTCTCATCGCAAGCTGAGTACCCTTCACACAGCAACACAAAGGCTCAACAGGAGAAGGGCAGAGCTGTCATGCAAAAGCAGATGCTCAGCCCCAAACTGTGCTGGGCTAAGACAGGGTATAGAGCTGTGAGATTCAGATTTTAGCTAAGTAATCACAGGATTTTTATTCACATCCATTTTCTGGCCACAGGCTCCCAGTCTGAACAAAATTTTATAGGTAAATCTCACAGGGGCACATAAAGTAGGAGCTAGTTAGATTTAGAAGCCCATGTCTGAAATTGTGGTATTCTTCAAGATCCTTTTTCACCTTCTGTCCAACCCTGGAAGTGCTGCTCCAGCTTTCAGTGTTCAGCCCCACCAACCTGGCTTCCAGGTTGGGCAGTTTTGACAGGGGCACCTCACAGATGATGACATCCTACTCACCTCTGCAGACCCTGGTCACGTCATAACACAAAAACTAGCCAAAAACTCATGTCTCCCTGTCCATCTACCAGGTCGGGCTCTTCATAAAATGCAGCTGTTTCTTTTCCTTTTAAAATACAGCTGAGGTAGGATGGGCTTCGTGAGGAGAAGTCAGGGATACACACCTTCAAGAAAGGCCTGGGACCAAGGAGCTGCAAGGAAGGAGCCCCATCAGGAAGGTCTCCCATCAGACCCTAGTAAGTGCTCTTGGCCACAAAGCCAGCCCTCTAACCTGCAATACTGAGAGCACAGAGCCATTTTCCCCTTCTTCAGATCTGGAGAAGTGCAGCCCACAGCTCTCCAAAGCTTCTAGGGGAAGAGAGACAGAGGCTCCTGGGGGAAAGTTGGAGAAGGAAGGAGGCATGCAGAGTGGACCACATCCCCTGTGCATGTCAGCTAGGAGACAGCTTACATTGGAAAGAGCTTGGCATTTCTATTCCCTCTGGAAATATTTGGGTATGTTGTGCTCAGCACAAGGGATACCTGGACATCTGCTGGAGCAAGACTGGGGAAAAGCAGCCAGGAAAGAGTAGGCATGAAAATTACATCCAGGAACAGATTTTCCTCAGTGGTAAAGACTGGTCTTTACCATACCAATCTCTTGGTATGGTCTTACGGGCCATGAATGCCAATCTGAAGGATGAAACACTGGAGGGTTAACTTGGGCAGCCAGAAGTGCTGTTCCTGCTGTCTGGAGCTGGCTGCTCAGGTTGGTTATCAGTGCCACTGGTGAAAATGAGAACCAGAAAGAGAAGGTGGCTGCCGCAGCAAGGGCAGACACAGAGGACTGCATGGGTTATTGCTTTTTACTTTGTTTAAACTCTTCAGGATTTTTGTTTGGATTCATGATTCAAAGGAGTGTTTATACTACAAGATTGATGTAGTTGCTGGAGTTTCTAGGTAGGAAAGCGCGGTCGTTTTATTAACCTGCATCCCCCAACGAAACAGCAAGGGCCAAACAACCCCATTTCCCCAGAGGAAACGCTGGGACGTGGTAACTCACTTCTGCGTTCTAATCTGAATGATTCCCGAGGAGGGATGCAGCCCTTGGCCATGAGAGGGGGCTGCTCATCGCTGCCTTGGGGACAGTTGCCCCCACGGGGGAGGTTCTTCCACTGCGCATTGTTGTTCCCCATCCTGCTCTGCTCAATGCAGCAGAAAGGCAGCCACGCTGCTGCAGCCGCCTCTTCCTCTGCACTGCCGGCTGTGGCACTGCCTCTCCGGCACAAACGTAACAGGCATGTATGACCATTCCAGCTCAGTTCTCGATAGACCTTTATACGGTGCTGTCCTCCACTGTCTGCACCGGGGAGGTCTTCTCTTGTACACCGTGTAAGAGGAGATCGGTGCCTGGCAGTGCTCCACAGGAAGATCCGTTGATAGCCCTGGAGAAAAAGTTATGCTGGCACTTACCTGAAATTTAAATTCCTACAGCCACAAGAGCAACCTCAGCCCATTCCAGTAGTAAATTGAAGTTTTTCCTGCCCACTCTCATGTTTGAGCTCTCAGACAAGGGGTACTTTTCACCGTTGTTGACAAAGCAATTCTCACCAGCAGAAGAAGCTGCGTGGGATGCTGTGTCACCAGTTCGTCACCTGCCAGCTCTTATCTGTGGACTCAGGAGCTGACAGGGAGCCACTGTGTGCCTCCGCACTGCAAAGCCCAATAAGAAATAAATATTTTCCTTCTGAAGGTTGGGCTTTAGCTGCCCTAATGTATTTGCAGGGTCCACAGTCACACGGTACAGCAGGAGGGAGGACGCGGTGTATAAATCCCATGCAGATACCATCGTTTGTTGTTAATACTCGGACCCAGTGCTAATGCAGAGGGTCGTTGTCATTCATGCAACATGCTGGATGTCTACAGTCGCACCCAGAATACCAAACAAACACAAAGCAAGTATAAGAAGCTAGCACACAGCCGAACACAAAAAGCAGCAAAAGAAGTATCTGTCTTCCTTAAAAACCGCATTTGTTTTTCACCTTCCCTTGAAAAACAGAGTTGAAGAAGCAGGACGAAGAAAGAGAGAATAGGGGTTAATCAACAAAGAAGTTCTGGCAAGAAACCAAGTCACCTTTGGAGCTTCTTGTGTTGAACAAGAAACCATCAATGATAAGGTATACCCGTAAATGATTTTCACAATGGACTGGCCCAAACACTGAAATTATTCTGCAGGGAACAGCACTTCACAGGCTAATTGGGCTTATTTGGTCTTGAACGCCAAGGATACACCAGGGGCTAGTTTCATTTATTGGGTTTAGAAGAAGTATTTACAAACCTAAACCCCTAAATCTCAGGCTTTGTAGCGTTAGCTAAAGAGCAGGAATGGAGCTAAGACTGATGTCAGCCAGGACTTTGCCTTCATCCTTGAGCTTAAGTGATTGATTGAGTTACATGTAGATCATTAAAAAACATATATTAAAAGAAAACTCCTGACTTCTGGGGAGACCAACCCTGAATGCTTTAATGCTAGCGAAAAACAACCACCAGAACTCAGCAACAAAAACCTGTGGCAGCATAGCACCAAGCAGGTAGAAGTAATTCCAGCCAGAAGCCAAAAATTCCACTCTGCCTCTTTTTGTTTCATGCTGGGCAGATGCCCTTTGCTTATGTGAACTCAGCATCACCACACCCGGACTATGGTGGACCAAGATAGTGACGGGTTCAATCATGAGCGAGGTGGATGTTGAAGAAGGCTGATGTCCAGATCAACAGCCCTTATAGGTCACAACAAACACCCTGTCTGCTGAGCTGCGGGGTTCCCCCCAGTCCAGGGACTAGCTAGACCAGGGCAAATATTCATTCATTCATAAACTCTCCCAAATGGCTGATCTCAGAGAGAGGAAGGTAAGTCACTAATGTCAGTGAAATTTGGCATATGGTTTCAGATGAAAAAAACAATTAGGAAAATTTCTGGAATCTGAAAAAGTCATCAAATAATTTAGGTTGGAAGGGACCTCAGGAGGTTTATAGTCCAACTTCTTGCTCAAAGCATGGTCAACTGTGAGGTGAGATGAGATGAGATGAGATGAGGTGAGATGAGATGAGATATGAGCTTTGTCTAGGTTTGTCTTAAAAACCTGCAAGTGTGGAGACTCCACATTCTCCATGGACAACCTCTTCCAATACTTGGCTATACTGATGGTGAAAAAAAATGCATTTGGGCTTTTCATTTTTGAGTGGTCCTCTTCAAAAGACCGGGAGAGAGAGAGAAGAAAAGATAAAGCGGACAGGCAAAGGAAAAATAAAACAATCATCTTATGTGAAGTAGTGGGTCAAGGAGAAGGAACAGAGCTCATTTCACCTGTTTTTTTACATCTCCATTTTGACCTGATCATTCCAAGTTCCTCATTGCCACCAGACAACTAACACACTCAGGATATTATTCAGTCCATCTTAAAGGAAACGTCCTATATGGCTTAGACCGATGCTCCTCAGGATCCTTCTCTCTGGTGACTGTGAGGAGACCATAGGCTACTCATGCAGAAAGACATCTCCGCTGGGATGTAAAAAGCTGGAGCTGATGATTCCTGCCTTGCCTGCCTGCCTCTTTCACGCCATCCTCCAAACACACTTCTCTTGGTTTTGTTCTCCCCACCAAAAGCTGCAAACTTGCTGTCTGAGAGGAAGGTGGACCCACAATATCAGCTCACCCTGCAAGCAAAACTTTTGGCATCTTCCTCATAGGTGCACATTATAACAGAGGAAGATGTGCTTGTAGAACAGCTTGGGGGAATGGATTTGCCCCCCAGTTATGAGCAAAAAAAGGGACTCTGGCCCCTCAGAGAGGGGCTGATCCATGCTCTTTTTCTTGCTTTCTCTCACCTTCCAGTTTCCTCCTTCAGAGGCAGGCCCAGGTCCAGCCTTGCGTGGGTCCCCAAGTCCCCCTGCGAGCTCTAAGTGAGCTTGGAAAGTCAACACATTTGCTTGCACATGCAAGATGCCGTTGGCATCCAAATCGCAGCTGCACAAGGCGGTCTGGCTTGCTCAGGGTACCACATCCGATGCCCTTGTATATCAGCCCAAGCACGTATGCGGAGCTGATTCACAGTGAGCTCGGTATGGACAATAAAATACGATTTGTCATCTAATTACTGCAGACCGTAGTGGCTTGTATACTTTAAAGGGCTCATTAATTTAAACTAGTCTCTTATTTAGCTGTTACTTTTATGCAGCCTCACTCATCTCTCAGTCAGGCCTCAGCATGCCCCGTTAGCACCGTGTCCTCCACCTCGCAGGTGCCAGGCAGCAGCACCCTTTCCAGCTCACATGGACCAGCGGCCAAGGCAGCAATGGCAGACGAGGACGGAACATTAGGTGTGAGCCAGTTGCAAATGTCACTCCACTGCTTTGGCTGCTGCAAGGACAGGCCGATCCAAGTAGCTCTGGGAGTGGTAAACCTGGTTTGCAAATGCAACTGCTCTGGTGACACCCTTTCTGCATTGTGCACAGAAATGATCAAAATGGTAAGAGCCTGAAACAGAAAAATCATTTGATGTAGTCCTCTTTATTTTCCGACTCGTCTGTAGGAGGGATTGTTTGGGCACAGAGCAGTAGAGAAATTAGCATTGTTAATTTGATGCAAGCCAGGGTAGCTATATGTGTTCAAGAAATGCAACACAATTAATTAGCCTCTAAAAAAAGCATTTGAAGTGTTTATTGCGGGATCAAGCTCCTGGTTTTATAAGCAGATGGGGAAATAAAGTGCTAGGAATGACATGGAGAAAACAGCTGCACTGGGACCAGAAGCCTAATTCATAATTCAACAGACTAATCAGTGAACATCTTCTGCAGTTCCTCAGCTGTAATGGAAGAACGTGAGGAGGCAAACGATTAGGCTGCTTTATTTCTTAAAGAAGCTGCTACCAATTAGCTTGCTTTCTCTGTTGCCCATGTACAAATCTAATGATGTGGCCCATGTTATTAAAGAGACAGAGAAAAGTAGGTCAGCCTAAAATAATTGTCTTAATGATAAACACTCTGAGGCACAATTTCAATACAGTTTGCTGAGAATTAATTAAAAGAGTAAAGACCTGTTCACACTCACTTTTCTGATCTTTCCCAATCGCCTGCATGAAGAGAAAGGGCTGATGTTTTGTTGCTGCTGCTGTTTACTCTGTAATTGCCTTTTAATAGTGACTGCAGAGTCAGCCATGGCGGTGGTTCATCTCCATGCGGATCCAACCGGTACAGCACAGCTTTGTGTTTGGGGTGTAGCTTTCTTCTGCCTTGGCTTTGCAGGCTGGATACCCAGAACTCATTGTAGGCACCCAGGAAGATTCATCTCGTCTCTAAAGGGGACAGCTTTGAGGCACCTGCCTCTCCGCAGAGACAGAAGGGGAGGCAGCTGTGACCAGCCCAGATTGCGACAGCAACTAGACATCTATGGCTAGATGAATAGATGCTGTGGGGAGCTGACTGTTATCAAGAAAAAGTGAACCCTAGCTTGAATCTGTCCCTGAATCCAACACAAAAGCTTGTTCTAGGGAAGAACCTGCAGGAGGGTCGGAGTCCTACACTGTCTGACCTCCTGGGAATGTGGACTCTGCCTTGGCATAGTCTTAACTCTTGATCAAGAGCTTGGTTTGGAGCACACCTGACACGGTCTGTGCCCTAGGCAGAAACTTTACGCTTTTCTTTCAATTAAAAACCATTTGTCTGAGCTAGGATCCATCAGGATGACCCTGGCATCTGCATTTCAACTTCTTCCCTGGAATCTTTCTTTCTGGTCTAGCCTGGAGGTCATTTCACTGGTAGCCTTGTCACCTGCTGTCTCGCTTTCGCTGCTTCAGCATCAGGGTGTTGAGTATTGACTGGTTTTCCATGTCACAGGAGAATGATGGCCTGGCCCTGGTTGCCTCCGAGCATCTCTGTGCAGGTCTGTGCAACTGGATGAGTCCAAGGTCCAAGATAAACTCAGCGGTCTTGGAGGCCCTGTCCTGGCAATAATCTCAGTTGAGATGTAATTTTTCCTTTTCATGGACCCCCTGACTAAATCTTCAGGTACAATTGGTAGAGTCAACACACTGTAATGCCTTTGCTGCTCTCCCCAAGGTTGTGAGAGTCCAGGTACCATAAAAACGTGGCTGGAGGACATCGGTCCAGCAGTTCTGGAAGAAATGTGCTTCCCTTGGTGTAGCGGCAAATCCTCTCAGCAGAGAGGAGCTTGCACATTTCTGTTTGCCTGCTGAAACCTTTTGCAAAACCAGACCAAATTGCAAAGATATCTTTAGCTGAGGTTTTAGTCAACTTTGAAAAGTGGAACATTTTCCAACAAAATGTTTTACTTAGTCCTTTCAAAACAATATCTTGTCAGCCTTTGCATTTTCAGATAACAAATGCACAAAATTCAGCAAGGCATCTTGTCAGTTCTTCCTTTTCACACCAAGCCCCAAAACATTCTCAAGTTCTTCCTGAATTATTTTTAAAGGTTTTTTAAAATTTAATTTGATGTAGAAGTCCAATCTTTTTTTCCCAAATCTGACTGGGATAAAAACTGATGTTCGGAGCCCATTGATTTTGTCAGGCTGCACCTGGCTGTTCTGACATTTGTCTAGAGACAAGCCAAAGCCAGAGCCACAGATCAGAGTCGGTGCCTGAAGAACAAACGGCTGAGTCCTCCCCGCTGGGCACTTTGAAAGGACCAAACCTCCTGCTTAGATCTCTCTGCCTCAGAGCATCCCCTGCCAGCTTCTCCCTCTAGACCCGCTCTTGTGACCTATCTGAGCTGCCCTGGCTCTCACCCAGCTGCAGTTTGTCATCTCCGGCATCTCCAGAGCAATTTGGGGCACCAAAGGCGTTGCCTAGATGGGAGCTGCAAAGCTCCCTCAGTACTGACTTGCGTACAAAGCGTATGCTGCCACCTTCTATGGAGGCAAAACCAGCCCTTCTTAAAGCATCGCTTTCTAAAAAGCCCTCATGGAGCAGAAGGCTCTGATTAAAAGAAAGGGAAGTCATTTTCCACATCTTCATTCAAGAACTGTATTACTGAGCTTTTCAATAATTACTGAGCTAATCTGACATTCATGATCCTCTCTAACGGATGGACTTGATTTCAGTCATTCATTCGGTGTCGTATAGAACCTGATTAATAAGATGTTACTTAGTGGAACGCAGTTTCTCTTATTCCCCAAGGACATTATATTTTTAGAAATAATTTAAATATTACAAAGGATGGCAGGTAATTGGCGGGAGCACTGATCATGCTGCTCAGTAATTCACGGGCTTCCTCATCACTTGGAGAGGTCTTTCCCAAAAGATCACTTGATATGGTAGTTGGGAGGGAGCAGCTGGGAAGGAGATGGAATTCCTCCATGGATTTCCAATTGCTCACCTTTGATCAAGGAGCCTGCGCAGGATCATACCCTTTTAACAACCTATTTCTCCTGGGGTCTGCTTGACCCCATGGATGCTGTTGTGTGACAGGGCATCTCCGCTCTCTTCTGTCCACCCCAGTCCAATCCTATGCATTTTCCAAGATGTTACGTAAAATTTGAAGTGCCAAGCAAATCTGACAAGTAAAGCAACAGCAACATTAATTGTTTGTGGGGTTTTTTTATTTATTTTTTATTACACCCAACCCTAGAGCAGATGATACAAGACGGATGAAAATGTTGACAAGACCAACTTACCTCTTTGTTATAATTGTGCTGGGGCTGCCTGTCCTTGTGAAGTTCAGTCCCGTGTCTCAGTGCTGACAGCCTCGCAGTGTATTCCTCCTAAGCCTCAAGCCCCTGCTGTCTTTTACAAAGAGAATATTAACGTTCCTTCTGCCACGCCAGATCCAGGGCTATAGACCTCATGCAGTTCATTATAATTCTCCTAACAGATCTAGAATTAATTTGATACCTGCAAGTCTGCTTTTTCTCATGGACATTATTGGGTTAATTAATATCTGGTTGACTTTCACAGGGTCCTTTGTGCAATACGTTTGAATAAAAGCATTAGAGGAAAAATGTCACATCACATAAAAGATGCATGTTAAGTGTACCACATATTACCCTACTTCTGAAAGCAGTTTAGACTACTCACACAGCTTGTGCGGAGCTCTTTGCCCAGCCTTACTCCTGTCTCCAAACAAAGCCCCAACTTTGCATTGCGTTTCTAATGTGAATCTATCAGAAACGGACTGCATCATCCCCCGCTGTTCCCCTGGTAGCTGTGTACAGCCAGTCTAGGGACACGAATTTGGACGTCTGGATATTTGCAGAACACGGTATGCAGAATAGACCTCGCATGGGCCTCTCTGTGAAGCACCCAGCACGTCTTGGGCAGACCGATGAGCATTTGTGCTTACCCATAACACATTCTTGCCGTGTTTTGTGAGCATCACTGATGTCCCTGAAGATGAGGAGTTTATCAGCTCTCAGGGCTCAGAGGGGTCGGTATGTGTGCAGGGGTTCTCCCGCAGCTCCCCCTCAAAGGACCCTTTAAAGGTCCCTTCCAACCCAACACATTCTATGAATGATTGATTCTATGAAATGAAATTAAATTAAATGGTGCTTTGCCTCCCAAGCTCCCATAAAAAAGGTGGAGGTGGCAGCAAAGCCAGCCCAGGGGTGTCCAGGATGCTCCTGCCCAATCCCTTCTGCAGTTCAGTTCCCCTGGTGGAGTCCATATAAATATGTGGAGATATTTGATATATGGTATATACATATATGGTACAAACTGGATTAGTAACAAAAGTCTATTTTAAAGGCAATTCACCTAAAACGGCGACAGTAAGATCTGCAGAGGATCCAACGGAATGACAGTATGACTGAATTCAGACCCCAGCCTTGACCCTGCTACCGCCTACGTGTGCTGGTACTTGGCTGGGAGATCACAAGAGGCTCTGGGTGTTTGCTGTCATCTCAGAGCCCGTGGCATCTTCCAGGAAAGGGATGGTGCTGACCTCCGCAGCCCTCCCCGCGCACCCCCTAGGCGGTCTCCTGCCTTCCCGATCTCCTCCGGAACGGGCTTTCCTTGCCTGCAACTTCTCATCCTAAGCCCCCTGTGGCTGAAATAATGCCGTCTACTGTCAAAAGGAGGAGGGAGGTTTAATTAAAGAAATTAAATCAAAACTCCAGAGATTTGGGGGGGTTAGAACCTGAGAACTTTGTTATAGAAAATACTTTTATTACTCAAAACAACAAAAAAGTGAAGAAAAAGCAAGGGAAATTAAGCTAATGAAAATCTAAATAACTTAACTGAGAAAAGAATTCTCAGTAAATGCTGTTTTTTAATTTCCTCTCAAATGTCAGACCTTTTCTCTCCTAAGCTTTCACCCACAGCTCTTGTTCCCTTTGCCACCTACTCCCCAAAGCTCACTCCCGCCTTCCTTGGAGCGATCCCTGTGCATCGCTTGGTTTAGTCCTCAGCTTATAAAGTCTGTTAAATATTTTTGGATGTCACTGATGTCGCCTGTCCTCTCAGTCGTCCTCCTTAAAAATGATTTCCAGAAACGAGCAAGCCAAATAGGCTGTCACAGACCTCTAGGTCAACCATCGACCTTCTTTGTTTCTTTGAGCCCTAAAATGTTTTTTTTTTCTTATTTACAGTGCAGTAGTGAGCCTGTGCTTCCCACAGTACCATCCTCAGTGACACATGGTAAAGCTGAAGTGGGAGAAGTGGAATCGGTGAAGTGGAAGAAGGATTATTGTCACATCTTTCTTTTACTAGTGGAATTGAATTAGAGTGGTTAGGAAAAACCAATTCACCCCCATTCCGGAGACATCACAGGCCACCACAGCTTTAGAGGAGGATGAATTGCTTGTTTTCCCTCTGAATGAGCAGATTGACTCAGTACTTCCATAGGTTGTTTGGAACTTCTGCAGTTTGGAGGCTACCAATTCTTGCCATTTCAACACTATAAGGAATACTTTAATTAAAAAAAAAACAAAAAACAACCACAACACAGACATTTCACAATTTTTTCAGTTTACTCTTATCTTTTTTTACTTACTTACTTACTTACTTTTTACTTATCTTACTTACTTTTTTCAGTTAACGCTTATCCTTCTCATTATCAAGGAGGAAACATGACCTTCAAAGCCATAAAGCAAATACACAGAGGTCATGGTTAAATCTCCGTGTGCTCAACCAGTCCCAGTGTTTAGGGGGACTCATCTGCTAGTTTGGGAATGTGCAGGATTGGCAACGGTCCTGTAATGCGTGGAGGATCCCACATCACTATTGATGAAAGCTTTGTGCCAAACGAGGACAAATCAGAGCAAGTTTTTGCAAGGGGTCCCGGACCAAGCAGTCCTCCAAACTGAAAGCAGGAGCTGTATGAGCCCTCCGTTACCATTACAAAATGTGACAGCACTCCCACAGTGACCATGTGGGTTTTAGAAAGGTTGTGCATGCTTTGGTTTGTGCATTTGGTCTAACTGGTGCCCATTCCTGCAGCATCTCGTGGTGCAATCCTGTCCACACACGCCGACTGTTCACATTAACAGGTCTAAGATACCCTCTGTGGTGCATCATTTAGGACATTGGTTTTAGGACATTGATTTAGGACATTGGTTTTAGGACATTGATTTAGGACATTGATACTTTTCCAGTCTACCAGTGAATATCAGAGACTGAACGTGGTGGTCCTTCAGAAGACGTCATCCTCCATCATGGTTAGCATTCAGCAGCATGGACTGTGATGGCACCCCACTCCCTCCATCACTGCATTAACCAGTTCTTTGCTGAGCACAAAGTTTTTTTGGGAAATGGAGCCATTTCACGCACATGCAATTTCATATGCTTTTCAGCTGGTTTAGATAAGAATGTCTAATTCTTATGTGTAACATGTAAATTTAGATGTGTAATTCCTTCTACAACAAATGGAAAGTGCTTCCTAGAGCGAGCATACACTACTTTGGAAAACCTGGCTGTGATCCCCTGCTGCTTCATCTCGTGTGGGACAATACCAGGTTTTTTCAGTGAGGCTTTCCCAGTTGGACTTTCAGAAAGGAAAGGAGCAGCAGAAGGACATGGATTCTGCTCTTAGCCAGCTTTGATCTGCATAGCAAATGTCGACGCAACATGTGTGGGACACTGTCCACACTGTCCTCATGCACAGTCTGGTGGTGGGGACACTGGGTAAGCCAGATTGGGGTGCACTGCTGTTTCCCCTGGCTGCCATGGACATAATTAGGGAGTGCTGGGCCATGGCTGAATTCAGGTGATGTTTGTCTGCTTGTGCTCCAAAGAGTCTCCATTACTGTTATTTTTGCTATGGCCCAGCTGATGTTATAGCACTTGAACCTGCCAAAAGCCACTATGGATCTTGTTTGGTGGCAGAGACCTCTCTGACATTTGCAGATATATAGAAGTCTTTTCCATGGTGCCAATTACCTGCCCAGCTCAACATTTTTTTTCCGCTAGAACAGCAGGTGTTTTGCAGAATTTGCAGATGCTTAGAGTCTGGCAGGGGCTGTAGGAGGGATATTCCTGCCCTGATGGTGGTACAGATATGTAGAGATCTGAACCAAAAAGGGAGGAAAGAGATTAAAATACTGACAAGTCACCTGGTATGTAAAACCATATATAATGACGAGTAGGGAAAGCTATCATTACTGTGTGATGTAAGCAACATCTTAATTAATGTGACAGATACTGACAGCCTTGGCATACTGGGGGTGGTACCTGTTTCATTCCTCACTAAGAAACATCCAACATAAGAAGCTGTTGGCTTAATAATTACTTTATATCCTCATCAGCGTGCCCGGATAAGGGAAAAGGCACATCCCCTGTCAGGTTGTTAGCTCTCTCTGTCTTTCAGAACCAAATAAGGGCACAGTTTCAAGAAAATAAAGAGGAAGGCACATTTCACAGAATCACAGAATATTTGAGGGTGGAAGAGACCTCCGGAGATCATCGATCCTCCTGCTCAAGCAGGGCCAGCAGAGTGGGTGGTCCAGGGCTGTGTCCAGTTGGGTTGTGAATATCTCCAGTATTTCCTGTTAGTCAGTCCATGATGCTTTCTCCAGTTGCCCCAAGTCAGCTTGTTGTGCTGGAAGCAGCAGAGCAGATCCAAAAAGATCGAAAGCGATTAGGGATTCCTGGGAATGATCTCACAGGAAGCCGCAACAAACTGTAGGTAATTATGTTGTTACAGTTTATTGTGTACGTATTAGTTTAAAACTAATTATTAAACCCCACAGAAGATACTTGAAATAATTATTCTCATTTGGAGAGACATGCTTGAAATAACGACTCTGATTTGCAGAATCGCATTAGCTACCAGGCAAACGCTAACCGGCCCTGGGAGCAAAGGCACAGACATTCCTGTTACTCGAGCAGGGTTGTGGAGCCTGAACCCCAAAATCACAAGAAACTGGCCCCAGCAAAGGGACGATGAGGGCACCAGCCCGAGTCCAGCTCTCGGGCCGGCTGATGCATGTGACGGGGGGCTCTTCCCCGCGCATCCAGCAATCCCTCTCTTGGGATTTTCCGAGCATATGTTGAACAATTATTCAACACACACGTGGAAAAACAAACACACTTCTGGCCTGAATTTCAATGCAGGGAAGAATCATTTTTACTAGAAACGGTGAAGCGCTCAGAACAGAGACTCCGACAAAACCTTTCCCTCCGCTGCTTATTTATCTTCTTTTCGCACGTGCAGATAAAAATCCCGTACTCAGCCTTCCCTACAGTACTGGGTGCAGGCAGGATGGGGAAGAGGTCACACTGACTGCACCAAATTCGTTTATGTATCTTGCTAAATCAGATTACAGGCGCCAGACAGGAGATTTAAAATAAATTGAATATCAAAAATTTAAATACATTTTATGAATCCTCCAGCTTCTACAAGAGCACAGCATTCAAAATAATTAAGGGATGTAAAATATGCATCCTGGGGTGTTTCTGCTGGCTGTAACCTTTAACGGCGTTCCTCCGCTGTGTTGAGGAGCTGAACTCGTGCATATTCACTGAGCAGGTTCTTGCTATCCAAGCCGCTGCCCCGGCATCGGCTGCGAGCGCTGCTGGGTCGTGCTCAGCCGAGGGCCCCGTTTCTTCAGTTCTGGCTCCCAGCCTTTCACAGGGGGTTGTCCCCACTGGAAAGAGTTCAGCAGATCGCCACAGAAATGACTATAAAGGTTTGAAAATCTCCGCATAAGGATCTCCGAGCAGTCGGTGTTTCCCCGGGTGGTGTGAGCTCCCAGGTGGCCGCTCTGGTCTGAGGCAGTGGTCACTCAGAGAAGGAGAGGAGATCGGGTAGCCCTCGCTGGAGGCAGACACCCGAGCTCAGCGGGGCACCCTGCCAAAAGCACTTCGGGCTGATCGCTTTGCTTCCACCTCAGTGCAACTCCCAAAGCTGTTTTGAACAAGGAAAGGCAAGTCGTGCAAGCACAGAAGAAAGAAAACCAGCTGGACTAAAAGCCAGACCTTCTCAAGAGAGTCCATGACTGCTTTGAGCGAGCAGGACGACAGAGGTGTCTGAGACGTATTCCTGAACAAGGTGCCAGGCTTCCCTAGATCGCAATTTGAGAATAAACAAGCTCAAGGGAAGAAAAATACAGATATTTCTTTTTTCTCACTTTACAAGTCTTTATTCTGACTGTAGGGCTTTGATCATTCTACTAAAGAAGGCTGAGTTGCAGGAAGATTTTAGATCTCTAGCTTCAAATTCCTGAAAAGCATAGCGACAGATGCTCAGACTGAGTCGTATCCTTGGCATAGCAGCAATGGACAGTAAGAAGAGGTTGCAGCCTAATGTCCAGCTGAAAACAGGGAAAAACACACTGTACCAGTCCGAGAAAAATTAAATCATGAGGCCTGGGGGGTCTCAGGATTTGGGGAGGTAGAAGAGTAAACTGCGTAACAACGTCGCGGTCCTGCTGGGGACAGGCTGAAGGAACATAATTTAATATACAGAGGAGAAAGCGAGACCACAAATTAATCTTGTATTTGCTTGCAGGGAAGATTTCCAACACTGAAGCGCTGAATCCAGTTGTCAAGAGCAGATCAGGAACCAGTGGCAAAATCCTGAAACCAGACTCATGCAGTTTAAAACTAAAATACCACAGTCAGGGTTGGTGGTTTACCTGCTTCTTGAAGCATGCAGTAAGTTGGATTTCTTCCCAAATTGCATACATCCACAAATGGTCAATGCCTCGGAGGAGTTATGTCCTCTGTCCTGTGGGATGTGGCAGAGGGGAAGATGACATGGGCTCCTTCTGGAGAAGCCACGAGACAAATCTCTGATGTTTTTATACACAGACCAAGAAGTATCAATTTGACTTTCAGGAAAACGTTGTATCAAAACTAAAAAGCACATCAAAAATGATGCTAAACAGTGAAGAAACTGGGTTTGGTGGACACAGGCAAAGCTTCAGAAAACAGCATCAGTACTGGTGTGACTGGTGTTTCAGGAATATCTGAGATAAGAAGTTCTTCACGTGTTCCTTGGTAATGCCATGATGTTAAGACCAAGATTAGGACAGAAACTGCTGGAAGTGGCCAGCGTGTCCCACTGCACGTTTGTCTGACCATCACAACCTAGCACAGAGCGATGGGGACACCAGAAGCAGCCACAGCTGGCTGCAGGTTGGAGACTGGAGTCCTTTCTTATCTCTTATCACTATTGCTGAAGGAAAGGGATCCAGGTCTTGGCTGGCAGCTGCCTTCCCACAATGAAGTGTGACACTGAAGACCCAGCCCCCGACTGCTCTGACCAAGGGGAAGATGCTCCTTGGCTGGACAAGGACGTGGGTTGGCTTCAGGGAGCGGTGCTCAAAGCCACCCCTGTGCTCAAAGCCACCCCTGCCAGAGCAGGATCTGTCCCCTCCCAGCCTTTGGGAGCCCCCTCTGCGCACGGGTGGGATTCGGGGTGGTGGTGCCTGTGCTCAGTTTAGGAGGACGCTGGAGAAGGGAGATCGTGCATCTCTGCCCAGGTACCGCGGTGCTGCGCAGCGGAGTATGTAAATGTGACTGTCGTCGTAATTAGCCATTAAGCCCAACAACTAATGTTCCCACAAGCCTGTGAAAGGCTATTTCTAATGATATTGACATTATTCTATCCACATTTCAGTTTGCATGTTTTCTATTAAGATTATTTATACACCCCTTAAAGGAAGGCCTCGCGGCCTCTATTTGCCATTCCAAGACAGTTGCATTAACTTCATCTAATGGGACATTTCAGCTATTAAACATGGAACAATTCCAGTTTAAGTATACTTCAGAAAGTTAGACATTAATTACAACAACAAGCTTAAGAGAATTAAAGACAACTAATTAATGGGCTGCTTCATTGTTTGTCAGAAGTGATTTCTTTTGATAGGAAATGGAGCTTAAGACCAACTTTACAAATGTGAGGTAATCATGGATCTGAAAATATATCTCCTTCCAGAAAATGTGGCAATAATTTCTGCTGGGAATGAAAGCTAATCAGAAAGGCACCTCCAAGCCATGCTGAGCTCTGATCCCAATATCTAAGTTTAACTCTTATTTTACATTGAACTTTTCCACTTTAGAAAGCAGATTTTTCTTTTTATTTAACTTCACTATAACTACATTCGCAACATTCCTAACTCATAAGACAATTATTTTTTTTTCAATGAGATTTCTCTTCTTGGCTTTCATCTGTCACTTCCAACCTTTTCTCTTGGTTCCTGTTCTTGAGGGAGGCATCTTGTGTATCATTTCAGTCAGCCGTTTATGCCATTAGATAAGACTTCACAAAAGTGATGTTACATTTTTCATCCCAGACCCTTTGCTATTTTGAAATTCTGGGGTTTATTTTTGTTTTTGTTTTTGTTTTTAATTCTGGAATTTGGGCTTTTCCAATAGAAAATATGTTCATAAGAGAGGAAGAAAAAAAAAGGAAAGGCATAGAATTTTTTTTTTTTAATGCTGAGATGATCTGTGCAATGCTCTTACCTAGGCAGTTCTGGCCTCGAAGCAAGAAAGGAGGTCCAGGATTCAAGAAGAAAGACCAACAGTGAGCAGACTCTTCCCTTTTGATCCAGCAGAGGCTCTTTTTCCTGCCTTGCTGTAAATATCCCTTCCACCTCTCCATCACCCTCCAATTTATCAATATCCAGTCCCATATGACAGTGAGCATGATACATAGCCCGGTTCCAGAGTCCATATTTCAGAAAGCATCAAAGCTGAAGAATTCAGGAAAGATCTGCAAAAGTTATTTGAGGATCAGAAAATGTGCCTTTTAGCAAAAGACCAAAGTGTTACATTTGTGGTTTTCAGACAGAGGAGAGTCACTGGACTGCCGTTAAAATTTTCTCTCTGTCCATCCAAGTAAGACAGGCATAGTCAAGAAGCTTAGATCTGCTGTGGGAGTTTTTCCATCTTTTCAGGAAAAAAAAACCCACAGCGCTTTTCAAATCAAAAATGACTGACATGCTCTATGAAAATGTGAAACGAAGATATGATTGTAGTTCCTGGGGACTTACCAGCAATGGGATTTCTGACCAGAGCCAGACTTCTCATCGCATCCAGCAGGCAAAGACACCTACGAGCTAGAAGCTGCAGGTAGACACATCTGGGCTGGATACACAATGCGGCATCTAACAGGGCATTAACCACTGGGGTCCATCACTAGGAATAAGTTGAATTCCAGCACTTTTTCTATAAGGTTCACTCACACTCAGCCAGAGGCAATAGGCTCTTGTGCAGGAGGCACCAGGTGGGACTGTCTGGCCTGACCTGCATCTAGCCAGTCATGGGGATCTCACCTGCTTTCAAATCCAGGACCTTTCTATTGTCCCTCAGAATATGTGAGCGCGAGAGGAAAGTGTTGAGCAAATATTCAGGAACCTCCATGGTGACATTGACAGGATGGATTAACATGAGCTCTCTGCCACGTGGGCAAGAGTGTGTACTTCCATGGTATCCACATCCAAGGGAAATGAACAGGATCGGTACTGAACGGCACAATGGACATCCCTGCAAAGCACAGGGGACTCTTTGATCCAACTCCTCTCCCGGCACATCCAAGAGGGGCTGGCACTGAGGCTGGTGGCGGCTGCACAGGCGTGCTGTGGCTGATGGACGGCTGTGCATTACAGATCTGAGCAGCTCTGGAGCCCTGGGTTACACAGAGATTATTCTAATCCTTTCATTAGCTTAAATCCTGCTTTTCTCCAGCATAGTTGATACTGTTACAAGGAGAAAGGAGTCAGCGGAGCAGGAGCACACTCACCCTTTTCTGCCAAGGAGAAGAAGCTGGGAATAATCCCCTTTGTTGAACTCGGGTGAATGGTGCGTGATTGGCACCACTGGTCCCTCTGCTAATCACACCGGAGTGGATGGAGATGCTCCATGCACACGCAGTAGCTTGGGAAAGGAGAAGCAAAAGCCTCAGAAGACATTTCTTAATTAGGAAGATTTCATTTCTGCAGATTAACATATTTATTATAATCATTAATCATCCCTAATCATTAATCATCCCTTCCTGTGTCCTACCAGAGCACAGCTCAGCAGGATGCTGAGGATCAGGGTGCACCACCCTCCCTTGCCATGGTGGGATGGGAGCAGCCCGCCAAGGGGACGGTGTCTTCCAGGAGAGCCTCCCAGCAGAGAGCATCCTTCTGCTCCGGTGTCACTGGGAGTGTTCCCGTCGCCAGGAATGTTCCCGTCGAAGTGATACCTGTTGTCACCACTGCCAAAGGGGACTGCATCAGAGACTCCTACCCTCTCTGGACGGGGTGAATTGAGAAAGGGAGGTGTAATCACATCTCCTTTTGAGATGTTCTGGCCGTGAATCCCCCAGGGAGGTGCAGACCCATCTCTGGGATCAATGGCAGATCTGACTCTTGCATTCAGTTTCCAAGGGGCTCCAGGGATTCCCTTGCTGGACACAGGCAATTCCCCACTTGTCTCTCAGCCTCTCCAGAGTCCTCCAGGACATGCCCAGCTCCTGGCTGAGCCCAGAGACCCACCTCTCACTTACGGCACTGTGATCCAGCAGCCAGAGACAAGTCCATTGTCACAGCAGGAGACTTAAAAGCAGCAAAACCGGGGGATTTGGGTTGGTTGGTTGGTTGGTTGGTTGGTTGGTTGGTTTGCTTTGTTCTTCCAGCACTGAGTGACTCCTCTGGATTCAGGTCCCCTGCCAAGGTCCAAAGCCACAAACTCCTGTCCCACTCTATTGCCCTGTCGATAGGGTCATCCTGCTCTGCAGGGGTGGTGGATCTGAGCATACGTTGCACACTCAGCAAAACCAGACGTACCTGACACTGGTATCCCATTCAGTAGGGCATACGGGATGAGGATTGCTCCAGGCTTGATTTCTAGGTCATTTCCATCTCCTACAAGCACCACATCCCTACCCAACAGGGGAAGACAGGCTCACCAAGCATCTCCCTCAGCTGGGCTGCAGATGGTGCTGGAGACTCTGAACAGCCCAGACCTGCCTGAACCCTTCAGCTCGCCATAGGG
This sequence comes from Larus michahellis, assembly GCF_964199755.1. NCBI lineage: Eukaryota > Metazoa > Chordata > Aves > Charadriiformes > Laridae > Larus > Larus michahellis. The sequence continues at coordinate 1,669,596 of NC_133908.1, forward strand.
CCAGGAGGCTGCATTTGGCTGCTCTTAGGGCCTTTGTTCATAACTTAAATTGTATTTTAACTCAAATCCAAAATGCAAATGAAGTTAAAGGGACCACTTTGTACCACCGAGGTTTCTCCTTTACCAGATGGGGGGTACCTTCTCCTCTGCGGTGACCCTTCATCTGGGGCTCAGCGTGGGAGGAAGCCTGTCTGGTGCTGCCAGCTGTGCTGGGTGGAAGGGGCTGATGTGTGCTGGATGTGACAGCCTGCCTGCTGACCCTGGCCAGCCACGCTTGCCAGCACCGCATGGTGAAGCCTGTGCTCTCTACCCTCCATTCATGACTGTTTCTTTCATCTTTTCCCCTTGCTGGTGCTAAGCTGCAATCCCTCCAGGAGATTGTCTAAACTTTGAAGTCCATGGTGACCGTGAAGCGTTCAAATACAACCAACCTAATTATTGTCCTATTGTATTTTTCCTGCTAAACTGCATCTGCTCTGCTCCTGGAAGAGAAGCAGAAGGATGGCATTTGCTTTCCTCCCCGTAGCGCTGTGCACAGCCATCAGCATGAAAGGGAACCCGTTGATCTCTCACTTTCTGAGTCTGACCTACTTTCTGAGCCTGGGAAAGGGAGAGGAGCCGCTGTGGACTACAGCTCACAGCCTCCGAGGGCCACATGCTCCGTGGAGAAGGGAGCACCTGGGCACCTGGCGGAGGTTGTACCCCAATAGCAGCGATGGAGGCAGTTTTGGGGAGGACTGGGCAGAGCAGAGGGACCTGGAAGCAGCTGCCCTTCCTCCGAGCAGATGTTCACGGTTGTGTTGCCTTTGCCCCCAGAGCTATTGCCTGATATCAATCTGCATTACACAAGACTTCCATCTAATAAGTCGGCTAATTACATGATTGAATTGCTTCGTGTCTTTTAGAAATATTGCACTGTGACCCAGCTGGAGTTAGGAAAGTAGCCAAAGACCCTGAACACACCACGTAGGAAGGCAAATGCTTGTTGAAGGGCCAGGCTGGCTCCTGCCTCACTGCCTAGCGTTTGCTGTGGCGTTGGTCATGTCGGTGTGTTCAGCCGCCGCAGTGGATGTCCTTGCTCTGTGCTACAAAGACCGAAGAGGGGCCGCAGCTGAGGTGCTGGAATCAGCGTGGCATAATTTTGAAGCCTGAGCCAGTCCTTGCAGATGCATTTCCAATCCATCTCATTGCTGAGGGCCATCTGCGGCTTAGAAAGAAGCCCACTATTCTTCCTGAGTCCCAGGTGCCTCATGATTCATTTTTTTCCCAGAAATGTCATGTCCCCACTGCCAGTCACTCTGTCTTTGGCGAGAGAGACAGAGAGACGGCTATCTATGAGGAAAGAGCACCTTGTTCCCGTGGCTCAGATACAAGCCCTGGTTGTCCTTGGGCAGCCCGGCAGCAGAGATGTTCCTCCCACGGAGAAGAGGTGACCCAGTGGGCTGTGCCTGCAGCACCCAAAAGTGCTGGAGCAGCTCTGTTGTGGCGAGTTGGGGCTCCTGAAGCCTGGAAGAGAGGTGTCCCTTCAAAATTACAGCAAGCACTGACCAGAGCCAAGAGTTCCCCAAGGAACAGTGCAGTTCCTGGCGTTCATTAGCAGGAGGATGTATGGGCAGAGCTGCAGAAGCCAGGAGATTTATTTGGGGAATTCGTTTTCTATGTCTGACTTTTCTTAAAACTTTTCTCTAAAGATTTACTGGGGGTTACTGTGAGAGATACCAAGCTAGATGGACCTCTCGTGGCTATTTGCCTATTGAGCGCATGGAGTTGTGGAGTAAAATATTTGGGAACTTTTTAGGCACCCAGAGACAGACAACCCATTGGATGTTAACCTCATTTGCCCACTAAGTAGGGAAGAGAGGGCACCAGATCTGTGGAGGGAATCTCTTCCTGTCTCCACCATAACTCGTGTAATGATGATTTTGGGAGAGCAACTGTTCCGCAGAATCGAGTCCCAGCACAGAGCACGGGGCTGGCACGAGAACTGGCAGGACATAATCAAATTGTATTCGAGCAGATGCAGTAAGAGAGGAAGATAAATGGGTGGGAGTAGGGAGGGAAGCAGCAACAATGAATAGGGACTGTGAGGCCTGATAGATTAAACAAGATAAAAAGCGATGAATATGTACATTTCTAGTAAACAAGGATTAATGGGAAACAGCGGATGTTGCGAGGAGGGGTTTATTGGATCCAGAAGGAGGAGCAGAGGGTAACAGGACTAATGAGACACTATGAGGAAACAGAAACAGTGGCTGGTAAGCCTTACATGATCGCAGCAAAGAGGAAAAGCAAGGATCAGACTGGTGGGACCCCATTGCTCTGGTAAGTAAAGAGGACAGGAAGCCAACTGGACTATGGGGGACAACAAGAATGACCAAATGGACCTCCCCATGCTTTGATCTCACCCCTGCCTGGCACGGAGGCAGGCTGTGATGGAGACAGTCATTCCTGTAGGAGCTCTAGTTCCCCCATGCCAGCTCCCTGCATGAAGGGGACTTGTTGCTGCTGGTTATCATGGGAACAAAGACTTTCTTCTCCTCTCCTAGGAAGGATGGTACCTGCAGTCACCCTGAGGATGCAGCCTCCCACAAGCAGCACCAGCTGTTCATTTTTATTGCCAACAGAGAAGCAGAGCTTGAAGCCATCTCTCTTTTACTTTACAGCAGGACCTCTAAGGGTCTGTCATGAGAAGCTTGCAGCCTTGAGCCTACTGCACAGACACTTTGCCAAACACCTTTAGCCAGAGGTTTGGTCACTACCCGCCTTCTGTGGATATTGCAGAGACCCAGAGCAAGGAGGGCAGGTGAAGGAGGATCATTTGGCAGCCTGAGCTTGCGCAGCCTGGGGGCACTTGCAGGGAAGACGAGCTCTGGAGCATGGCAGGCCAAGGACAGGGGTGTGAATGCCTTACCTTGCTAAACTGTCCACCAGGTGCTGAGAGATGGGAGCTATTCATTAAACATAATTTCCCTTTTCCCATCAGGCTGAAAATTCTGCAGTGATAAAATTAATTAACAATCGCAATTAAACCAAAACCTTCCCTGTTTTGTCAGGATGAGTTATCAGGAGCTGGATTTTATAACACCTCCACCATCCAGGGGAGGGCAAGGGGCTGAAGTGTTCGCAAGTTTTGATCTCCTGAGCTCTAAATCACTTTGTTCTCCTTTGGGGAAAATGTATTAGGAGGTTTGGATCTACCTCTAGGAAGGCAGGGAGCCAAATCGCTTGAACATCCAGGGAGAGGTCCTGATGGCCAGGAGAGCTAGAAGATGGGCCCCAGCTCTGAGATTGCAGGGATCCTGGGTTCACGGCAGAAACCAGAGGATGACAAAGGTCCTGTGTGAAGACCTGGCCTTGTTTCTATAGCAGAAACTGTTTTCAGGATCCCTCCCAGCTTGCAAACAGGTGAAAACTGTCATCAGGCCGTGTGAGGTCATGGGTACATCCTGCACCTATGAGGCAATGTGTGGTGCTCCAGAGACCAGCCCCAGCCTGGGAAGATAATGGACCCAAGCTTTCAATGTGCTGGGCACCAAGGCGAGTGGCAGAGAAGGGATTCGTGTCCCAGTCCAGCATCATCTGAGCACGAGAGCCACAGGGGATGTTATTCCCCATCCTGACTGCCTCGCCAGAGATGGCGGCTCCTCTAAGACACTCTGGACAAAGCCGCAGTGCTTGGGCAGACAGAGGGTGAGTCTGTTCATGCCCCGTGGTGGTGCCAACAGCTTGTGGAAGTCCCTGGATAACAGTCAACTGGATGCTCTGTGGTGGTGCAACCATGCCCCTCTCTCCTGACCAAGAGCTGCTGCCCACAAACCTTGGGGAGAGCTTCAGCTCCTGATGTGCCCCTGAAGCATCTGGACGATCTGCATTGCCAGACACCCCCTGCAACCCGGACACCACTGCAGCCTGACCAGCACTGCTTTCTGTGGGATGGGTGGTGGGAGATTGCCCTTTGCCCAAAGCTGGGGTGAATAAGGAGAGCAGAGGGGTTTGGGGCTGAGCACCAGCAATGTTTCTGTGCTCTCAACAGGAAAACAACACGGACGGCTTGGTGCACTGCATCAGGACGCTGGGCAAGGACCACATAGGTGATTTCTGTTCTGGAGTTTCAGTTTCTCTCCCCTGACAATAAAAGGGGAGGCAGGGGAAGAAAGAAGTATTGACGCTGTGGATGCACAAATTTTCGGTGGTAGGAGTCCTAACTCCTACTTCTCAGAGCAATAATCCCATCTAGTATGTGCTCTTAATTATCTCAGTTATATTAAGTAAATTGAATTAAGAGCCATTGATACAGAGCCTGGTTATTCTGGGTCTTTGTGGACCCTTTAAGAGAGCAAAGCTTTCAAGCAGGACCTGACTATACCCAGGGATATGTATAAACCTTGCCAGTACAAGACAAAGAGAAAAGCCCCAGCGAAAGCCTGCTGCATGGAGCCGAGAGTGGATTTTGGCTCCGCATTAAGACATCAACACTTACGTGTCCCCGTGCAAGGCAGATGTCTATGTCTGAGGTTGTGCAGTCTCCGACCCTGGAGGTTTCAAGCTCAGATTGAATAAAAGCCCTGAGCAGCCTTGTCTGACCTCAAGCTGATCCTGCTCTGAGCAGGAGGTTGGTCTAGAGACCTCCCGAGGACCCCTCAACCTGAATTCTGCTGTGAGCCCATTAGTCATTAACAGGACCTTGGCTCCCTTGTCTCTTCCACGGCTGCTAACTGTTCATTCTGCAGAAATATTAAGTATCTGTTGGGTGACTCTTGTTTGCTAACAGCACATCTCTCCAGACTTTTTTTTTTTTCTTTTTTAAAGGGGTTTTGAATTCCGGGGGCTAGAGGAAGCACGGGGGCAGCAAACCCTGCAGCCGCAAGTAGCAACACCTTAATTACAGGCTCTCGCGACACCAAGGAAACATTTCAGAATGAATAAAATATTTGGGTCCCTTTACCAGAAGCACTTCAGGGTTTTTATATGCTTGGTTTTTAGATAAACGAAGCAGTATTTGCCATGAACAACAAATATACTGTCATTAAGGCAATAAAGAAAAGATTAGCACTTTGAGGGGAAATTTTCAATTTGCCTACAGGTGGCATTTAAAACCTCTTCATTGGGCCTTTCCCTTCCTCATTCTCTGGAACGGGCTGTGTGCCTACCCAGCTGAGATAATGAAGGGGCATCAGTGCAGGAATAATAAAATAAAGCAGAATTAATCACGTTCAATTCACCTTAATTTTACAGGAAATAAGCAAAAGGGCTGAGTTCCTACAGACACCGAGCCTGGCTTGGAGCCTGACGGTCTTTCCTATTGAAATGCCTGGGAAAGAGAGAAGTCCTTCTATTTAAAAACTTTGCATTTACTTGTGCTCCCCAGAGACGTGCCTGGCACACCGCGGCCGGGGGAGGAAACCGAATCTCATTGTCTAGTTCCAAGGGCTGTGTTTTTCAACAGACTGATCGGGGCTTAATAACGGGGAGTTAATAGAAATACCGAACGTTTGCCTCACGCAAAATAGGGATCAAACTGAGCCAGAATACTTGAGAAAGGAAAAATCTTCCAGCCAGCCTGTCTCCAGCAAGGGGCTGAGAGATTAATGCTGGCTTGACCCTGTGGGATTATCCCTGCTTGTGTATTTTTAATTTACTCACTGTTATGGATAGGTGCTTTGAACATCTAAATAAATAAGTGATTCAATTGCATAAATTCTCCGTCAGATTTAATTTTCACATATTAAAGAATTATCTTGTAATGCCATTTGTGCGCGTGTCTTATTAAATAGATCTGCAGAAGATTTTAATTCTTTTTTTTTTTTTTCTGGTTTTACATGTTAGTGACACAAAACGAGAAATCAAGCACTAATGAGAAGGAGAATCTTGTGGGAACCAAATCTCAAAAACAGGGTTCAGTGGGAATGCTTGGGACGAACCTTCGGCTGCGCTCCCCGCTCTGACAGAAACAGGTCTTAGTGCTCTCCCTCCCGGCCTCAGGAGCTCTCAGACCAGATGCCTGTGTCCTCCTTGCTTTTCTGCACCACCTAATGGTTCTTCACTGTCTCACAGATTAGGAGGGGAAAAAAAAAAAAAAAAAAAAAGCCTTCCCAATGCTGTCTGGCGGCATCAAAAGCAGAGAATTGCCTTAAATCTCCCTTGACTCCTGAGACAGAGCAGTGGTCTGTGTGTCTGATGGCTGCGGACAGCCCTATCTGACTTCCTACCCTTTAGTTCAGACAAATGTTTCCTTTCCCAGCTCTGCTGGAAAGGAAAAACATGTCTAATAAGACCATAAATACAATCATAACTACTTTTCGGACTGTGCATGAAATAATTAGGTATAGAAGAAATCTCCTTATGGATCATTAGGGAATGAAGCTGATCCACGTGAAAGAGATGCACAAAAGTGTCCAGGAAGATGTTTGGATTTTTAAGAACAATTGGCAAGTCTTTACCTTTGGAAAAAAATCGTGTTCCTGTGGGAATGAGAGCATGGAGAGAGCAAGCACACTGTGGGGACCCTCGGTCAAGACAACTGGTCTCCCCAGTTATCTTCTTTCCAAACAAGCCATATCTGAGGAGCAATGTGGTTTAACGCACCATGTCAGGCTGCGGCGATGCACAGATGGATGGACGCTCAAGAAGGGGAGGGGGATCTTATCAACGTTTATAAATACTTCCAGGGTGGGTGTCAGGAGGATGGGGCCAGGCTCTTCTCAGTGGTGCCGGGGGACAGGACAAGGGGTAACGGGCACAAACTTGACCATGGGAAGTTCCATCCCAACATGAGGAGGAACTTCTTTGCTGTGAGGGTGGCAGAGCCCTGGCACAGGCTGCCCAGAGAGGTGGGGGAGTCTCCGTCTCTGGAGACATTCCAACCCCGCCTGGACGCGTTCCTGTGCCACCTGCTGTGGGTGACCCTGCTCTGGCCGGGGGTTGGACTGGGTGATCTCCAGAGGGCCCTTCCAACCATTCTGTGATTCTGTGATCTGGACCAGGGACGTGCTTCACGTCACAAGGGACATGCAGGGTGTCCCTTGGCACCAAGTCCTGGGACAGCAGCAGAGCCTTGTTTTGCTTCTGACGTGTCTAATGATGCCAGAGAGAAAGGAAGCAGAGATGGTCCAAGCAGGGCATTTGTGTGGGGGTGGCAGCAGGAGGGCCTGAGCAGAGGCTGGCCAGGAGACCCCAGACAGGACAGGACCCATGGTGGGTCCAGAGAGCAGAGGGCTCTGGAGCACCTGTATCTCCTCGGAGGGTGGTGGTGGCCAGGTGGTCCCTGTGACAGTCTTCCAACACCGTGCTGTGCTGCAAGGGGTTCAACAATGCAGGGGATGAGCGTGGTATACCCATCCCAGAGTCCCACAGCACCTCCCATGGTAGAGTGCGATGTATTTGAATCACAGATTATGTCATGCTGAGATATTTATATTTATTTTATTTACTGTTTTTGTTTTACATGCCTGGAGTTGCTTGTCTCCACCAGCAGGGAAAGGGGACATTGCCTCTTCTTCCTTTCCCTGAAAACAAACATTGAACTCACGCTTACACCACTAACCACCCAGTCTTAAGCAACTCCCCGTCCCCTGGGAGGCATGTGAGATCATGGCAAACACCAACTGCTCTGCATGTAGCCCTGTTTTAAATTAATCCACCGAGCAACAAGCAAGAGAGTGTAGCACTAATTCTATGGCTTGGAGAGACTGTTTGGATCACCTACCCTCCTCTCTGAGAAAAAGCAACTGTCCCCGGGTGAAATAATAGGAAACAGTAGGATGAAGTCCTTTTCAATCCTACCTTGGTGGTCTACCACTGAGCTGTACGGGGTCTGCAGGGTGTACAGGCGCGTCATCTGCATGGCCTGCCCGACCCAGGTGTGCTGCTGAGACGCTCAGCATCAAGCCCAGACAAAGCCTCTCTGCCACTGGGACCAGGGCAGCGTGTCACCAAAGCATGCCCAGAGTCCTCCTGTGCCTGTGCCAGCTCCAGGCAGGACCTCGCGAGCTCTGCCAGTGCCTTGCTGTGATGGGAATGGGAGGAGGAGGAGGAGGATACGTGCAAGGATTTGTCTTTGACACAGAGAAATCATTTGGGTTTTGCTAATTGGATAACAAGGCAATTACAGCCTTGGATGTGTAATTCACTGGCTTGGAGTGTGCTTAGACCATATGATGCGGTTGTCTCAGTGTTGGTGGCGAGGTTTTGGTGCACACGCTGCGAGGATCTGTTCAGACATGAGACGTTTTTCTCAGGCATGGGTAGAGACTCACGGCTCTGACCATCCCGGGCATGACCCAAGGCTTGGTGAGCCCTGATTCAGCCCCGTTGCCTGCAGCTTGCACTGCCCCGGCTGCGGGGCTGCCCAGGCGTTGCACGCTCCTGCGAGCACCGGGAGGCTCTCGAGGTGTTCACCCCACCTCAGACATCGGCGCTACCCGTGACCTGCCGCACCATGGATGGAGCTTGCTTCACTCCACGCCCATGCCTGGGGGCACCCACTGCCCTCCTTTCCCCCGGACAAGCGAGAAAGGACCTTCTCTTTCTTGGCTCCTCCATCATTCTGAAAGACCACACTCCCCTTTTCCACAGCAAAGCATCCCACGCTTCGTTTTCATTCACTGCCCTCCAACTGAACACCTTGCCAACATGCCGATTTGATTGCTTTTCTCCCTTTTGCCAGCAGCCAAATGTCTTTCAGACCCGTTTTTCTGCCCCATCCTGCAGTTCTCACCCGAGGTGTAGCAGAACACCAGGCAGCAATCTGCACTGTGCTCAGCGAGAGCTGTGACTCCGTGAGGTTTCAGAAGCCTTCCCACATCTCCTTGTTATTCCATTTTTTACTCCATGATTAAGACACCCCCTTCCTCTGCACTAGCATCATCTCCATACTTAGCCCATGGAACTGCCTGCTGAGACCCCCGCGTGATGCGCTTCAACGTGTCCACGCACTGGTTGTAAAGAGCCTTCCTGCGGTTGCGGTTTGGTCCTGGACTGCAAGGGCAGCCTCCATCGGTGTGCACATGATGCTTCAGCCTTTGCTTCAATTCTGGAAAGGGATTTGGGTAAAGTTTTGTAGCTGTCTCTGAAACTTCAGCCCAGCGCTTGAGCTCTTTCCTTCGGGTATATGGGATCAGGACTGGTAACTCCTCTTCTGGGATCTTCTCTGCAGATCACCCTTTTCAGTCCTTTGGGTTTCCCAGCAGGGTCCTTAGGTCACTTGTGAATATCTAAGTAGAGCAAGAATTTGTGCCTTTAGCAACATGATTAGTCGGCCTTGCGCCCAGGGAGACCTCTAGGCATGCATTAAATCTTTACTCTCTTTGCTTTTTATTGAAGATATTTTAAAAGACTCTGAGTTTCAGAGTTAGTTATGATGTCTTAAAGAATTTTCTCTGGCCATATTCAGAAATCTTTTGTGTGCCTCAAACTTTGTGGTTTTGGTTTTTTTTTTAATTTTGTTTTGCGCTGGCACCAGGAATACTGTCACTGCTACGCGGATATGTCATGAAACTACATAATATATACTTTTTATGTCCCTGTTGTAAAATGACTTTGTGTTGCGTTTGCATTTCGAGTTTGCTGGTGGAACAATAATACTCCATTTGTGCCAGAATTAGGGTCCTTGTACTATGATAAAATTTTATGCTTAATAGGAATGATTTTGTTTGTTACGTGGGCACTGCAAGATTTATGACGCCCCTAACCATTCGCTTTGTTGCTTTTAAGTGGCCAGGTGTTTTGGATGCTGTGATAAGTACATTGTTGTCAGTCAGCCACCGTAATTGGCTTTTGAAACAAAGACTTCTTGCTTTTGGAATATTTACAAGCAAGTTGTGACATTTTCGACAGATCAGGCAAAGCTGCTGACTCGAAAAAGCTTATTTTTGTGACTATCAGCAACATGACCTCCCTGGTTTGAAAAGAAAAAGAAGTGATTGTTCTGCTTAGAGCTGACAACGAGGTTTCACATTCTTTCTCCTATTCACAGCATATTTCTAATACAACTTGGTAACAGAAACTGCACTTAAAGGGATATATTTCAGCACTGCGCATGCATTCGAACTCAGGTCAGGAAAAGTTTTGGCTTAGGAAATGTATTATTATGATTAGCTGCTGAATGCAGAAATACAGTAGCCCAGGCAGCATCAAAATTCCCACTTCTCCTCGTCACCAAAGGATATGGAGAAGGCTTATATGTCTGATCCGCTGCCACATTTGCAAATGGCATACCCCTTGTCGGAGCACGCATCGTTGCTGGCTGCAAATAATTGGTCTTACTGCATTCAATACTAAAAAAGTTGTACTTCTGCTCACCTTGCTGACAGCGATTCCAGAGCCTGCAATTGGAGATAACCTAATTAAATGATTGTGAGTCTTTTTTGCCGTGGTCATGTCTAGAGCATCTTTGTGAGCTGCCACATGACACCACAATTTCTGGACATGAAACCTTTGATATTTTTTCTTTCTCTTGCTGAGAGGCTGCTCTGCATCGCTATCAAAGCTGTGACGGGCACTACAAAAATGGTGGCGTATTCACATCTAAGCTTTACACCTCCAGCTCTCCAGGAGTCTAAAAATCAGTACTAAAGTTCAGCACAGCTGAAAAACTAACTTGAATTTAGGTTCCAAGATGGAAATGACCTGATGTTGGCAAACTGATATTCTAGGAGGTAACCATAGAAACGTTCCCAGCGGCGTGTGTGGAAGATTAAAAGTTGCAAGAAGGCAGAAACATGCTCTGGATTAGTTTTCATTCGTGCAAGGGCATCACCCTGGCAAGGGATTATTAATTACATGTTCTAATTCCGCGCTTCTCAGGAGCTGCCTCCATGCAACTGCAGGTGCTTCCTCGACAGATGGAGAGCCCCTCTTCCCCGAAGGAGAAGCCGATGGTGCGCGTGGGCGCATGCACATTTTGCAGCTCTTGCCGTTGCGTCTTTAGGAGTGCACACAGGCATTGTAGTGCCCTGTGCCGGCAGCTCCACCCTGGCACAGCGCGGTTGAGCTCGCACGGGCAGCCACTGAAAGTCAAGGTTGATGTTGGGGAAGGGGCTTCTGCTTTCAAATCCGGGAAGCGCCAAACTTTGGGAGAAGGATGGCTGTCAGAAATTTAAAGTTATTAGCAAGAGGATGAGAGACTCAATGGAGGAAGGAGAGCTGAGATGTTATCACAAGTTGGGTTTAGTCCACCAAAGGGCTCGACGGGCCTGCCCAACCCCATAGGACTCTGTAGACCATCTGTTGCAGAAATATGGACATGCTAAAGGCTTGGACGTGGGTCTTTCACCGTCCCTGATGAGCTCAGGTGCCAGTGAAATGCAGAAACTACCAGAGCAAAACATGACTCAACGGAAGGACCAAGCTGTTCTGGACACAGTCCTGATGTGAAGACAAGTGGCTGCCATCACCCTACATCCCCACCAGCACCCACAGCCCTCCTCCAGGCCTGGCAAAAAACTCACAGTCCCAAAATAGTAGGCTTGAATAATTCATTACGTATTGCATCTTTTTGCTTTTAGGATCCTCAGACCCCCTGTTTTCCCACAAAATCCATGCCACTTGTATAAGATGCAAAAACACCTGAGGACAGTATTATTTTTTGTCCACTCTGCACAGGTGCAAGAAAAGGTACAAGATTTGGGGCACCCATGGGCCATCACCACGAGACCTACTTACAAGTCTCTCTATTGAGCAACCTCCATGTGCATGCAAAACCTGAATTAAAGCCATCAAAATCGATTTACTTTAGGAGTGTAGCCCTGTACTCACCTCACTTGTTTTGATAATAACTAATGAATCATTAGGTGTGAATCGGAAGAGCAATCATGGTTTAATTTGTTTCACAATACTCCTGTAAGATTCCATGTATAGTTTAATTATATTGAAAACCACAAATCATTCACGCAAACTTTCTATTAACTGTTGCTACTTTAATAAGAAAACAAAGAAAGAAAAGAAGGAAAAAAAAAACACCCTGCACTCAAAAGAACCCCCCAGTCATTAAAATTAGCTTCTGGCTCAGTTTTCAAAATGCTTATACTTGACTAGAAATTGATCCATGTTTTCACCAGTGCCAGGGAAATTGTGACTTGTCCATGGGGACTGCACATGGAGCAGATGGCTCCCCTCTGGAGCAGCAAGTGGAGCAGAAAATCTCTACACCTCATCCTCCATACCTACCGCTGGACCCACAGAGTAAGCAGTGTGCCATCTTTTTGGGATCTGGACCAGGGAACCAGATCTACGCAAGGACACAGTCATTATACTCCATGACTTGGCCATGCCCATGCCACCAACACACATGGGCAAGGTCCCTGGTCAGAAGTGACACCCCCGGATATGTCCTAGGCATGTCGTAGTGCCCTGAATCCTCGGGATTCTGGGAAGCGCTCAGAGCTTACACCATCAGATGGGTGGGAAGATGAGGAAAGCAGATGGCAATGTGCGACACAACTCTGTTCCTTCATTGCCCATGGAAAATCCCGTTCATCTGAGAGCTGTTTCTTCCCAAAGGCTGTTGATGCTGGCGTATGCCACCCTTGGGCTAAAGCACTAAGTGTCTTTGCACCAGGACTGAACATGAAGACAACATTCACAGGCTCCAGTGGCTAACCCTGGGTCTTACTGTGGTTTAAGCTCCTCTGAGCAGAGGTAGCAGAGCCCAGAGCTCTGCAGTGCACTGAGGAGACACCTAGCATCCTTACCAGACCTTAGTTCTCACTTACGGAGCAATTAATGTGCCATACGCGGCAAACTCAAAGACAAGGTTTTGACGCACTTGCAGCTGTGCTTCTCTGAGACCGTACGGGCGCAAAGCCCAGGCAGAAGAGCACAGGACATGGTGCTCAGGAAGTGCACTGCACAGAGATCTTGATACAGAAGTTTTCCAGAAGAAAGGATGGGGGTCCAAGGCTTGAACATTGTTCCTTATGGAACTTTACTCTGTGGGAAGATCTTCCACCCTACATTACATCTTCAATAAAAAAATACTCTGTGTACGCCCAGAGACCACCAAACTTCTCAAAAAAAACCCTCTACAAACAATAGAAAGGAATAAGGCTTTCATGGCAAGATCCTGTCCCCAGGGGTATTTTTGTGCATTTACTTGTTTTTAATTCTACTTTTAATTTAATTCTTGCTTTTAATTCAAACCACCTACTTCTTGTATGCACCCTGTTGGACATCTGTGAGGAGAACCAATGGGTGAGGACCCCCGTTGGGTAATCACGCATGACCACACTCACTGAAGTCGGCCCGGCTCATTGCTGCAGGCTACAAACCTGACTGTCACCAGGAAAAAAAATTATCAGAGAAAAAAAATCTCATACTTCTAAAACAACGATAATATCTTGCTAATGGCACAACACGCAGCAAGGCGTGGATGATCCACATCTCAGTTATTTGTCTTCTCCTTGTGTCGAAGACTGAAAGAAATACCCGGTGGAATGAAAAACCAGAGGAACCGACACTTCTCCCTTTGCAACATATGTTACTGATAATAATTTTTTGCTGATGATCTGTTTGTGGGGTTCATGCTCCCTCCCTTTCTTTGTAGTATCTGGACAGCTTCTATATAAAATTAATAACAAGAATTAAATCCCTGGTGAGCTTCAGGCAATATCTGATCCTTCTCCCTGCCAAGGACAAAGCTCTACTTCATGTGGGTTTAATAAGGCTCTGCTAACCAGAGTAGTGCAGAAGAGAGGAATTGTTTTTTAGCACGAAGATTTTTAAAGATTTTGAAATATAGTCCCAACAGGAATGAGAAACCAAACATTTATACATTCTTCATGGATAATTCTTGAGGGAAAAATTACAAGCAGCCAATGAAAGCATTTAATTTTGGCACAATGTAGTGTGATTTTGATTCTCAAATTGTATAATCAATTTCAATATTTTATATTATAAACCATGTTACATTCCCTGCAGTCTAGAAGACAACAGTTTAAAAATGAAAAGTGAAAACTTTCCATTGCAATATCCTGCAGGAATCAAAACCAATACTACCCTGAAGGACTGGAGGCCTGTGAGAGCAGGAGGCAGAGGGATATCTTGGAGGCTTTCGCAGCGAGTGCCTCCTGCAGAGCAGGATGTGTGTGTGGACGTGGGCAGGAGAGGGTGAATGGCACGGTGGAAGGAGCCCTGGCCAACTGAAATGTGTTGGGTTTTATGTAGCAATGGAAGACCCCTCCAAAAAGTAGGTGGTGGCACACGGCAGAGGGACTGGGCAGCTCTTTGGCCATGCTCATGGCCAAGGCACCCAAGTCGTCTCCTCTATGTCAGATCTCAGCTCACTTATGCCACTGCGTCATGCTATGGAGACTTGATACAAAAGTCAACATAAAACGTGTCAACCCAAAGGTTCATCTACCCGTTACCTGTCTCTGGATGTGTCCAGTAAAAAACACTTGAGAACAGAGTGTAACAAAGGAAAAGACAGGTTTATTGCTTTACCTGGTGTATGTCCCAGCGACTACAGCTTAGGACTCACCTGCCTGAGGGCTTTTGGTGCATCTTTGTGCTTAATAACTCTTCTTAGACTTCCTCCATGAAGTTCTTTAACCACAGATTGAATTCACTGATGCTTTCAGACACCAACTACATCGTGGCTGAGAGCTGTGCAATTTAGTCATATTGTGCACGAAAAAAAAAACAAAAACGAAAAATACATTTAGTCTGTTTTATATCTGCTCTCACACAGTCCTGTTTACTAGCTGCCCATTTTCAGATTGTAAGTGATAGTGGATAATCATTGTGATTCCTATTCCCATGCCATTCTTGCATTTATATACCCTTAATAGAGGCTCACTTATCTGTTCCAGGCTGAATGGGTACAGTCGATTTTTTACTAACGTGGAGGCCATTCCAGGTCTCGGTCACTCTTGTTGCCTTTCTCTGGATCTTTTCCAATCTGTTCCTGCCTTTCTGGGGCGCGGATCAGAGCTGCACACGTACTCGAGGGGCAGGCACAAGCTGCACAAGCACGTCTTGTGTCCTCTTCATCTTAACACCACCCGAAGTCTCGGAGACATCAATGAACCCTGAGCGAGCGTTTGCAGAGGACTCCCCGGAGTCACTCCGAGATCTCTTTCCTGAGCGGTAATAGCTAGCTCGGAGTACACCTTTGTAAATGATTGTGCCTCGCTTTGCAGTTATTGACATTGCATTTCACCTGCCATTTTTTGACTTAGTCACTGAGGATCATGAGATCCTTCAGCAACTCTTTGCAATCAGCTGTCATTTCTGCCGAGGTGGAAATGTCAGAGGCTGGCAAACATAGAAACATCCCTTTTTGCTGAGCAGATTAGATTACACCTTACAACCGAACTGTGATGAGGTTGGAAGAGATTACTCATCCTAGGTAAAATAAGCTCATACCAGAAAATGAAAAGTTCTAGAGAACAAATTTCCTAATTAACTTCAAGACTCTAAGCACTAAATCCGGTATATTTATTAATCCTATGATTCAGAAATGCATTTTTTTTATATGTGGGTCATCTGTCTTGTTCTTTAATTCCTGTGTGTCATTCTGTTGTCCATCTTCAAGAATAGTTAGCTGAAAAATACTAGATCTATAAAATAAAACTATGTGTGACACCTACTACATTGAGAGAAACTGCTGGATTTTACTGTTTTCTCTAAATTTTTGTGACACTGGAGAATGAAATGAGCTTCCTAGCACAAGGAGGGTAAGAACACTGAGCATACTTAAACATGCTGTATAATAACCTGGAATATTAAAAGTAATTGCTTAGTTGAAATGAATAGGGTGAATACAGCCATAGAACCTCTGAAATGGAGAAAATATAAAAGGGCTCCGATAAGAAGAGGATCAAAGAAAGTTGTTATGTGCTGATGCCATCTCCTAGGTGTTGGGGGAAGGGTGTTATGGAAACAGAGCAGAGAAATCTGTGAGACCAGGAGGAATGAAGGAACCCCCCTCCAGCAGATACGGGACCATGGTGTGGGGAAACTGAGCGCACATAGACACCTTAGATTTAGTAGAGTCTCTGTCATCAGCTTCTTCCCTACTTGAATGTAATCAGTGAAGGGGAGTGAAAACACTCCCTATTCACTATTTGTGTCTTATTTTATATTTTTTACTACAGAAAACTGAAAGGCTCCATGCACACTCCAGATATATCATTCTATATATCCGTATAATTCTAACTTACTCTATCAAAGTGTGCTTACGCACCTGTGTGATACTTCCTGAATTAGTATACATATCCATTGTTCATGAGTTAGCAAATGTACCTGAACCGAAAAATGCTTTTGAGGGAAAGGTGGAACTGGAAGGCCCTAATGTTAAATTTATTGAGCTAAAGGTCCCAATAGAAAGACTTTTGCTTTTTCTATCCTATCCTATCCTATCCTATCCTATTCTACTTTATTCTAGGCTGTAAGCTATGTAAACTAGCTCATCTACTTTTTTAAGACTTTAGCTGCCCCATCTGCCTGGGGATTGCACGTAAGCAATCTCAGAGCACTCAACCTCTTTCCCACTTCCACAAAGGACTCAGGCACCAGCCCCTTTCTCAGTTGCCTTTTAAAGGGCTCATCAGTCTCCCTTCTATGCTCCGCTGTTGATGTGATTTCATTAATGAGAAATGAACCAAAACTTCAGAGCTCTCACTCATATGACCCCTGTGACCAAGATTTGGGGTCCATACAAGATGGCCCTCGAGATCCTAGGAGGGATGTTTCTTTTTTCTCAAGAACAAAAATATGATTCCACCACAAGTAGCTGACAGACTAGTTTTCAGCAGCAGTATTTCAGCGTTGTGATTTTCTCAGCAATATTGAAGAAATTTGTAGATTACTGAATGAATCACATGGGCGAGCTCAAATGTTTGTTGCATCGTGTCATCTTGAGTATTCCCAGAGCTTCTCTGGGGAGCAGGGGGCAATGGGCCTCATCTATCAGTAGCTTTTGCAAAGCTGTATTCTGTGAGCACATGTGCTCTGGAGGGTTCTTGTCTCTTGTCATTCCAGCTGTCACCTACCCAGCTATGCTCTCTCATCCACCTGTGAGACTGTACTTCAAAATAAAATATATTCGCTATTTAATATGCTTGCTTACTCCATCCCGTAGTCACTAAATACCCTGCAGATGTTTGATGGTAAGAAATGTGCAGGCAAGAAAACTGTAAAGAATCTTAATGCCTAATTTTCTGGTTGAAATGTTAATTTGTTTGAACTTTTATCTCTCATTTCATATTTCTGTGCTGCACTCTTGAAAGAGCATTATTTTCATCTTTGAACTGTCAGACTACCTGTCCTCTTTGTGCGCAGTGGACTTCAGGTCACATTTTGCTTGTAGAGACGTGATCTTTGGTTTGAGAGGTTTATTTTGATATCCTGAAACAGTGCACTCCTGTGGTCTCCCACGTAACATTATCACATAATTTAGTCCACTTTCTGGGCACTCTCTCTATATTACCTGGGTGGGAAGAGCAAGGTTAAATCACCCTTATTGAAGAAGCCTGAAAAGCTTCCAGATTTCAACATTATGCTCCTGCCCAAACTACACATGATGGTGAAAATCAGCTTCAACTTTCAGTCTTGAAAGTATTCCTTTTGCTCTCGTGAAAGCATATGTTCAGAGTCACTGTTGCAGGAGCCAGAGGCTGACCTGGACTTTACAGCAGCACGACATTACACGTGACGTGCACATTACAAAAGAGCAAAAGTGGATGCCAGATACTGGTCCTCCAGTTCGGCAGTGAGAGGGCTGATGTGTGATTACTCCTCTGTCAGCCCCATGGTATTAGGGTGGAGGGGTGGAGGGTTTTGGGGGTTTAGGAGTTTCTTTTGTCAGCACACTTTTTTTTTTTTCCTCCTCTCTACATACCAATCCTGACAATCAGGGGTGCTGCCTTCAGCCTCCGGATGTTGTTGCTCTGGGGGGAAGCTTTGAGAATAGTTTTCCTCCCTGTTTCATCAATGTCTGTGATTGCATTCAAAACAGTTTATTCAACTAATTTTTGTGCTGTTCCTGGGTGGTTTCCTTATCCAGTTGGAAGCTAGGAAAGAATTTTTGCCTCTTTGGCAGGTGAGAGCTGGCAGCATGTCCCCAGATGCCACATGCCCGGGAGGCTGCGGGTTTTGGCTGCCCTGCCAGGTGGCAAACACAGATCAGCACACATCATCTGGGTGGTGGGAACTGCCCAGAACCCATCTGTGGTAAAGCCCAACTGAGAGCCGTGGACACAAGTACAATGCTTCTGGGTGACCTTTAACAGTAAAAAGTAATTTGCACATAGAATTATCTTTATTTTATGGAGAGCAGAGCTGGGCTCGGTAGTTTCAGGCCAAGTGTTTGGACCAGAATAACACAATAGACAGTGCGGAAAGGCCACAAGCCCCACAGCTCTCTGTGTGCCAGCTCAAGTCAGCCACAGGGATGTGAGATAACCCAGGGAGAACAAGTGAATGCACAAAAAAAAGCACCAGAAACACCCAAGCCTGCAAAATTCAAGTGCACCATGGTTCTCTGCACCCTGTTGAAGAAAATATAGTCCTCCCTCCTAGACTGTAGTGTTGTGGCTGGGATCTTGTCACAAGAGTAGCAGTAGGTCAACACCCAACTGGTGTAGACTGTAGGGCAAAGCTCTGCCCAGCGAGAGGGAAGATTTTGGGGATTTTCAACTCCAACATCGCAGTCCCTCAATACCTGCCTGGCCAGAGCAGGGTGAATCAAAAACTGTTGATGGATTCAACAGAGGGATTAGCCAGTCTCCAAAGGAGAGCTGGAGACAACCTCTAGTTCAGGAAGACCTTAAACCCCAGAGAAGTGGAAGCTGGGAGGGATGGGGGAAGCACGCTATTTGCAAAAGGGGGTTCTCAGCAGAGCAGTGCCTTGGGGCGACAACCACGGGGGTGTCACCATGGGGTGACGCAATGATCACAGCAGACCAAGGGAAGGTGGTAAGAGCAGTGGCTGGAGGCAGCAAGCTGGGCAGCAGACCCATAGCCAAGGTGAGCTAGGCCACAGTGGACGGCACACCCCAGTCCCGTCCCTTTGCACTGTCCTGTGGATGGTCCATGGGAAGAAATTCAATGCACTCCTGAGCTATGCTGAAGGAACCTGCCGCAACTCGGCTTATTGTTACTCTGTGGGCTTTCCATGCCAGGTGAAATCCCATGGTGGCTGATGAGCCTCCTGTTAGCCAGACTTACTGTGAGGCCATGGAGCCTGCTTTGAGGTTGTTGCTCCAGGCCTAATTTATGCAGGCACAGAGGTCTTTCTAGCAATTTCCTATGGGTTTTGCCTATATCCTTTTTGTGACAATCCTGCCACAGAAAACAGGACTACATCAACTGGGGATGTGGCAGGCTTTAAACACACAAACATACATTTTTATGTCTCTGCAAATAGCCTACTCATTTCAGACATATAAGCACAGAGTCAACAAAGATGTTCCTGGGTTGGACCTTCTGGCCTCCACAGGTGCAGCCCCATGATGGTCATAAAGGTCCACCCTACCTCAGACCTCTGTATGGTGATGGAAAAAAGAGATGCAGTGAACTGCCATGGGAAAAAGACTGAGCTTTGAAAATTTTTCTGCTCTCCCAGGCTCTGTAGGACACTTGAAATCCCTGGAAGAAGGTCCTGTTGAGAAGGGAGACCTGACCTTGTGATGCACGTGTGCAGGCAGGCCGGCCCTCATGCCTCCAGTTTGCCCGCAGCTATGTTCAGGCGCAGGTTAGAAGGCATCTGCCAAAAAAAAAAGAGCAACTCTGAGATCTTTTGCCCATCGTTCCTCGGTTACTCCAAGTTCAGCTTAATGCTTGTGGAGGGGAAGCACCAGACTGAGAAAAGCCTGCAGTTAATTAACTGCTGTGCAGGAGTGATTGGCAGCTTGGCCACTCAGCTCCTCAACTGTTTGCAGGGGCTTGGGTTGAATGCAAAAAAACTTAACATGTCTTTCCTGATTACCCTTTGGTAAGGACCAGTTACAAAGGGGAGCTGGAGGTTGGGTTTCACCCTGCTGCGAAACCAGGGGACCTCGTGCCTCCACCCTCTCCCCATCAACCCCTAGTGCCTTGTGTCCTCAGGTGAGAAGTGCCTCCTCTGCTTCTCTCACCTTAGGAGCACCCTTGGCTCCAGCCTGGATAAAGCCTGGTGCCCTTAGAAGCAGTTATTCTTCATCACCAAATCTTTTTTGTGGGCCACATAGTGACTTTCATTGGGCCCTGAATCCTGCAGCTGTGAGTTTAATTCACCAGCCCCTCGTTGGTACATCCTCACCACCAGCCACTGCTCAGCCTCGAAACTACAGGTCTGACCATGAACTTACTCCATCTTCAATATGGCCAGATCCCACTGACTTCAGCAGTTGAGTCCTGCTTCATTTCCAATTAATTGGAGCTCCAATTAATTCTGAGCTCAGAATCAAACTTTGGTGCTTTTTCCATTCAAGTCCACGTCATGGCAGATTTCCTTTAGGACAGCAAAATAACTCACTTCCCTGACTTTTGGAATAGAAGTTTTGGGTCATTACTATTTTTTTTTTTTTGGTCCACTGGGAGTACACAGCACAGAATCTGAAGTCCAGAGTTTCATAACAAACATGCAAGGAAATGTGTAATTATTGTCTAGAGAATTGCATGATTATGTTACAAAATGGAGATCTCCTTGTCATTAGCAAATCTCTCCATAGGCACTTTTTTACTGGGAAGCTTTGAAACTATTAGCATAATAAGCTGTTCCTCAAATCCTGATTGCTAATTAAAGCCATATATTATTGTCAGCTCCCCCATTGGTATGTGAGCTCGGTTTTACCTCATTATAGTATAATAAATGCTTCTTTTTTCCTAGTCTTTTCTTTCTGTTTCCTTTTTTTTCCTTCTTCTTTTCTTGCAAAAACAAACTTGCAGAAAACTTGCCACTACATAAAATTGGACTGTTTCTTTCCCTCTCTTCTGGAGAGAAACTATACAGTCTATTCAGCATATTTCCACAAATAAAGGAAGCCCAATAGCTGTATTGACTGCTTCCAAAGATATCACACAGCTTTGGAGCTAATTAAAAGTCAGTCTCTGTGCAATTGCCGTGGAATAGGCTAAGCACAACCGAAGTGAACAGCAAAACACTCAAAGATTTTCCTTTGAAACTCAACCCCAGAGCTACTCTGTGCAAATACTAAATGAGGAAGTTAGTTCAAAAAAAAGGCAAGAAAATGATGGTTGTTATCCTCAGCACAGAGGCTATTTAAATAACTTGGGAGTCCCAGAAGGGTTACATGACCCAAAATTACAGAGACAAAAGAAGATGTAAGATGTTAGACTACTACACAACTGGGACAGGCTGAGCGAGCGGAGCTGAGCAGCATCTCCCTGCAGTGACGCTGCAGCCCATTAAACATCACTGGAAGCAATCGCGAGATACCAGAGGAGTGAGAAAAGACAACAAGAAGCCATGAAGTGAAGCAGAGCATAATAAATACATAGTGGAAAGGCTGGAAATATTCTCCATCCCCTAAAGCTCTGTGCCCGGCCCATGGATGTATGCCGCTCCCCTGATGGCTACAGGTCGTCTTTAAACAACAGCCTTGAGCTTCCCAGAGAGGGAATCACGCCTTTGTGGGTAAACACGTTATGTTGGGAATACAACTTCAACATAAAGGTAAATCATTGCAAAGGAGTCTGAGCCCCCTGTGAGACGGGTGAGCTACAGAAGGGTAATAACAATGCCAAAGAGTAGAGAATTGGCTCCTCTGCTCCTGACAGCAATGCACCGCTCCTGTATTGGATGCTCACTTCTGTCGTGGCACTCTCCTACGTCTCACCACGGTGAGTGTGAGGAGTACTGGCACTATTAATTTATTCCCAGTCCTCATTCCTGACAAGCCCTGTCCTCTTTGTTGGAGACCCATGGCTCAGAGATCATTGCAGCTTGTGACGTGGGAGTATTTTCTGACAAAGAGTGAGAAATCCATAAGGACACCCCTGATTTTTATTTGCAGGAGTTCTTTTGGTGGTGGCTTTAGCTGGGGAGAGGTGAAGCTGGGAATCACCTTTAAGGTCATACAGGAAGAAGAAAGCTCTTCTCTTGTGCTATGCCTGTCATCATTAGACCCCAAACACAAGCAGATGGAAAACTGTGCCATTTGCAGAAAATTACACAATTTAACTCCAGAACAACCCCACGCTCATTGGATTTTGTACTCTCAGGCATGCAGATTTTTGTGTTTGAATGCAGATATTTTGTGTTCCTGCGTTACTCTATTAAATAACTTTGTCTGGAGGAGCAAAATGAAAATCCTGTTAAGATCCTTTCTCAAAAAAACAGACTGGAAGCCCCCTCCCAGGGGTGATGCCTCTTGGAGGAAGGAAAATTGCCTTTTGTAACTTGCAAATCCAGTACAAAATATACCCCTGACAAAATGAAACTCGCATCAGATCTTAACTCATTTTGAAATCCCAGGTAAATGTCAATTTGAGAATAAAAAACTGACACGTGTTACATTTTATGCAGGAGGGAATGGCGATGCTTCTTGAGGGGACTAGGAGGGTTATGCATAAAGGAGAGAATGAAAATTAATTGAAACGATTTCCAACCTGGGGGCCTACTCAGAAAGGCTCCATTCATCAGCGAAGCAGTAGAGAGACTCTTTGAAGTAATCCCTAAAGATTAAATGCTCAGGAGGAAGAATATAGATGCTATAATGAAAACTTATTCGACCCGAGCAAGGGAAATTCTACAGGAGAGGGCTGGTCATCAATGAAAGCTGGCCAGGGTCAACCCACCACACCCATCATCTCCAAGGCCTCCTGGGCTGTCCTCTGCTGCGATCCACGCTCCATCATCTGTAATGCCCCTTTGGCCAGTGTCCTGTAACACACCCTGGTGTGCTGAGCCTCAGCTCCCGCATCTCCACAATTCCTGACGTCAAGAGGCTCTTTCCATCTTGTACCAAATGAGCTCTCCAAGCACAGCTCCTCTTCTCCCTTGCCCCGTCTTACCAGTGCTTTACTCTCCTGCCAGGAGATGGCCAATGTTACATAGGCAATTCATCGCTCCTAACTTGGGTGCCAGAAGTCAGAAATCTTGACTCAAGAAGGAATATGTTCGACTTGGGTATGGGGCTTTCAGTTATTTGTAGCTGGAGGAATACTTCACGGGGGATGTTGGGGACGTGTCCTTTAATAACATTCACAGAATTGCAGGGGTCACATCTGAACGTTTAAATATCTGAATCATAGAATAGTTTGTTTTGGAAGGGACCTTTAAAGGTCACTTAGCCCAACCCTCCTGTCATGAGCAGGGACATCCTTGGTGATTGGGAAGGGATGTCTCATGGCCGAGCAGGAATCGGGGCAGACACTTTTCCTATCCTGAGACTAAATACTCATCCCATTCACAGCAGTGTTCCTCAGGCATTAACACAATTTTATCTGAAAGCTACGATCCCACTCAGAGCTTTCAGGCCATGAATCCCCCTCCTCCTGCCAGTCTGAACATGGTGCCTAAACCACAGGGAACTTTCAAGACAAATCTCCATCTCAGGGTCTCCTGTTAGGCAGATCAGGGCCGTTCCTAGCCAGGGCACCCTCTCTCCCATCCCCAGTTTGAGGTACCAGTATCCCATGCAGGGGACTGGCAGCTCCAGGGTAACAGTTCCTCTCCGGTGGGCTAAAAAGTGATGCTCAGCTCCATAACCGTGCTGTGGTACCCCAGAATAAGCTAAGGACAGCAGCAGTGCCCTGCCTTTCAAGGGGGCTATGGGGCTACATACATCTGCAAGTCTGGGACACGTCCAGTAGTGTGTGGAAAACCAGGAGTTGTGCACATGCCCTGCAACAAAAGCAGAAAAGTCCCCCCGAGAAATGCCAACAATGCAGTGTGTTTTTATTTCGCTTCCTCACCTCACCAAATTAAATTAATTAAAAAGCATTAACTGGAGTTATAAATCTCTGAGTAATTATTATCTCAATAATAATGAATTGATTAATGGCTGCATAAAGAATTATAATAATAATTATTAAAATTTATACCGTCCAGTAATTACTAATACTTATTAAATGCCTGCTAATAAGGGGAATAGAATCGTTGAGCCTTCCCTTTGAGGAGTCAGGAAAGTGATAGAAAAGACAAAGTTGTCGGGAGCCAGGGGAGTGACTCCTGATGGGCGCCCTTCACTCCAAGCCTCTCCTGACCTCAGTGCTGTGGTTTGCTGCGGAGAAAGGTGGGGAGTGCACTTAGAGGGCCAAGATATCTGTGACATGAGAGATCAAAGACCCTTCTAATCGGTCATTAGAGAGGCCTGTCTTGGTGCAACTCCATGCTCTCGGGGTTTTAGCAAATTGCTTTGATTCAGTTTTGTTTCCCAGGAGGGCTTGGCTGACCTGGGAGGTGGTCTGGTGAAATGCAGAAGAAGTCTTCCAGGCAATGCTCTAGGCATATTCAGAATTCCCCCAGATGGCAAAACCTCCCAGTTTGGAGTGTTTGGGGTGGGGAGGGTGTTTCTGGAGGTTTTGAGAAAATGAGAAATGCACCGGGATTGTTTCTTCAGCAAACAGTTAGAAATTGCCTTGAAGGCGGAGGAACCAGTGAAGTCCCATGGGCTTCTGCTTTTTGTCTCCTGTTCCCACCAAGGTCCCTCTTGCATGTCTGCACTGGGATGAAGGCAGCATTCCAGGCTCACCTGGAATGGTCTTTCAAGGATGAACCTCCTTGGGGTAGATTGTAGGGTTCCTCTTCTCCTCATGCCCATTGAAGCTTGTGCACTTCTTTGGGAGAGAGCCTCTTCTCAAGCAGAAGAGTTTTAAACCAGAGTGGAAGAGTTTTAAACGAGAGTGGTTTTTGAAAGGGAATGTCCCCAGCTGGATGGTCCCCAGCCATCCTTCTGCGTAACCCAAGTCAGACCTTCACCACGAAACTGCAGCTCTGGGTTTTAATCCTTCCTCTACGACTGTCTTGTTCTGTCACACATCAGGAACAAGGGTGTAAATCAACATTTCACTACAGCTTTCTACTGCTTCCTATATTGTAACAAACCACTGCACCCAAGGCATCAGTTGGAAATCGAGCTGTATCTCTTTAAGTGGACTTCTGCTGAAGACCTAGAAATCTGCCAACTTCTTAAGGCAATTAGCTCCAAACTAGGTAGTTAAGAATGTCTACAGTGAAAGGAATCCTAATACCATGATTTTATAGTTAATACTTAATAATTTTCCTAAAAACACCTGAATGGCCCAGTGAAACAGCCTCATGCTGCAAGCCCCAAAAAGCTGTTAGACAAAAGTCCAAGGAGCTATTGTTTCCTTTTTAATAAATTGCAGGCGTCCCCTCAGTGTTTCTTACAGCCAGCTCTGGTGTCCATTTCACCCCCTTGCTGCAGTCATTCCCAGCATGCAAGGACTTCTTTACCTCACTTGCCCATGTTAGAAAAGCTGCATTGAAAATACATACGTGGAGCAGTTCAAACAATATTGAAAAAATGGTATTTGTATTATTGACATTGTAAAATACTGGTGAGTTGTCCGTTCCGCTCCCCGAATATTCCCTGCACATGACAGCTGGAGAAGTTAAGGCCAAGTCCAGCAGGCCCAATCGACTCTTCATGTTCCTAACTTTTGTTTGTGAATCAAATTACTCTTCCACCTCTCTTGATCCCTGTGGTTTCTGAGCAGGCTGAGATCTCCACCCTGTGCAGAAGGAGATGGAAAGCACAGACTTCACACCGCGAACTTTGAGACTTTCAACAATTGCCACTAAAAGGCCAGACACTGAGCACACTGGAGAGGGTCAAATAAGACTCCAGCTGCCTTGTAGTGAAAAGAAAAGAGCAGGTTTATCCACCCTGAAAGAAAAATGAAGCCCTGTTGGCATTGTAGAGGTGTCGTTTTTCTTGCAGTGCAATATTTCATGGTATCATACTACCTTCATTACCCTTTTCTATTTTATCAGCATATGCCTGTCACTAAAGGGAAAACTGAGCCCTGGGAAATGTTACGGAAGAGTCACATTTGCCAGCCGATGTTATTTCAATAACAGTACAGATCCAGCAGCGTTCATAGTGCAGCCCTTGTTCACACTGATTTTGTTAACGTCCAGACTAACACCTTGGACCTGTGCCAGTTTTCCCTGGGACTTTCACCTCTGTCCAGGTAGGCAAGGAGATGGCCCATCCTGACTGCTGCAGAAATGCACAGCAGCTGCAGATCTCTGCAGACTGAGGTTGATTGATTGATTGATTGATTTTAAATAGATTGCCAAGTAACTCTCTGGTGACCTAATGTGTTAATATCCTAGCAGGTAGTCATGGCTGAGATCCTTACTGGAACTAGGGCCATCCCAGGACCAAAGAAAGGGGAGATATTGCTGACTCATGGAAACCTTCGCCAAGACCAAACAAGCTTGTTTCAGCAGCATTCTCTCATTTCCTCCTGAGAAGTTCAAGATAACTGTAAAGATTTAAGGCAACCATCCATCTGGCTTGTTGTAGGCACATCCCCAGAGCTGAGTCCTCCCCCCTTCTTTCCATAAGCCAGCCCGTCACTGCTTTTTTTCATAAGCTGTCCTCAGGTTGAAGACACTCTCTAACATGGAACTACGGGGCAAATCCTTTCCTTTCTGGTGACACTGGGGAACCCACACTTCCACAAAACTTTAGAAGAGAGGAAAGATATGGACAACTTACTAAAACAGAAGAAAGAACAAAACGAGTAAATGACAGATGAATCTAAACTCTACTTTCTCCTGGGGTGACATCAGCAGGACATGCCATCCACAAGGTTGAAGGTTTCCTACAGGGCTTGATAGACCACAGTGGGTAGGCCATCAAAAGAACATAGAATCAAAGAATGGTTTGGGTTGGAAGGGACCTTAAAGATCATCTAGTACCAACCCCCTGCCATGGTCAGGGAAACCTTCCACTAGATCAGATTGCTCAAGAAGAAGGGAGAAGTGGTCATCTAAGGTCAGCTGGAGGGTCTTCAGGGCTGCACAGGCTTCACAAAGAGACAACTGTTACGAGCATTTGTATTGATCTCCCAAGGCAACCCCATTCATTTTGGGCTCCAAAAGACAGTTAATCTTAGTTAAGAATAAATACGCTCAATTATTGGAAAGGAAAAAATAGCAGTGTATTTATTGTGAGGAAATTGAAAGTAATTACTCTGGAAAAGTTATGTTGGGGCCTGGAAGTGCAATACATTAGCTGTCATGATTTTTAAAGCAGTTGGCAAAGGCCTTTCCAGCACGTCCCTCCCCATGACCCAGGAAAGACTGGAGGAGCAGCAAAAAGGCACAAAATGATCCTGCTTGGACCTGGCGGTCTTTTTTGTAGCTCAATCCCCCAATTCATCTTGACACTCATGGCAGGAGGATCAGTGCTGTTTCTGCAGCTCGCACCCGAGCTTTGTCTCCACCCTCTCCTCCACGTCCCTCTGTACCAGCTCCCCAGACTAGGGAGTCTCCTCTTCTTTCTCCTCCACCTTTCCACCTCACTCTCCCACTGAACAAACCACTGCCTCCTGTTTTCATGCCAGCCCTTTCCTCCCTCCCCAGGCTTTTATAAGAATTGTCTCACTTGCCATGGCAGCTCTTGGGGAGAGCTGCACTGCTTGGGAGGAAGAGCTTGAGGCCTCTGCTTGAGCAGAGGAAGCCCCCTGAGTACCTGGGGCACTGAGGTGGGGAGCTGGACAGTGATGCCCTCTCCTAGGTGACAAGTTTTAGGGGCCATTAGGCACACAGTATGAGCCAGTTCCCTTAAAGCGACCCTGAGTTCAAACCACGATGAAGGAAAAGCCAAGAGGAATATTTGTTTGCCAGATTCAAAATATATGGCACAGTTATCTTGGATTATGAAGAGACAAAAGGCCATGGGTAGCTGGACTGAAGATAGTTTATGTTTATCTCCCACTTCAAGAGCTGCTCATGGGTGCACTCAAGAACGAAGTATTCACTGGGTGTCCTAGTTGGATTTGGGACTGTTATGTCCCCTGTCTGTCCTCGCAGAAGGCATTTATATACTAGAGACTCTTCCATTTAATACCATAAGACCATCCCTGAGATTTATCCAAACTGGACCCTCTGACACTTCCACCACGCTCTGCACCTCCCACCATCCCAGTTACTTCACTGCAATAAGGAAGATTTGCCTTTCCCCTGTCTGCAGCCTCGTCTGCTCTCGCTGGCTCTGAATGTGCCAGTGTCCCTCGAGCCTGAGCTGCTGCACTTCTTATTTGCTCTGAAAACAGCCGGTTAAGACTATGCCCATGTTTTAGTAAGCTCTCAGCAAACTGTCAAAGAAAAACACTCCTTCCAGTGATTGTAGCAACCTTTACACTGCTTTAATCTGCTTGCAACCACTTAAACCAGCTAGGAAATGGCAATGCTGATGTTTTAGCACCTATCTGCCACAGTGAGGGCTTCTGCTGCCATCCAATGGAACCAGCACTTCCCCAGCGTAGATTTACAACTCTGTTGTCGCCCTGTGGTGGAGTCCAGATTTGTTTCTACCAGAGAGTGTGAAAAGGTTGTTTGGAGGGCTGTGAACCCCTCGGTGACAGTCCCAAATGCACAACATTTGAGTCCGTGTGTGATCGTCCCTGTCTGCCACCAAGCTCTAGGTACCAACGTCCTGGGATGCCCCACTGTGTTCCTGGACAGTGGTTCCCTGACTGATTCCCAGTGCTGCCTGGAGATCCTATACCCATCTTCCTATGGGCAGATTCATAAAAACGGCCGAGAAGCATTTTCGACATAACCCCTCTTATCACTTGTCTCATGCAAGTCATTCTCAAATAAATGTATTCTCCTTTCTCATCAGGCCTCTTGGTAACACTTGTAAGATAAAGTCTTCTCAATGAACCCATCAGTCACTCAGGATAGCATTTGCAAATTAGGATTTCACACTTTGACCTCCTCTAGGTGTTCTCAAATTTCTCCTTCAGAACGGGACTTAATTACAGGAGGGACTGCCTTCATTCCCCACCCACTGTGGCACAGTCAGCATGTGCCACATCAAGTAAAAGAAACCCCACAGCTAGTAAGACCAGGAAGACCACCATGATCTTCCAGGGTGTTATCTGTGTTTGTTCCTCCTCAAGTCTACTACCTGTAGCAAAATCAGACCAGTCCTTTCAGAAAAAGAACAAAGGCTAAACTGAAAAGTGCACAATCTCGGTGAACCCAAAACAGCCTTTGGTAAGGTATTGTGGTGATGAATCACACCACATTTATCTCAGCTCTTTCTCTTCAATACCTGTTTCTCATGTGAGGCACCTCTGCATTGATCCGAGTCCCTGCTGTGCATCCCATAAGGATGACGAGGGTGGACCCAAGTGCCGTCATCTCATCATCACCTGAGAAACACATTCAGTCCCTGTTGGCTGTCGTATCACAAGAGTGCAAATAGTCTTACCTGCCATCTGATGAATCAGCTCTCCTCTGAGGGTCATAGAATCACAGAACGACAGGGGTTGGACGGGACCTCTGGAGATCCCCCAGTCCAACCCCCTGCCAGAGCAGGGTCACCCACAGCAGGTGGCACAGGAACGCGTCCAGGCAGGTTTGGAATGTCTCCAGAGTTGGACACTCCACCACCTGGTCATATCCAACCCCTCTGCCCT